>NC_140296.1:203313794-203531294 GCF_964211825.1 Aythya ferina
CCCAGTGAGAAACCTGGTGAAGACTGTGTTGGGCTACTCTTCAACTCAGCCAAATTCAGGAGTCAATGATTCTTAGGACAGAGCAACGTAAACACCATCAAATGGAATTGGCACCACATTGGTTTACACCCAGAATCCACCCAGGGAATTGACTTCAAGCATCTTTTACTCATGATCATCTCTATTTAGAAGCCAATCTACATGAAGGTCACAAACCTTCACGGTAGTCGTAAAGAACAGCTATATATCTTGATGTTGAACCCTTCTGGCCTGGTTCCTGAGCTTGCTGGAAGAGAAGAGCCCTGTCCATCACCAGCAAGTGGGGACTGTAATCGGAGTCATTAGACACCAGCAATATGTTCCACTGCAGAGGAACTGAAGTACGATCCTTTGTGTTAAATTAATGTCTGCAGCTACAGTTAATAGCCCATCGTTTACATGGCACAGAGGAACAATTGTCTCCTGCTGGGGAAAATGGAACCCTTGGCTGGGTGTCAAGGATTTAAGTGGGAATCGACACTTAGCCCGTCAGTGTGCTGCGTTGTGCCATCTCCTCCCATCCTCACCTCTCCCATCCCCAGCTGATGCCAAGCTGCTGCCAGGGTGGAAAATCATGCACACACCTCCCCAAGGCTCAGCATTTTCTCCTCACCTTCCAGCCTGATTTGGGTGGTCCAACTGCCTGAGGATATTGCCCTCTGTCAGGTCTCTCTGACATTTTATTACATGTGAATGAGGTATTGCAGGTGTGGATGATTATTGAAATAGAAATTATACATTTTCCTTTTCCAGTCCAGGAAGACCAGAAAGGAAAGAACAGTCACATACACAATATTTGCAGGATTGGTTAAACCATCCAATCTCATCACAACAGGGTGTTAAATGTGGAATAAAGTGATGACTGTGAGGATGCTGCCTACATTATGCTATTGGATAGACTATTTGGCCAGGAGCCATGTTCTATTGCCTTGGTGCCCTTTCTGCAACTCCCAAGCAGTTGTGCAATAAGGATGGTCAGAGTAAGTTGTCCATGTTCTGCCACCCATCTGATCTGTAAGGTCTCTTTGCAACTGATCTTCCCAGAGGCTTTTCATCCCTCCTCCCAGAGGACACAAAAACAGGGGTGGGTGTTCCATACAAGCTAATTTAAGACCACTGGTGTCTGGTATAGAGGCAGGAAAGGGCCTGACCCAAAGATGAATTAACTCAGAGCAGACTGCCGTGAGCTTTAGGTTACACAGGATCTCCAAGATCTCACTCCAGCATTTGAGCCATAAATCCCAGCCTCTAAAGCAGTGAGATGTTATCTTTGTTTCAGTTCTGAGTGCATTATATTTTTCTCTCTGCTTCAGGAGTGTTTTCAGACTTATGTGTCCTGTCCAAACTTTGGAAATACAAAAGGTGCCACAACAATATTACCAGACTGCCTTTCCCAGCTGCCAGAGCAAGGGCTACATGCCACTTGCAACCTGAAAGCATTGCACATGCCTGAAACCACAAACAATTCTGAGGCCTCGAGGGAGTCCTCTGTATACTTTTAGTTCCCAAATGGTAACACATAGAATAAAGTACTGGAGACCAAACTTTTCCTTCTAATAATTTTTTTTGGGGGGGCTCTTTCCTCATATTATCTGAGTTTATTGCAACTTTTAATTCATCTTCTTTCACCACTGTATATTTGCAGGGAACAATATTTTACAAACTGAGAACAAAGACCTGGACCCATAGCAGGGTTTAAACCCCTCAGTACTGCAGATTTGTACTTGTTTGCAGATTAAGACTCATATATCTAATCAAAGGTGAAACAAAAAGAGTTCTATGGCAAAGCCAGGATAGGAACTTCCAAATCCAACTTTAGTTTCCTGGCTGCTCTAATATAATATGGTCACTAATAGCTTTAGCATCTGGGATGCAGGTTTTTCCCCATGAGAAGACCTGGATGAAGGGTTGAGCCCAGCCCCAGGCTAACCCCACAGAACGAAAGCCCTTTCCTCTTTCTCAGAAAGCCCCACTTCATCCACAGCTCCTCATCAGCTGTGAAGCACATTTCCAGGAGTGACTGCAGACAACTTCTGCTTAAAAAAATATGAACCCCCCTATAAATCATTTAGAAACATATTACTAAGCTTATTATAAGGCATTATAACAAATTATAACTAATAGTATTGCTTAATAACAAGGTTTTTGGAACAAGATATTATCCCCACATATATCACCATGACTCTGGTTAGCTAGATGCTGTGTGAATAGGTAAGGATGATTGATTGGCTTGCTTTTTTCCTCTTCTGATTATAAAGCATGGCAGCTTGGATTCAGAATATTAAACTGTGCTATAAAATACATTATTAAAATGTACAGCAACCTTCTTTTTACAACCTTATGCCAGTTTATTGCTACAGTATCCTTCTGAATGTGACATTAATAAAACTGGTGCAATAACACAGCCTCTAAATTGGTAGTTATTGGTAATGAGGGAGCGATTTAGTAGTGGGGTTTGTTGGCAAAACTGAAGGCCCATTATTAGTTTGATGGCTGATTAATTAGTAATTATTCACTATCTGTTTTTTGACCCAGCCCACTGTTTTTAGAGATAGTCTCACAAATATGCAATTTTAAAGCTATTAGCCAGAACAGAAGCAAAATAACAGCTTCTGTGCAGTTTGAGCATGAATTTTAGATTAAAAAACAACTAGGAAGGATCCTTATCCTCAGTCCCATAATCTGATGCTATAAAATTTCAGGGATTTCCATATACCTGACCATGTGGGAAGGCATAAGCTGACATTTATGAAACTGTCACTGCTGCACCCTAGAAACATGTCCTTCTGTCCCTGATCCTGCAAGGGCTGTGAGCGGCTTTCTGCCCCTGAGAAGCAGATTTGCAGTACCCCATGCTGTACATGGGAAAGGTGCAGCTGGTGCCATCAGATATTTCATCCCAGGAGGCTGGTGGCATCTCAGGGGTCCTCCATCCCAGCACAGGATGCCATGTTTCAGGCATGGCAGATCAATGAATCCTCCCTTCAGATATTTACAGACATTGTTCAGATTCCACTGAGCCTCCTTTTCTCCAGGCTGAACAGTCCCAGCCCTTTCACCCTGTCTTCATAGGAGACCTTGATGATCTTGGTGGCCCTATGTTGGACCCTTTCCACCTGCCTCTCACTCCTCAGGGTCTCCCCACTCCCACCTGACATGACTCAGTACCTCTGCCCAAGCCATTGGCAGGAACTTCTTTAGCATGAAGGGTTGCTCCATGGTAGTGCTGAGGAATTGGCAAGAATAAGAAAAGGAAGAGCTGATATCAACAGGTAGTTAGTTTGTTCAAGATTATTTTATATAAAGATGATTTTTCTGGGGTCTCTGAAGTTGCCAGATGTGTAAAAGAAATTTCCTGAAGGAGCTGTTAACATGGACATCACTTGGACATAAGAATGTCCTCGTCATTGTTGATATGATTAGATCTGCAAACTGCATCTCAAAAAAAAAAAGAAAGAAAGCAAAACACAACAACAACAACAACAACAAACAGGACAAATCTTTTGGCTTCTTACATAAAATTTTCACCCCATGCAGAATCTGTTGTGATAAATCAGAGGAATATAATTAGTGTTTCAATAACATTTACATTGCATTTATGAACAGGTCTTATCATCTGCTTCCTATTGATTTTTTTAAAAAACTATTTTCAGCAGTGCTCCTTGTCCGCAGCAGCAACAACAATTTCTACTGCATCTGGACATCTTCCCAGGCTATTTTCTCTGCTAAATCATAAATCATGTTCCTAAGTTACTAAATACTATTAAGTTAAAGTCTTTCTTTTTCTTTTTTTTTTTTTTTTTAATGGGAAGACCTGATCTTGTCAAGACTGTTATGAATGAAATAGCAAAATTATGTTAACCTAGAAACTTTTAAGATAATTTTTGAGTGCTTTGCTTAAGAAAAAATATCAATGTTCTTTCCTTAATATTACTAAAGATATGATATCACCAAGGATCTTTGATCTTTCATCTGAAAAGGATTTCCCCAAAATGTATTAAACCTTCATAAAAAGAAGCAGAATCAAGTGGGTTTTCCTAAGTCATTCACCCAGCACAGGGTGCCAATCACTGCAGATTGAAATATTTAAGGATAAGAGATGAACTACAGAAGCGTTATGTGATGTTGGGTTCATGTTGGTAGGGTTAAGCGGTATTTCTGCCACCGGCTCTCCATTCTCCCTTTCCTCCATATAGGACAGCCAGCAGCAGGAATAGGTACCAACCCATCAGCTGCTGTCCTTTGCTGGTTGACAGGCAAACACTTAATCCTCCTTTGACGTTTTGGAAAATATGATTCTGAGCTGTTTTTTCTCGCTGATATTGTATAGTCACAAGACTCACTGTTTCCTAAAATTGCCTCTGCTCCTAGCTGTTGTGAAGGAGCTCTGATGTTTCTAATCCCATCAAAAAAAGAGAAGTCTGTTTGGCAAACCAGAAAAAATGACTAATGTTTACATGCTTGTGTGTTCATTGCAGACTTTATCTTTTATAGTTAAAGTTTTCTGTAAGCTCATAGAGCTAAATACTGTCTGAAGATATGACCAGGGTTAATATCTCTGGGACTCACACTGTGTATCCCACTGTGTACTTCCATTAGTGAGTATAATAACTGACTATCTCAGGAATACAGTTTTTGTTAAGAGTGATGACAATCTGGGGAAGTCAAGATCAAACAAAGCTCAACATTTGAGAGAGGTTTTTTTGGGTGGGTTTCACTGTGACCAGTCATGCTAAAATGCAGACTGAAATTCACAAGCTCACTTTATCCTATGGTCAAGAGGCTACCTGAGTATGCTCTTCTGTGAGAATCCAAGAGGGATTCTTACAAAGCTCAGTTCTGCTAGTAATTCATGGTTCCTTTCAAACCCATTACCCCTTTGGCCCAGCAGAACAAGATGAGCAGCAAACATTGAAAATTATCATCTTGTTGGAAGTGGCTTTTGATCATTTCTTTTAACAGCATATTTGATTTAATGTGTTGTTCATTTAATCCTAGGTTGTTTGTTGTATTTGCTCACATTATACCAATGAGAAAAGTGGGATTCATGGAAGCATCAGTATTTTTCCCAGTATTGCACACTGAAATCCAACTATTTTGTCTTTTAGGCAGTGGAGCTGAGGCTAAGGAACAGACTGAATTAGATTGCATCAACATTTTCTGTTGCTCATATATCCCCAATGCCTGCATAACCTGGGGTGCATATAGACGTGTTTAAACGTCAATTCATTTAAGTTTACATCTCTTGCACAAGGACCTTACAAATCCAGAGGGACAGAAAAGTCACAGTCCGTTAACATCTCAAAGCATACTCAGCTGCAAGACTTTACTGCCTTACTAAACACTTTAAATAAATAAATAAATAAATAAAAGTCTTTTGGCAAACCTCCTGACTGGTAAACCCAGTTTCTTTCTACTCATGCAGCCTTAGTTGAGAGGAAGCCTTACCAAGGCCAATGAATATGTACAAGCTCATTCCTGAGGTTTGTAATTATTCAATGAATCCCAGGTTTTGGAATTGCTCACACCAGATTGTGAAATCTTAGGAAGGGAAAATAGCTCCTCCAGATACAAGATTTTTAGCCACATCTGCTCAAGTGATATGCAGAAGATCATTCACTCAAGAGTTTTTAAACCAAGAGGAGCTATTATTTCTTCTGCTGTGTTCTGCAGCTAAGCCATTGACTTCAGCCCTTTTTGGCTTCCTGTGCAAAATGTGTGTCAGATAGATATAAGAGGAAGGAGGCCTCCAGCCAAACAGAGCCTGTGAAGGAAGGAGATGACAAGTGTTAGAGCAAAATGTATGCTTACTGAGTTTCAAAGAGTTTCTGCATTAGCTGCAGGCTCAGGAAAGGGTGTTACTATTATTGCACATTGCTGTCAAAGGAAAGAGTGCCTGTTTTCAGGCTGTTTTCTGAAGACATTAACATTTGCTGAGTTGTCAAAAAGGACCACAGTACAACCTCACAGGTTTTGAAATTGAGATGAAAAAGATGTAGAAGGAAGTTCAAAGTGATAAGACCCCACCACTTATATCTCACTACCTGGCAGAAGCAGAGTGATACACACTGGTAATGCCTGTCTGTTGATCGAGCCAAAGAAAAGCTTGGTTGAAACTATGTAAGTTGCATTTTAAATCCTTTTTCATCTCCTTCAAAGTCATGTCTTCTTCTTTCCCATTTCAACTCTCCTCATGTCAGCCCTTGCAGACAGATTAGACATATGTCAGGAAAGAGACAGTTAGAGCTCATATAGCCTTGGTGCAGAGGATGGAGCAGACGACTTCCAAATGCCTCTCCAGCCCTGTGACTCCATGAGCCAGCAAAGTCCTTAACATATATTTAAATTAAAGGACATAAAAAAATCTACACTGATTAACTGGACTCAATGGGAGTTTCAAAATCTGTAAGCAGTGATATCAAAAACTAAACCAACATCTGTGGTTAAACTCCATTATAGCAATGAGAGATCATTGCCTTGGGAACATGAACAAGACTCTACAAGAAATTTTCACTTCCAGATCTGTTTGTTAGGTTTGCAATGACAAATAATTTACAAACTCCAAAAGGTTAGGGGATTTTGGTTTTGCTGTTGATCTTCATTACTCCTTAGATTCCACAGTGGAATGGAAAAATGGAGAAGCTGGTGGTGATGAGATTCAACCCATTGATGTGGCTGCTTCATTTTGTCTTTCTCCTGTTTACTATGTCTGCACGTGTCTGTTCCTTCTCAGCTTTGACTGTGATTAATGTCTTTTTTTTAATTGAACCAGGAGGGAATATGTCAATAACAGGGCACTCCACCATTTCTACTTCCTTTTCCTTCACTCTGCTTTATCTGATGAAGTCCTTATTTCTGAAGTCTTCCCATTTCTTCATGGAAATACCTATGGAGACAGCACACTGCTTATTTTCTGGTAATACACTGTCCCTCATCTGACAGAGTACTACCAATGGCTACCAAGCATTACATTAAAAATACAGCCAACCAACCAGTCAACCAAAACCAAACCAAAACAAACAAACCAACCAACCAAACAAACAAACAAAAAATCAGGGAGAAATGTTGAACTTGAACCAACCAGTATTCTCTTTTGAAGTCCATTGGACTGACATTTGTATCAGCTGAGTATCAGTGACATTTAATTCATCAAGCTTAAATTTGTCAGACATGAGTGTTTAGATTTGCCATTTATGTCCTTATATAATATTTTGTTTGTATGTAACCATTGAATAAGCAACCTGATTTCCAACTCTACAACTGAAATGACCAATAATCATTTTATTACTGGTACACTTCAGAGTACAAGTCAAAATGTCAGTAACTGACTTGTTGCTTTATCACTTCATAGACTTTGATTTGCTACTTGTGGCAAACCATAGACAGACATAGTATGAAAGAGTAGTTCACTAGGATAACAACCTATTTTGTAAAAAAATACGAAGGACTGAAGAAATAGTCTTCCAGCACAATGAAACATGCCATACAACCATATAACTTAGGTGAATTTAATTCTGTCTTTGGAAAAATGTGTGTTCTTCATGGCCTCATGACTTCTCCAGGTGTACTACTCTCTGGTGCTTACAAAATACAGGTCTCTGCACCTAGGGGAAAAAAAAAATAAAAAAAAATAAAAAATAAGAGAGAGAGAGACATAGAGACAAAACTAATAAAGGATAAAAAAATTACACGATTCAGATCTGATCAGTCAGACTAAAAATTATTAGCTGCAAACTCTAATAATTAAAATCTAATGTAAATTTTTGTTTCTGGTACACTCGACTTGCCTTTCTAATCAGCACCATCGTCTCTTTCTTGCCCTTTACAGCACAGTGTATAAGACCTGAAAAACACTACTGTAAGACACTACTTTATACACATATAAGAAATGAAATTTCAAGGGGAACCTAACTCTAAATATTTAAGAAAAAGTCAGTGTCTCTGGAAGGATTTATTCCATGGCCAAAGATTTGCTGTTTACTCCTACCCTGTCTGGTTCAGCCATGTCCCTCTCCACAAGCTAAATGAAAACTCAGAAGACCTAACTAGTAGTGAGCTTAGCAACTTCATACCTAAGCTCTTTGAGTCTCTTGACAACTAATTTTCTTTTCTGAAGTTCTTATTTCGTGGCGTTTGTTTTTGCCTTTGGTAAAGGCTTGTCCTAGCTCACAAGAACATAATACCCTTCAAAAGTCAGTCCATCTAGACCATAAGGACCAAATGGAAATTGCTCTGATGACAGTGCTCTGGATAACCCTACAAAGGAATGTCAAACTCTTCTTTGGACTAAATAAATAAATTTATTGCTGGTTCAAAAAGACGGCATTATGGAACTAGAAGATGGCCTTCTTAAAAAGGCTGAGTACATCTAATTCTGAAGAGAAAAAGGCAATCATTTTCCAGCATCTCAAGATTTCAAGTGTTTGTCAAATAAGGAGCTGATGATAATACTGTGCCCACTGACAGTGTTTGCAAAGTGGGTAACTGAGTGGCCACTCAGGCAATTTCTAGCCACAACAAAAGAGCAAGTCAACCCGTGTACTCACAGAAGCTTCTGAAAAATGCAAGGACACCACATCTGTGGAGCAGGATGTGTGCAGAAAAGGTTAACACATACAGAAAATGTGCAACCTTGAAGTAATCACACACTGGAAGAAAAGAAGAACAAAAGTAGGTTGCATTCAGCAAATCACCAAAGAATAGCAAAACTCTAAAGGGCGGTTCAGCTTTTCTCATAAAGGACCCCATTGCGTTCAAAAGATACCTCTGTGACAAGAACTATAATGCATTCTTTGGAGTAGCTACAGACTGCAACATGAATAATGGAATAAACAGAAAAGATGAAAATGAAGCTTCAGGAAAGGAGCTAAAAATCCAAATTAGTCACTCTGGGCAGACAGCCTCCTCTCCTCCCGAAGTACACTACAGCAATCCCACTGAAGTCAATAGGATGATTTAGGAGTAAAGGGACATGAAAAATGGATAAGGAAATTAGAATAGGGCCTTTTGTTGAGGGGGAAAAAAAGAAAAAAAGAAAAAAGCAACTTGGCACTAAGATGTACTAAAAGGAAACAGAAGGATAAGATGAACAGTCATCCAGTGCGATATGCATCATGCTAACAACATTTACTCATCCTAAATTCACAACTTTTTTTTTTTTTTTTTTCATGTGGTTTAGTATATTTCCAACATAAAGTACAAGAAAGGTCAATAAACATAAAACCTCAACCAATAGGGCTAACTTTTGGTGCTGTTTCAGTTATTGATGTTTTTACAATACACAAGTGGACACAGTTTTGGGGAACCCAGTAATCTACGAAGACAGATACAGATCTTTCAAACCTGTAGGGCTAAAGTTTCAGAAGGTGCTGCACTGGCATTTCAAAAAAGTCAATCAAAGCTGCTTCTCCACCTTCCCGTTCTACCTGCAGACCACACGCCTGGGTTTTTGAGCAGAGGGTAGGAAGGAAGGAACAAAGTGTGGGATTTATCTTCCATATCCTTAGGCAGTCACAGTGTTGACAGCCCCATCTGAGCTAGTTGCCTAAACTGTGTTGTCAACTGAGAGAGGCAAATACTTATGTAAATGTGATTCATGCAATCTATCTAAGCATCTACATTAGGCTGAGATGACTCACACCCTACAGATGACTACAAAGGGAGTCATGAGTCATGCGGGTAGTGATACTCACCTTTTGGACAGTCAGCATTAGGTGAGATGAAGTTCACTTCTTGAGTACAAAAAATTTAAGTGTGTTTGTTTCCCAGACCATAGTTTCAAAGCTTTTGGCTCAGAGGGCCTGGTTTCATGCTGCTGCTGCCTTTACACGGCAGCAAGACTGGGTTTAAGGACTGCAAGATTCCTGTAAGCACCAACCGCCCTGTGAGCAAATTGCAATGACCAATACAGACATGTTAGAGCTTGCAAAAGGTGTTTTGGAGAGCAGTGACATCTGATTTAGCTGAAAGACAGTCAGGGCAGCCCATCTCTGTGCCTCTAATAAAGCCTTTTGGTCCTAGATAGATACTTCAGCCAAACCCAGTTGACACTTCAGCCAAAACTCTTAAATAATGCCGTTTAAAGTGTTTATTTTTCTGTATTGTTCTCCTGTTGTGCTTGTGATGTGGATGTGCACAATTGGGCCAGAGAACCAGCAGGTTCGCCCCCCTCCCCAGCATGCACACGCACAAAATGTACCCACTTGTCCTGCTCCCCACAACATGTAACTTTGCTACCTGGGGTTTCATTAGCTCCCAAGAGCATCTCAGGACCAGAAGAAAGGCCATTAAGATCCAGCTTTGCCTTCACAGCACAGAGGAAAGTTGGCAAATGGCCCGGACTATCCAAATTAGAAAATAAAATGGGAGTCCCTCAGGGAGAGCCAAATATTCAGAATCTTTTCTGTGTTTGCACTGCTCCATATGCAAGAGGGTTGAGGGGTGGAGGCACAGGTCCCCTGTCCTCAGTATCCCTCTTTTCCTTGGTGAGGCTTTGTTTATCTAAAATACACTTTTTAAAATTTTCTTCCCCCTACTCTCTTAGGAACTCATTGTTGCTTTTGGCAGGTACATCTGCATGTTTTAAATAATGACAGGCTTTCTAGGGTGAGATTCTCAGGGCAACTTCCAGCTCATAAAGTTAACACACTTGTTCTGAGCCAGCCTAGAATCAGACCACATTGCTCCCATCAAAGCAGCCTGTTCTGGGGGATGCTCCCTCTCCTGACGTGGACTTTCACTCTTTCTCATGCCATCTGTGGTCTTTTTGTTTGTCACAACATGCAAGCTAAAGGACAGAAGCAATATTGAATTATTTTTTTTCTAAGATGAGCAAAAGATTTCTCATGTCACAGGACTGCTGACAAAACCTGGTCCATGAGAGATTGCATGACAACCATTTCCCAAAAGAAATATCTAATATCCTCCCTCTCTTTCCCTTTCTCTCCCCCTCTCTCTCTCTCTCTCTCTTTTTTTTTTTTTTTTTTTTTTTTTTAATATGTGTTTAAATAGTTCAGAACACTTGAAGTTTAATTAAGCTGTGGCTGTTCTTAAGCCTTGTGAATACCTGCCTCATAGCATGAGTGTGATGACTGAGATCAGAAACCAACGAGAGGGGAAAACACTCATGAAAAATGAAACTCTCTTCACCCTTATCACTGAGCAGCCATCCAATTTTGCTCCAGGCATCGCAATTTTTTGTTTCTTACCTCGTGCTTGCTGGCTAAGGATGAATAGCACATATAGGGTGTTGGTTCACTGGCTTGAAATTGTGAAATGTAAAGGATTTTTCTGTGTAGAAATGTATCTTGTGAACACCCAGGTGAAAATACTTCTTAATAACTCCACTTTGATCTGGTTTAACCTGCTGGCTCTTTGCTGGAAAACAAGTGCATTGATAAAATCTTAGTCCCCCTCATTCCTCCCTCCCTTTTCTCATGGGATACAAGGAAAATCTTAATATTATTTGCTGGTGCAGTGACTGTGAAAGAGGGATGCTGAGTCCTGTCATGAAATCCCATACAGTTTTGCCGGTAAGTTCCTGGAGCAGAAGGTACCAAGATGGATGCTGAGGCTTCATGTGATGCACGGACCTGCCTCCCAGACAAAAAATGACTCCAGAAGTTTAAAAAGAGTAGCTCAGCTTGGGTCTGGA
This sequence comes from Aythya ferina, assembly GCF_964211825.1. Lineage (NCBI taxonomy): Eukaryota > Metazoa > Chordata > Aves > Anseriformes > Anatidae > Aythya > Aythya ferina. Next base: position 203,325,487 of record NC_140296.1, read on the forward strand.
AGGAGTCATTGCTCAAACAGGAGATAATCAGACTGGCAAACCTCTACATCTTGTGGGTCTTGAGCAAAGACCAGTGTGCTTGAGACCTATTAATAGACAAGATACAATTAAACAGAGTTCCCACTACTTCCTCCCTTTTCTGTGCCACTACCTCAAGGGAAAGAACAATGTCACTCCATCTCTTTAAGGCCCTCACATTAGCAGTGTATTGTTTATTACTATGAGGCAAATAAGATCCTTGCAGCTGACTGCCATTTCCTTTCCATTCACAAGCTGCAGAAGTGCCCATGAAGACATCATTGTAAAGTCAGTTTTGATAATACATAATTCAGTGCCTCCAATTTGGCCCTCAAGGCAATTGTGGTATTTTATATAATGGCTTTACTCACGAGGGGGAAATTAATTGCATCTTCCTAGCTGGTTGCTCAGAGCTACAACTTCATGTTCATGAGGCAGACTCCCCTTAGGAGTCCTGATTTTTGTCAGAACAATCTGAAATTGTCTCCATGTCATTTATTATTACAACAACAACTGAGCAGCCCATATAAAATACAAATCTAGGTCCATTTAAAACCGATACACACTATTGCTGCTATGAACAGCATGTTTTAATGAAAGTGAAGAAAGAATAGACATCCATGGTATATGCCTGCTGTAATTTTGGGATACTTGACTATAGATGGGGAAGGCTCTGAGGAAGACAATTGTCTCTGGCAATTGTGGACATATTGCAAATGGGCATCCTCTTCATGCTTTCATTTGTCCCTTGGGGCTTGTAGAGAAATTAAAATGGCAAAAGCAGAACGGGATGACTCAGATAACCCCTGCTGTCCAAGCTGTCATGTAGCAATAAAGCCACTCACCTAACAAAGGGTTGTTCCCATAAATATTTACTGCTGTCTATACAAAGAAACATTATCCTACCTGGCTGGGAAGCTCAGTGAGATGAATGTCCATCAGAGATTTGGGAATCAGAAGTGTACCATACTAAAGCAGAAAGTTCCTAGAACACATACATAATACAATATTAGGCATTTATTATAGCTGATTATGTGTTTATTATATCATCACATAAAAACCCTCATTACAGCTATGCTCCCTAAGTGCTATGTGCTATACATGCATAGAAAGAGTAGAAATGGTTCTTTCCTAAACTTGCAGTGAAGCTATTGCAACTTCAGAAGTTTATGGGAGATGTTGAAGTGCCAGAAATGGCCCCGTGCAGCTTACACAACACAGGACCCGTGAGGCAGCCTGGAGGCTCCTGCTGTGGTGTGCTCTGCCAGACAGATCTCCAGCAGCTCTGCAACCAAGACCAGAAGTGGTGCTTTTTGTTTTTCCCCCATAGCAAATAAAATAGCTCCTTCCTTAAAATAAATAAATAAATAAATAAATAAATAAATAAATAAATAAATGTTTTTTTCTTTTTGATATAAAAAATCAAGGAATCTGAGTGTGCTTTTTTTTCCCCTGGGGTGTTTTAATGGCTTTTCCTTATGAATGTCACTAGAAGCATGAAGTTACTTTTCTGTGTTTTTTGTTTAAGTCAAGCTAGTATTTTTGATAGGAAAATAACATTTCTCTGATGAATGATAATAAGAATCTTCCATAAGGAGTAGAAATGATGGAGCTTGATTACCTCTGTTGTCTGTCCTTATACCTCTTCACCATGTTAAGTCTAGCTCCCTGCCTCTGATCTTCATGACATAAGTGCCTCCAGTTCTGTGCCATGTTTCCTGGTCCCCACTATGCAACAGCACTCTCTCTGTTCTCCCATTTCCTCTATTATTCCCGCCTATTTTGCCCTGTATTTTGTTCTGGGAGAAGGAATTCAGACAAGCAAAATTATCAATACTAATACAGGCCACAGCTACAGATTTTTCCTGATTAACTTTCTTTTAGTCTTCTGGCTTTTACAAGAAAGAAAAAGGAGAGAGGAATGAGGAGATAAGAAGGAGAAGGAGAGGTAATGACATGGGACAAAGCAGATCTCTCTGTACTCCTAGTACAGAGTACTCAAAATCTTAGTTGCAGTGGACCCACACTGGAGATATCCCAGCAAATCCAAAGTTGTTTCCTTCTGCCAGTCTTTCAAGGCTTTCACAGAAGGAAAAGGGACAGAAGAAGCTGCCTAGAAAGTGTGTATAGGAAAGGAAAAAAAGCTCAGTTCCCCACCAAGTTCAGCAGTGGAAGTGCCTTCATGAAACATTCATGCCCACTTTGAATATTATATAAGAACTGTTAGCGAGTGATTCATATCGCGTGTCATTTACCCACCAAGCGCACAGATTGTTTATAAATATGTTATAGTCTATCTTTGGAAATATAAACGGCTGTAATTAAAGACTCCTGTTTTTAAGGCTGGTGAAGTCAGTTAACTGTGGCATAATGGTTACTGAACGCTGGTTTAAAATACCGTCTGAAAGGTCTTTACATATTCATGGAGCTGTTGCTTATACCTTGCTGTTGGGGACTGCAATTTCTTTCTCCAGCTATGGTGTTAAAGAAAGGGTTTAGACTAAGGATCCAACTTAAAATGCAGGCTAGCTGGAAATCTGATATTCAGTTTCTATTGACAACAGTGCACCATGTCCTCTGTTGGTGTAAATTGGCTTACTTAAATCAATATATGACACTAAATGGAGGAATTACTCCTAACCTTCCTGTTCCCATTTGTTTTTTTTGGTATGTAGGGGTGCGACATTCTGTTTAGCAGCTGCACCTTCCACCCCAGGGAAAACGGCATCTTTGGGGTGGACCAACTGGTGCCTATGAGGGTGCACTGTACCAGGACAGGCTGACGCATCCAGTCCAAGCTATATTTTGTGTTGTCAGGCACACTGAGTAGACATCAGTCACCATGTTTTGGCTTCCTTTTGAAGTAGTTCCTGCCGTTTCCTCAATGCTTAGAGCTACAAAGTTGTCACTTCAGTCAAAATCAAACAACAAAACAGTTCTCCTGGATTAATCCTAGCTTCCTTTTCCCTTGGGAGGCATCAGCAATACGAAGTTTTGATAATCAGTATTCTCCAGCCATGAGCAGGATACATTCCCTCAGTCCTCCATCCCATTTGTGAAGTTAGGCTCATGCACACTTACCAAAAGACTTCCTGCTGCATTGCAAAACCCATCCTTGTTTTCAGACGCAGGAGATGTGAACAAACTTGATCCAGCCCAGTCCCCACCACACTTGGGTTCATTTATTTTCAAACACTCAAAAGGGAAACTTTGAGAGGCAACAGGTTCTTGCAGAACATTGATCCCCTAAACGCTTCTACAAGCTCATCCTGAGCAGCTGGGGACTTCTGGAAGTTAGGCTGTTTACTTAGAAGTATTTAACACACATTCAAAAAGAGGTGGGTTGGAGCAGGAATCTAAGAGTATAGGAGGCAAGGGTCTAAATATAGATGAAAAAAATTCCCTCAGGATGCATCCAATTTAAGAAAATCTGTTCTTAGATTCTGAAAGGTTTGAAGAAGCTTAGCAACCAAAATACGAGACTGTATAATAACTTTCTTACTCACTTACTCATCATTTCTTATTAGCTCCAAGAACATTACCTTGTGGGCTGTAGGGCAAACACTTCTCTTTAAAGAACAAGAACAGCAAAAATTTAAGAAGACAGCATTTTTGTTTCCTTTGCAGTGATCTGTTCTGCTACCAAAGATGCACTTGTCCATCTCCAAAGCTCACAGAGTTACAAGATGAATTGTGCAGCTAAGGTGGTACTGAATATGATGTGGGACATCTTAAGAAGCAGCCTGTGTCCAAAACAATATATGGGTATGGATGGAGTTTTGTGGCTCCTGAGGAGCACAGTTGTTGAAGGGATGACTGGGAAATCAAAAAGCTGTGCTAAAATATTGAAAAGAGGAACCACACCTCCCATCAGAGATTTTATTGAAAAATTACCGTTTTTAAAAAATATTTAGTTTTTTTGGTCTGATCATTTCTTCTCTGGTTCATCATTAGAGCCATCTGGCAACAGCCTGACAGTTCAGAGCAGGAGCTGTTAGTCTCAGTGCCAGGATGTAGCTTTGTTTTGGACATCCTATGTTGGTCATTAGCAGCATCCACACTTTTTAATTCCACTCAGTGTAACCGTTCACCACCTCTGGGACACAGTATGAGTCTCTTCACCTTCCAGTTCACACTCAAGCCACTCTGCGGGAAGAGGCTGTGTTTTCTGGGATTGTGAAAAATGTCCAGTTCATCTATTTCCCTCAATATCTTTCATTCCATGAATGCCTATAGCTTGGACAAAGGGTCTGTTTTAGTAATATTTCCAGCCTAGCCAGGAGTGTACAAAAGCAGAAGTTCAATATCCTTAAATTTCCAGATCACTTCTGCAGAGTTAGCAATTGAGAAAGGTAAAACTAAATATCAAATTCTAATTCTAAGTCTTGATCCTTTCACAGCACTGCTCATGTTTCCAGCTTAATATCACAGCAGCTCTTAAAGTTTTCAAACAACATTTCATTGGCAGAGCCCTAAGATTAAAGACACGGAAAAATGTTTTTCTTGAACTTTCATTTTCAGTTGCTTTTAAATTTGACAATTTAAGTCTGTAAGCTAAACTACCCAGGACTCTCCTCTCCTCTGAGTTATTATGAAAAGTTTGAACAGGTTTTCCTTCCTTCCTTCCTTCCTTCCTTCCTTCCTTCCTTCCTTCCTTCCTTCCTTCCTTCCTTCCTTCCTTCCTTCCTTCCTTCCTTCCTTCCTTCCTTCCTTCCTTCCTTTCTTTCTTTCTTTCTTTCTTTCTTTCTTTCTTTCTTTCTTTCTTTCTTTCTTTCTTTCTTTCTTTCTTTCTTTCTTTCTTTCTTTCTTTCTTTCTTTCTTTCTTTCTTTCTTTCTTTCTTTCTTCTCTCTCTTTCTTTCTCTTCTTTCTCTCTTTCTCTCCTTCTCTCTTTCTCTCTCTCTCTCTCTCTCTCTCTCTCTCTCTTTCCTTTTCCAGGAGGATGAGGATGAAAAGAAAATTCACTGCTTTTTTTTTTATTTATTATTATTATTTTTTATTTTTCAAAGCGGTTTTGGTTAGGAAGAGGAATTGAAAGGTGATGGAGGGATAGCCCTGGAGCACGTACTTTAGCACCAGGTTTCAGTCTTTGAATGCCATCTTCACTGAGAACCCGCACACTGAGATCACCTTAGGATGTGTGCTCTGCTCCCATCCTTTCCCTCTGTGAATGTTTTATGCTTTTCACAATCAATTAGGATCTGGTAATGATGCTATGGCTTCATTTTGCAGAGGGGGTAACAACAGAGCAGAAAGGCTGTGCAAAGCCTTTTCTATAATAACCTCAAACTTGTTCTGGTCTAACAAAATGCCAAATCTACTTGCTTAGCGGTGTTCAACAAATGGGGAACTTCACTGTGATGATGACATTACAAACCACTGAGGAAAAAGAAAAAAAAAAAAAAAGTAATGGTAGTTATTTTCTCAGCTCTGCTGTAACCATGAGGTTCCACCTTCATGACTGCAACTGGATCCTGGTGTCTGATTTCTTATCTTTCTCCAGCTTCGTGGCATGGCTGAGCTTTCCTAAGACCTCTGAGGTGAGCAGCATCTGTGCACATCCCTTGGGAGTATGCACACAGATAAGGGAGTAGCACCTATGTCTTAGACCCAGTGGCAGATAAGCACTACAAATATGTTTCAAGCCCTGACAGCCTAAATAAGAAGCAGTTATAGAAATATTTCTTTGGGTTTGGATTTTGTTTGGTTTTGTTTTTCTTTAAAGAAAAAGAGAGAGAAGAGAAGGGAACACTAAAGAAAAGTCAATCTTTTAAGCACCTTGTTAGACAAATGTTAAACGGGAAAAAACAGGTAACTGACAAAATTCCACTTATCCATGTCTGGCTGTGTATGCAAAAGACATGCTATGAGAGCAACCGTCCAGATATAGGCCAAGACATGTGGGAGTGTAAAAAGTAGGTTTAAGAGGGGAGAGAGGACGAGTGCCGCAAGACCTGGCTGGTGGGAGGTAACTTTCAGCTTTTTGCCCTGAGCCCAAGCTGCAGCATTAAAAGAGTTTGACAAAAGAGTTTAAAGAGGACAGGAATGTTTTCTGGCTTCCTACAAGCCCAGCTACATTATTAGCCACATCCAGGGGAGGAAATTCCCCCTGCAGAACTTCTCTGCATCCCCTTGCAGCAGTCACAGGGCATCTTCATGAGTTGGCCATCCCCTCTGGGCAGCTGAGGCCAAGGATGTGTGCGCGATGGCAATTAGTCAAAGAGGAGAGATTTCAATTTAATTTCATTGCAACCTCTCACCCAAGTTAACGTTTGGGAAAGGCTTTTAATAAAATGGGACAAACGGTGATCTCATTTGCCATAACTAACACTATCTTTACAGATGCACCATCTGATTCCAGGCACAGAAGAACAGAGGATTATTGGATTAATTCTAATCTCATAATTGATTCATTCTGGGTTTAGTCTGCTTGTAAAGCAGGATAAGATCTTAATATTGTGCATTCAGCACAACAACCGCCTGCCTTTCAGAGCAGCCTCTCATTTCTGTGAGTGATTAGCTCATACCACATTCACACTTTGGCACAGTCCCAAACTATGTGGAAATTTGGATCAACATCCAGACTTCACAGCTGGCTCTTATCTGAAGGAGGGGCCTGGCTATTTTCATGGCCCTTTAGCATTCAGGCAATACCAAGCTGTAGAGCAGGACACAAGTACAAGTAAGATCATGTGCAAAGAAACAAGAGCATGTCCCAGTGGAGCTTACAACTGCATAGATGCTTTGCCACAAGGAAAGGGGGAGCATAGTGCTGTTAGAGATCTGATGGGGAAAAAATGCACCTAATATTCAATATTAATGCTGGGCCTAGAGGTAGCCTCTGGGGCTGGACACAGCCATATGGATTGCTGTCAAGGTTAGGACCTGGACACAGTTACTGGTGGACTAGATATCAATGATGATGTGGAAAATGTTTTTGACTGTTTAGAGAAAAGCTTGTCAGTGTGTATGGTTAAGAGATGATTATATGATAAACCCTGGCATCCAGATTAACTTCTATCTGTCTTCTACTCTCTCTCACTCATGCTGTCTTCTAAAATTTGATGCCTGAATCTGTGAACTGAATCTCACACCAAGCCTCTGTACCACATCCTTGATTGCTGTTGCTGAAAAAGGTTTTACCATTTTACAAGAGCCAACATCTGCCAGAAGGGAATGTTAATTCCAACGGGAGTCACAGAGAGACACCCAAAAAGGATTTATATGGCAAAAGGCCTGGGGAAAACAAAACAAAACAAAACAAAACAAAACAAAACAAAAATATATACACAAGATGATGACCAGGGTGACAACACAACTGTCATGTCTGCTGTCTGCTCATGGACCCACAACACCTCTGTTGCCTCTGCTGTGCAAAAATATTAAGGACAATGCTATGTACAGAGAGGCAGGGCCAGCAATGGGCTGTACTTTCCTTCAAAACCCCCCACTAACAGTTTTCCTCCTGCTCCCCAGCACTTTGCAGATCGACATCTCCATACATGTGTGTGAGAGGATCTCTGGGGTTTGCAGGGATCAGGGACATGGAAGAAGGTTATGCAGGGTGTGGGGATCCTAAACCTGGGAGGGGGAGGAGGGGAATGTACCCAGTCTTCCAGCATATCCTGAGTATCATTTGTCTCTGAGAATAGCCTCAGGAAACAGTCACAGCTCCTAAAGAGACCAGATCCTCTAGGACCTGGGGGACAGACAAGGGGAGAGAGAAAGAAAGAGGCTTCCCTTTACCCGCTGTTCCCAAAACTTCATTGACAACAGGATCATGATCCCTGATAGCATCTGGAGCTTCCTCTTTTGTCTCTCATTCCCATCAAACATCATCTTCTGTCAAGCCCAACTGGCCTGTATTCAACCCTCAGAAAGAACCAACATCACTGAGGCTTCATGAACTAAGGTCACCCCAAAATGCCTGCTGGCAAATAAAGAGCATTCTGTCAAATCTCTGAAAACTTCATGGCTATGCCTGCATTGTTTCTCTGTCTTCCCTTTGTCTTTGCCTGTATCCCTCTGAGCTGAATTACATTTGTTCAGCTCACTTTGGCACCAAGCTTTCCACCCCATGTTTTAATAAAATCACTCTGCTCCCCCTGTCTCTTCTTCAAACAGATTACTCCAGTATTTCAATTAGACTTCTGGTAATTAGAAACCTTAGTGAATGAATAGCAGCTTCATTTAAATAGAGGCCAGAGGAATATCTTCTCCCTCAGACACATCCCCAACCATTTAAATCGCTCATGAAATGCTGCTGGAGGCTAGCAAGAAGGCCATCAGCTGCTGTGAGATGGCTTTTGAAAAGATGTTGCCTACCTGGCGTGGACAGGGACCAGGTGACTGGGGATGGTATTTTCTACCTTCTCTTCTGCCCAAATGTAAAAGGTAGAAATACTGGTGGCTGCATGGGGATCAGAACTTTCCACCTGCAACCTCTATACCCCTGAAAATAAAAACAAAATTCAAACAATGAATTTTTATAGGATTCACATTGGTTTATACTTAATTTCTGTGTGTAGGATTTATAAACTGTAATCGGGAAAGACTTGGGAGCTGGAGAGGAGTTTTCACAGAGAAGAGAAAATAAGAAGGGTTACTGGTCATACCTTGTGACAGACACGGGATCTGTCTGTCTATCAGGAAGCCCTACTACCAGCTGTAGCAACCATGGCAAACCAGAGCACTTAAATGAGCAGTGCTATTTCCCTATGGTCCATGAAATTACCTGGGGGGGCACTTCGCATAGACAGGAGAAAGGTTTTAAAGCTACTCTTTTGTCCTGATTTGTCTGAAAAAGCAGGTACATAAACCAGAGGAAGCTGCCAATTTCCATAAAATTTTCATTTAATAGGGACTCAGAACAAAGAGATATCAGACGAGTTCTTTTCAAAAATTATTTTTACTTGTTTTGACCTGTTTCTTTTCTTAAAAATACTTTTTCAATAGCTATACTATAAAATCTATAGCAATTGCAGTTGGAATGAGATATTTCAGTGTTATTAAAATTAACTATTTTAATTTGACTTTAATTAGACTCCAGTTGTGATTTGCTGTGGGAAAGCATTTATATAGCTTAGGTTTGCTCAACTTTAAAGGAAAAGGCAGTTTCAGAGCTTTCTTGAAAATCTAAGATATTCCCATTCCCTTGGAATTCCCATTCCCTGGGAATCTCTGGCTCAAAATCGCATTGATCCTTTTCATTGATGAGGGCTTATTGCAGAATTTAAGTGCTACCTGAAGTGCAATTATCCTGGGCCAGGAGAACCCAAATCTTCTTGGCCACATCCCTTGTGTTCCTCTTTACACCTACATGGGACAGGAATTCATCCTTAGTGTTGGAAGAGCTGTAGTGTGCATCTCCTTTGTACCTGCTCCCCTTCCGAAAGAGGAAGGATGGGAAGAAGAGAGGAAAGGAAACCAACCTGATATTTACAGACACTTAAATGTTGATCTCCAAGAACACCCTCCTTACAGCATATTGCTGATTCCCAAGAAGCCGAAGAGCACTGTCAGAAGCTGCAGGGCAGCTGATGAAGCCAAGCAGAGAACTTCAACCCAAGAAATTCACTTCTTAGTTTTGACACAACTGTATAGACAGAATCCCACAATCCTTCACTAGGAGGAGATGAATCATTTGAACTTTTTAAGCAATGCACTTGGAAACAGATTCATCTCTGTGAGCAATCACACAGAATGGATCCATTAAAGACTCTGCCTTCAAACAGCGTGACTTTAACTGTTTGTCCATCCCCAGATATCCCATTAACACATCTGTGAAGTTTTGTTGCTTTTGTCCTTTGATCAGGACAATTTTTATAAGTGTTTCTCCACAGAGTCTGAATATAAGCCAAGTAATAAACACTTAGCATGTGTGACTGCAATGTGTCTGGCCGTGCGATGATGCTACTTCAGACAGAAAGACAAGGGCAAAGATAGGGAATGTATCCCAGATGACAAATATTGGCAGAAACCTTGCAACTTGGACAAAGAGTATTGTCTTTGTGTTACTGCCCATGCAGTGAATATAAAGGCCATGGGTACAATACTAAGCCTTGATCTTACAAAAACTTCTGCACTTGAGTAATTGAATACACAAATATACTCTAATTAAGTACAGATTATCCCATGATTACCTACAGCTCTCAGCTAGTACAATACTCTTGTTCTGAGTGTGTAGGTTTACATTACCTTGCCACCTACACAGACAAGAAACTCAAGCAGATTAGGGAAGAGACACACGGTGTTGCCTGAGATGATACAAAAAATAAGTGTTTTGCCAATGCAATTTCCAAAATGGGTAAACTTGCTTGGAAGAAATAAGATCTATGACATTAAATCTCCATCTAACATGTAGTATGCAACACATGCATGTTTATGTCCAGCTGACCCAACGACTGGAGATGCTTCAAGGATGCAACACCTAGGACTGTTATCTGGGCAGGCTGGGGACTTATTTGTCCCCTTTGTTTTCACAGAATTCTGTGCACACAGCCCTGGGGTAGGGAGTTGGTAGTTGAGGAATATGCAGGCACAAAAGCTCTCAGATACTCTGCAAAACCTCTCTAGCATGAAAAGCCTGTACTCAGATAGGAACCATCAATGCACACAGAAAGAAGCCAGGCTTCTGGGTTCATTCTCAAACTGTAGTTGTGCAGGCACTAAGTGTACATATGTGTGGGGAGGAATGATTCAAAAGGTCCCTGGTGTAAAATGAGTCACCAGCTAGACTTGGTTTCTGTGTGGATTTCAAGGTAGATTTGCATCAGCAGAGGCAAAAAGCAGGGTTTTAAGGGTAAATAGGTTAATTTGCAGGTTGGTCCAACTTCTCCCAGTGCATTGAGATTGCTCCATTGCTACCATGGAGATTCAGTTATGTGGGAGGAAGGTAAATCCAAGGATTAGCATAAGGGCTTGGAACTGGGATTGTCATTTTCAAATCCCTGCTTAACTACTGAGAAGTTGGAGGCCACGGAAAACTCCCTTAGTCTCACATCCACCTCCTGCAGAAAATGGCAGCAGACGGGCATGGTGATTTATCAGCCTTGTATTTAAAGATCTGGACATCTTTTTTTGACCAGAGTTTCAGACTTTGGAAAAGAAGTTAACAATTTTAAAATGAATGCCCAACATTTATGTAAATTGCAGAGCTGATATTCATAAAAAATGTGTTGGAGAGCATGAAGTGGTCAAGTGGTAGGATAACAGTGGGAATCACTACTGTAACCACTGCACAGAATAGCTACTAAAGCAGTCAAAACTCAGAATATCTAAAATGTTTTCAAAATTCCTCATCTAATGGCTTTATTTTCTGTGTTTAGGAAAAAAAATCACTTTGGATTCAAGTGACATAATTTTTCTACTACAGTCAGAACAATATAACCAAGCCTTAGCAGAAATAACACTTCCTGAAATTAAATGTTTTAATATTTTTTCATTGATCATTTTGTCTCATGTGAGACCTCTCCACAAAACATTTCGATTTTTCAGTTACCACAGCTGGCAACAAAATTCTGAATCATGAAAAACCTGTGTGAGGAAAAGTCCATTTTTTTTTGCATTTTACGTATCTTTGTATGAGCAGTTGTTGTTATTTCTATGGCACATCCCTTGACAGATAGGGGAAAACTAAAATTTGGGTTCACATGAAAAGGAAACTCCAAAAGTTTTTCATTGTAATCAGTCTCTTTGTGTTAATGGTATATTTACCAAAGCCTGAAGACAGATTTCACGTGTAGGTTAAAAGACAGAACTTGGGGGAATGTTTTTAGCTCTGCATTTAGTGATGTGCTGTTGGAGTTAGTAGCTCCTGCCTAGCTTTGTAGTCACTCAAAGTCTTTGATGTTTAGTGAAAAAGATTTGGGATATTGATCCAGTTATCAGTGGACAAATGTCATTACCTCTGAATTATGGACATCCCAACTGGTCTATCTGTAAGTGGCCCAGAATTGAGAGCCAGCGTTAAGTGCCTGTAGAAACAGATTTAGTACTGACACGTGGCAGAGGAATACTGAAGTGTGTCCATTTTCAGTAGGGATCTGAATAAGGTGTGCAGAGTGACTTGAAAGACACATTTAGAAAACATATTCCAAACACATTTGTGAACTTAAATATGAATCTGAGTTACTTTGCAGACACAGAGAATAACATTTGTCTGAGTAGCACAGTTCTCTTAACTGCGAGAAACTTCAAATCCCCAACTCAAGCTCATTTCATAAGCTTATTCAACAGAAATAATAAGATTTCTCACCTTTCAAATACCATCATCAGTTAATCCTCACACATGTAAATATTAGCTCTTTTCTGCCGTTTGAATGTAAGCCTTATAAGGAAAAAAAGCAAATTCACATCCGCATGGCATTCAGCAAGAATGGCTACATGAATTATTAAATGCCAGCATTCAAAGCCTCCTTTTTCTGGGAGTAAAGAGTTGTTAAGATGGATATATCCCCATAAAGTCTGTTTTGAAATGAAACAGCAACTTATATTCATTTGGCACTTATCCAGCTACCCGTTTATTATCCATCTGTTTAGTACTCTTTCAGGTTTTTGAACTCAAGGTTAAATTGTAACTCCACTAGAGATAATAGGGTTGAGCCATTAGCTTCGGTAGGATTAAAATTACATCCCTAGTGATTCTCCTGCAAGTTTACACAGCTTCCCAGAGATCAGCACTTAGTAATAGTTCAGGGGATTCATAGATTCAGGGAATTAACATTCCAAATTGTAAACAGTAGTATGGGAAAGCTTCTCCATTTGCCTTCACCTTTTAGTCAAACTCTGCTAAGGGTTATGTAGGTTTCTGTTCGCTTTGCAGGCCAGTCATGCAGAGAGTAGAGTTCCTATATCAGCAATCCTCTTCTTTTTCCATGCTATTCAGACTGTCTTGTAGGATGGAGAGAGAAGGAGGGGGGCATATTTTGAGTGGTTGCAGTAAAACAAATAAATGACACTGCAATTTTTAAGCACCAGGGAATATTTGTCTTCTTTGGTTGATGTTTAACCCAAGAAAGAATCATAAAATCAATAAGGTTGGAAAAGACCTCCAAGATCATCTGGTCTCAACCATCCCCCGACCACCAATATTACCCACTAAATCATGTCCCTAATAACATAAGGATCTCATTGTAAGGTCAATGGAGACAAAGGAAATGTCTCCCTATGCTTTTAGACTTGAGATATGCTTTAGTGACATTTACTCTACACACAGCCAGTGAACCTTACTCCATTCCTAGACTGTTTTTTCTTTTTCCCTCACAAAGTTGTATTCAAAAAATAGTTCACACACCTGTTACAACAGTGTGCTGGAGTCCTGTGTTTTTTTTTTTTTTTCTTTATCTTTATCTTTTTTTTTTTCTTTTTCTTTTTCTTTCTTTAATTTTCTTGAGTCCAGAACAGAGGCAGAAAACCACAACTGGTGATACTACAAGGTAGGACCCCAAAGTCACAGTATCTCTGAAAACACCCATGTACATTCATCAATGTACATGTCCTGAGGGCAGGTGTTACCCAAATTAGTTGGGGAGAACCCAAAAAAAGTTTACAGTCAGGGTCTTTAATTCATCTAGGAATGGAAACCCACCCCCACAGGTCCCCTTACAGACTGTAGGAACAGGAGCCTCCTATTTATCTCCTCTGGGGCTGTCTCCAGTCCCATGGGTGCCAAACAGTGACAGAAGTTCAATTACACCTGAATTCAGGGCTCTACTATGGTGATCTGGGATACCCACTGATCCCCTCTTTGAAGTGCTGCAGGACAGAAAATCAAATTCCTGGGATGAAAATGAGCCTCAACCAAAGGAATTCAAACAAGCAGCTGCCACCCCTGAAAATTCAGCTAAGTTTGTCTTCACCATGGCACCTGCTGCTCCACTGAGATGTCTGAGTGGGGATTATTGCTCACACAGACTTGGTTTCCTCACTCAGATCAGACTAACTGATACCCAGCGATCTGTGGTCCTTCTCCACAGTATACAGAATAATTCGTGGCTGTATTGTTCTTCATTGTAGTTTCTAGCTTTTGGTTGTCATTCGACAGCCTCTATTATTAGACAATTACATTTTCATTCTGTTATTAAATACACTTGTTTTTAAAAAGCTTTTCATTTAATTTCCATGGAGTCTATAACTTGCTTTCAGAAAGGAAGAAGGACTTGAAGTATATTGTTCAACCTAAAGAAACATTTCTAAGATGTTTATAGCAGGTTACTAAGTACTTAGCAGGAATTTAAATAACCAGTTTATTGCAACAACTTAACTGGTAGAGGATGAAAAAAATATATATTTTTTTATATAAGAATGGATTATTCTGAGGAAGTTTTCACAAAGGTAATCTTCAATAGTTTCTATTATTATTGTTATTGTTATTATTGTTGTTATTATTCATTGATTATTATTTATTGCATAAAATAAATAAATAAGTAAATAAAATACCCACAACCAAAAAAACTACATCTTTGATTATTCTTCAGAACTAGCCCTATGGGATATTTAGTGCAGCTGCCTCTTTTTCTAATTCCACTCTATAGGTAACGAAGACTTGGGGGTTTGCATCTCCTTCAGCACATTAGGACCATGATTCCCACATTTTTTTCTTCTGTAAAAAAACCCTCATATTGTATCCAAAGGAATATTAACAAAAAAGGAAGTTTATTGAATTGGAGAAAATAATGTTCTTGGAGTTCACCCATAAAGGCCACGTTACTGTAATTAGGAACTGATACTATTACTTGTTTGAAATAAAAATGGTATTGAACTTTTCATAGAAACATAACCATTTCCAGCCAGGAAGGTTATTTCAGTATTTTATACCCATTTCTAATATCTATAACTTAACTTCATTGTTTCACAACTAGAACACTGCAGACTGCTAATTAGCCTTTTGTAGAGGCAGCCTTTAGAGCAAGTGGGATCAATAGGATTTACAAAGACACAAGGTGATTTTTGGCCAGAAGGCTTCCCAGATATGCGATGGCAAACCCTTGGGAAGTGCCTGGGAGATTTTTGACTCTGATGCTTTTGGGTTTCTGTATGTGTTTCCCTTCTGCAAAAAAATTTTCTGCCTCATGTTGAACTTGGCTAGCCCTTGGCTGTGAACCTTTTGTTTCAGGGTTTGTTGTATAAACACTTGGAAATTAGGGCTACTCTGGGGTAAGATAAAAAGGAGAATATTACACCCATTAACTAGGCTTTTCTAAATTTCTGATTATTCCATGGAGTTGCACGTGGATTCAGCTGATTTCTCCTCTTAACATAGTTGGGAAGACGAGTTTGTTGGTGGGAGCGCGGGGGTGGGAGTCGAAGGGTAGGAGAAGTTTAATAATCTTTTCCCAAATTTGTTTTCACTAGCCAGAGGATTTTGCAGATAGGAGATGATAAATCCCTAGCAACACAAGCCCCTGACAGATGGTGTTAAATGGTTTTGAGAATATTTCAAAATCTGCCCTACTTTTTATTCCCCAAATGTTGCTCCCTCTCTGCTTTATTCTTTATACAGAATTTTCCTACACCGTCTCCCACATTCTCATTTGAGTTATAATTTATGCTTCCTTATGCTCCAAACCAGAATCCAAATCACCCGTTTAAAAGGAGAAACAACCTGCTGAATTTTAAAGCCAGTTCTTTTCCTCCCTTTGGGATGGGTATCTAATCTGAAAGGAAGCAGTGTATATCTAGCTGATCTGAATTTACTCCCCATTCTCCAGGAAGGATTGTCTGGGTACAGCACCACATACAAATCGAGTGAGAACTTGCAACCAAACTCATTCTGCAGAGAAACCAGGCAATTCTCCTTTCACATGGGGTTTGGTGAGTAAATCTGCAGCTTGTTGCTGCCATAATGTTTGGGGCAAAACAATTTTGTGCAATGAAACAGAAATACAAGAGATTAAAGAAGAAAGGGTGGTGCTTAGAGGTGTTGGAAGTATCAGGTCAGCCCCCCAAGAGGAACTTTAATGGATTCTAGGTCCTATAGATGACAATGCCAGATTTCCCTTTTGTTTAGGCTCAGCTGTGTCATTAAGAGAAGTCCCACAAGCAAAATACACTTTCAAGGGAATAAATCCACAACATCAGAAGACAAAGTTGTAGCAGAAAAAGAAAAGTGATATAATGTCTCACCGCTGACAGGAAGGGAAGCTCCTGCTTCACACAACCAGATTTTTCTGTTCTCCTATCTTTGGCCACAGGCTAATGTTGCATGTATTTTGCATAGTCAGCAGATGATGCTGAGAGCCAGGGCAAATCCCTGACCTGGCAGAAAATGAGCTTTCACCTCTATCCCTCCTTCCTAGAGGTAACTGACTGTTTTCCTCTGGTTCAGTAAGCTGAACGGGATCAAAGAAGTCTGATGAGCAACAGCACTGATACAAAGAAGGACAGGCAGAGCAAGAGGAGAGAGGGAGAGAAGAACTGGCAGCAGAAAAGAAAAAATGAGAAGTGTGTAAAAGCCCCTGCCTTTTGATAGCAGATCAGATATTCATGTAATCACATCCAACACATGAACATTTCTTTGCTCCTGGTTTTAGTTTGTGGTTTGCTCTGCTGTATCTGGAAACCAGTTTGCTGGAACAGGGAAGCTGCACTTTTAGGACCTGCATTTCTCAATATGGATCTGGAGGAAACCAAGTTTGCATGTACTTTCTGTGGACTTCAGGTTGTAAGGATGTCAAGACATCCTTAAGTCTAAAATAATTGCCCTTTAGGAGGAAGACGCTGAATATATATGGGTTCCCAAAGAGAAAATGTTAAAGGGCTCAAAGCTGACAGGATTTTAATAGGATGCCTGGACTAGATCCCTGCCTGTTTTCTAGCAAATGACTGGGAATGCTTGCTAATAGGCAGGAATAAAAACATAAACTTGTTTTTTATGTATGGATTATTATTCAATATCTAATTAAGAGCTAGATTTGGTGAGCATTTTCTAGATAGACCATCCCTTGACCCCAACAGAGATATAGTTAATATCCCACTGGAAATACCCACACATTGATTGTATGGCAGCCAGGGCTGGAAGCCTGAATGAGAGCTGACCTGGGCTGTTGGTGCTTCTTTTAGATTTAGGACGAGGGAAACCAGACTTCATCTAAAGAGCTGAAGAAGTCTGCCTAAATACACACCATACCTCCCAGGAGACAACCAAATCATCTTGCCCAGCTGGTGGCTGCTTTGTGGACATCCCTGACCAACTCCTCCGTGTTGATACACCTGCGCTGCAAATCAAGCCAGTCCTCTAAAATTGACTGCAAATGCCCAGCCCCAAAGGCCTTCTGTTTTCAATGGGATGAAAGGTTTAGTCACTTGTGTGGCCTTGCAGCTTCATGCCCAATATCTTTGTCTGCACAGCAGTCGTAAAGATGATACTGGGGATGAATGCCTGCCTGGGTATCGATGCCCATGCCAGCATATTTTGTGTATGTCCCATGCACAAAATGGCTATGGAGAGCAAAGACAGCCCCATATGCATTAAGATACTGTTATGGAGAGCAAAGGCAGCTCTGTATGCATCAAGATAGAGTTATTTAGTTACCTAGGCAACAATAGAAAGGATTTAGGGTGACCACTGCGTTACAGTGATCATTTTATTCAAGGACCACAAGAACTCGATAAAGAAGGAAAGGTTCGTGGAGGCTGTGCTAGAAAGTGATTTTTCCTGGTTTCAATGAACAGGATTTTGTTGTAAGGGATGAGAAATAAAGAGAAATATCACGCTGAAAAGCAAGGGCATAAAAGAAACCAGTGTGATGTAATTTGTAACACAATATTAGAGTCAGTGAAAAGCCTTTTCTATAGTTCCCAGACACTTGCCTGGAACATCATTTACAAAAAGCAGCAGTTTTCAAGTTGCCAACTGCCAAATATACATTTTGTTCTCACTCTGTGGGGAATGATATTCCTTCCAGACTTGTATATTTGGGAAAAATTTATTTGAAAAATAGAAATAACAACAACAACAGATTCTGAGTCGAGCTAGATTTGCCCACTCTAAAAATCACCCAACAAATGATAGGTCCCTGATTTCTGTAATCAAGACTGTGATCAGAGAAGAAAAAGCCATGGCAGAAAATAAAATAATAGGAAACTTTTGAGGAAGAAAGATGCATTTTCTGATTCACTAGTTCTGGGGACATTTCATTTCTACTCTGACCCCTCTGGTGTTTTCCAGAGAGAGAGAAACTGACTGAGTTGCTCTTGTTTTAAATTTCAATTTCAGATTTATTGCAAACATATAATGAAAATACTTAGATTCTAGAATTATTAAAAATTAGAAATAAAAATAAAAATGTATCCCCCATGTTCATGTTTACCTCCAAGAAAAGTTTTAAAATAAGCTCAGGAAAAGTCCTATTGAAAGTCATAGTAACAGCTGTGCAAATATGGCCCTTTGTAGCTTTAGTATTAGTCTGGGCTCACAACCAACCTACTATAGTGAGATAATACTGATACTGGTCTAACTCCATTTATGCTAAAGGGCATTGACTGTTCTTAGGACATTGACTGTCAATGACTTTTATTTACAGAATCATGGGGTTTAAAGCAAGTTTGAAAATATTACCCAGAGCAATCCAGAGTGAGTCAGCCAGGTCTTTGAAAATAATTGTGTTTCCATTTATGGAAAAGAAGAAGACAACCTCAATTAGATTGTACTAAACCAAATGGAAAATTGCAATGAAAGTTATAGGAGAAATGGAGCCATGGGTATGTTTTCCCTGGCAATTAAAGGACAGTTCCTATCCACTCAGGCAGTGACGTTTCAGAGCAGTCCTCAACTGGTTTAAAGAAGGAAGTGAATACTGATATGGAAGGATTATGTTTCCTGAGATAAATTGTCCTCCTATATTTTCCATCTCCTACTTCTAAGGCACAGCATGTCCCAGCCAGCCCCACGTGTAGATACAGGCATCACTGCAAAGAGATGCCTCAGTTCTCCCTCCCATTGCTGCATGGAGGTTAGTCTGTTCCTGTATAGAGATCTCTGCCTGCCTGGGTATAAATAAATCCCAATGTTAATTTTGTATGTAAGCTCAAATATGTAATTACAAGAAGGAGAATACAGAAAGGATCTGTGGGGTGACATTCTCACTGTGTGAAAGCAGAGTCAGTGCAAAGATCTTTGGGACACCATGAGAAAGTAATTTCACCTCTGCCTTGCAGTTCCTGCAGAACTGCCTATTACAACTGCAGGGTCGCATCCATCCCTTGAACCAGGTGCTCCACTGGGTCAGGGAGTGCTTTATTAGACCCTCTTGTCTCGCAGACCAGCTGCCAGGTAAATGGCAATTCTGATGCGGTAGAAAAAGGGCAGAAGAAGCTCAAGAATGTCATTGCCCTACGACACAGCTGTGTTTCTGAGGAAACAAGCTGTGAGGATGTACAGTGCTGAGGGGAGGGAGAGGGGAAAAAAATTGTTTACAAGAGCTTGGTGAGTCACATTTGAGTGTGCACATCATAAGTGCTCAGAGATAGACATATCTGAGCACTTATGCAAATGCCAGACATCATGTTTGAACAAAAGGTTACTCAGTAACATAACCTGGAGCTTTTATTGCTAATGAAGCATTAACTTCCACCTCAATATGGGACTGTGAGAAATATAGTTGTCTTTTTTTTTTTTTTTTTTTTTTTTTTTTTTTTTTTTTGTAGTTCAACATGTGATTGATTGAATGATACAAAAATAACATGTATCTCCCCTAATCTGAGACAGAGGATTTGGTTTCTCTGATTCTTGTTTTTGTTTTCTAACCTGGAATTTCTAATTGACAGTAAACAAATCCCTCAAAATATATATTGATTTTTGTTTCTTTCTTTTCATTGTGAGATGAGGCAGATAGAAAACAGCAATAATGTGAGATGTGGATTGTACTGAGTAAAAATGTTACCTAGCCCATCTCACAAAAGTGCAGAAGCTAGGACACTGGAAATGTTAGGTCTGCTTCTTGCACAGATGAGAATATTGCTTTCAAAGTGGCACACTGAAAAGTGTATATGGGACAAAGATGGTTGGTTTCCAGAGGGTTTTCCACTGAAAGTCACTACTTCATCTCAAACTACAGTCCATGAGATCATCCTTCGTGTCCTGAAGCTGTTATGCAAAATCAAGTTAAACACCACAATTTGGACATTTATCAGTTTTATCACACATGAACCATGGGGAATTTACAGTTGACAGAGATCTGTGGTGGCTTAAAGGTTTGGGAGCCACTGGTGCAGGTAATGCAACCACCTCATCCAGGGCCTCCTCCTAAGACCCTGTGAGCCTGTCAGAAGGTACTGATTTGAAAGTTTTTGTTTGGTTGGTTGTTCTTTTCTTTTTGTCAGAGGTGGAAATAAGAAGTAACAAAAGCTGTCTCTATACAGATGTGACTTTTAAGTGTCTGAGCTTCAGTTTCTGACCATTCTTATTCCTCCAGAGATAGGTAGACAAGTCTTCTTGGTGGCCTCCTGCTGCAGGAGGAGAGCATATCCTAACCAAACACGCCAGGGTAACATCACTGCTTGAAAAGAGCTCCGACTGCTGAGATGCAGGGTTCTCAGGGAAAATATGTTGTCTTCAGCACCTTTTCACTGAAGATGAATATTTTTGCAGAAGAAAAAAAAATGAAGCAATAATTTTAAAGGGTAGATATTAACCACAAAATCTTTTGAGGTGGTAACAATGGACGGAGAAGGGAAAAGAAATGAGTTAGACCTAGCAGTCAGCTACCCATGTCAGGAGAGCTGATGAGATGTGGAGTATGATCATTTTATTTACTCCTGATCCAGACAAAAACTTGTGATATTTTTCAAATTCCAGCACAAAAGGAAGAGTTGGACTTTCATTTTAGGCAATACTTTCTCTCACCTAGAAAAATTAATCCTAAATAGCAAAGAATCATGCCATAAAACACCGGGAAAACAAGATATGTTATGGACTTACCTAATAAAAGATAGCTCTAAATATCATGCTAGTTTCCTAGCAGAACTTTAGCTTTTGCAAGAGTTTACTAAGCAAAGGAGTTCTGATCTTCTTTTGGAGAAGGGTACAAGTTTAATTCTGTTGCTGAGGCAGAAATGTTCCTTTATACAGCGATGGGTGAAAACTGAAATCTCTCTGATTTAAAGGTCATTCTCACACTCATAATGTAAGAAAACTCACAAAGGTGAAAGGGAAACTACCAACATTACAGTAATGGTTTCCAGCTTCCTTTGAAATCACACAGAAACTTACAGTTTCTGCATGAGATCAAGCAGGAAGGGCAAAGAAGCAGCCACATTAAATGTTTTAAATGGCCAAAACCCTACAAGAAGGCTGTATTTTAGGTGTCAGTGTGTGAAAGACACCAAATCTGAGCAACTCCAGGACCCAGCATCAAGTAAGTGCAGGGATGTTGTATCACCTGCTCCTTGTCATGATACCCAGGTGGGACAGCATGGAAACCAGAGTGAGGACTGCAAATTTAGGGAAGGTCTGGGATAAAAGAAGCTGATGGCATGTGCTTCAGGGTGATGAAGAGCAAAAGATATTTCCACTTTTGTCTATGGGCAAGTATATCCAAGTCTAGGGTCTGTTAGGAAGAAAGGGCCGATCTCTCAGCATAAGAAGTGTTTGGCTTTTAATTAAATAGCTGGTTTGTTGTCTAGGTATGAGGGCGAGTTTTTCTCATGGTACATGTACAAGACACCCATTCTCCTTCTCAGATAATAAATCCTGCAGTCTTTGGAAGTAACCTATTTCTCTCCTAAAGTAAAGGGCAACCGAGTGACTACGCACATGTAGATGTCCAGGTATGTGGCTGAAGTTGGATGGGCCCCAGCCCTAGGAGGTCAGATATTACTAATGAAAAGTTTTTTTGCCATGCTCACCCTGGGAAACCTGACAGAAATGCTGAGGTGATGACAGTACAGAGAACTTGGGGCCAGGAATGGTGTTTCCATGGTGCAGGAACAAAAATAGTAATTTGAACTGGAGATAAGTGCTATAAACCCTTCAAAAAGAGCCTGAATGAACATAAGAGCCTAAAAACTGCTCTGGAGAACCAGGCCAGCTCCATCAGTTGAGTGTTATGTCCCCGAGGAAGGAAAGTGCGAGGTTATTCAGGGATAGCACATAGCCCTGGCCACCTCCAGGGCAATGTTCCCCTTATACCTCTTTTGAATCTGCTCATCCCTCCTGCCTTCACAGCCAGCCCACTGTGGAAGCGAGCTCCAGCACTTACTACAGCACTAAAGTACTTTTATCTCCTAATAATCTCACTGTGCAACCCCCAGTTATAGTAGTGCAGAACTGGCAAATGAAAATCCTGCATTGACCTCATCCCCCACTTTGATGGTTTTGTGACTAACTAAAGACCTACTACTTTTCTAGGCTTTTACAGATTTTTTTTTGCTAGGCATTTAATGCTTACTTTGTGTGTATGTCAGTCTTTGCCTAGGGGCAGTTTTCCACAAAGAATTTTTTTCCTGAAGGTAAACATTGTGATCCTCCTCAAATCCATGAGAACTCAAGTGTTTGCTTTGATAGCCCATGTAGAGATGTTAGACTCTGGCTCTTCTTTAAGAGTAATAATAAAGGTATTGCCATGAAAGTCCTCAAGGGAAAATTTTAGCACTTGATAAAGACTACAGCTGGTATTTATCTGCTCAGCTAAATAGAAGAAACTTGAAAATATTCAAGTAGAAATAGACCTGGGCTGGTAATTTCCCAGACTCCATTAGCAGAAATCCATGGCTTCGATCTGAGTAAAAGTACTTTGCTTTTTGATAGAAAAATTAGACTTCCTTCAGATTTTTTTATGTCTTATTAAAAAAAAAATATATATATATATATATATGTATGTATGTATGTGGAGAGTATGCTTAGATCATTCTTCACATAGTTCTGTATCAAGGTAACACCTTTACATGCAATGGAGTTACTCTTGATTACTGTTGAGAAGTGGAGCAATTTTGTTCACTTTGATCTTTCGAAATGATGTGCTTGATGTTGGGAGACATCATTTCTCTAGATGTGATTTATGTCTTGATGACAGTTGTAAAAGTTATAGTAAATATTAACTTTTTGTTATCAGTTAGAGCCAGGCTGTGTAATGGCAACCTAGTTAAATTTTGTCTGTGCAATCAAGTTGTCTGCCATGTTTTCTTCTCCAGGTGGAAGAGACAGAGATAGATGTAGACAAAGGGAAAGAAAAATAAACATCTTGTGCTATTAAAGCAGACACAGCTATTTGGAAAAAAAAAAAAAAAAAAAAAAAAAAAAAAAAAAGTCACTCAAACCATGAGAAAATTATTTCAGAATGTGATTGTTGGCCACCAAAAGCAAGTGCTAAGTACCCAAGCACCTGACACTGAGTACCTGGCATGGCAGCTAGAAGGACGATAAAACGAGAAAAAAGCAAGCCTTGAAATTCAGCCTTGAGTCTATTACATCCCAGACACCACAAGATTCTTCAATGCAAGAATGAAGAGCTTGTGTGGGAGGGGAGGCGAGGAGTCCTATCTGCTCTTCAGACAGATGCAAAAGCTGAGGAGCATAAAAATAACATTGCAAGTGTCTCTTTTGGTAAGCAGTGCCACTTGTAAAGGACAAACAGCAGTGCTGCTTCCTGAGAAAAGCAGAGAGCCAGGTGTGAGCCTGCACCTTGTGAATTCTTAAAATTATCCTCATCAAGACTGTTCTTTACTTCTGGTTTATTTCACATTTTCTTACGCCAAGTTTTTGGAAAGAACTGTTAAGGAGTGGCCAGAAGTAAATAGAGTGGGCAGGGCTGCCAAGTCATTCCAAGCAGGTGAATCTGATCAATCCATCTCAGGAGAAATTATTCTTGTGCTATAGGCTGGGGGACTCTGCTGTCTCATTTCCACTGATAGGAGCCAGCGGGTCTCCACTGCTCAGGATTTAGCTTCAGCTGAGACCCCTGAACATGACATGTAAAGCTATGTGACCAAGTTAGTCTATGATACATTTCACCAACATCGTTTTTTCTATTCAACTTCGATGTACTCAGGCTTCCTGATAGCACCAGGCTATTTCTTCTTGTCTTCTCTGGCCTTCAGAGATGAAGATGGTCACCAGTAGAACAGTTCAGCTCAGTGTACCAAAAAGCCCTGGCATCAGTTTTTTTCCACCTGTAAGTCTATCTCAAATTCTGGGCTATGTTCTGCCCTGTTTATGTCAGAGATTTAGTAAAGAGAAACTGGAAAGTAGTGAGATTTCCCCCACGATGATTCTCTAGAGTGCAAAGGGTTGACCTATCCTTCTATGGATGCTCCTAAATTCAGTGATATTGGTCATGGATCTGGTCAAATTCTGAATAAAGGCTCTCAGTGTGAGTGTGAAATCCTTTACTGTGAACAATGCTACAGGCAAGCAATGCATAATGTCACAATAATAGCAATAATAATAATAATAATAATAACAACACACATTATAATTATAAGGACAAATATTTATCATGCAACTCAGTAATTAGAAACTTTTTGTGTCTCTGCATAGACAAGGAGTCATTGAGAACAAGAAGACACTGCAGTCACTAAGAAATAATGTTGAGGCAATGGGATCTGTGGGGCTCTGTGGCTTGCAGCATCAGGCTGTTTACATGGGCAGAAGCTGCAGTTAGAGAAAACACAGTTAGATCAAAATTTAATCCATTCTGACAAATAGTGTCATGCTAGAACTTTGTTGTTTGTTTCTTTTATCAGGAACTTCAGTATAATCTACCTGTTACCTCCTCTTGTTATGAGTGGTTGTGCACCATGGGCAATGTCAAAGGCTCCATTTGGTCTTATGACCTACAGCACCTATAGCAAGTGTTAACCAGAAGAGTGCATTCTGATTTGAGGATTTTACAAGGCATTACAAACATATCCCTCCACAACAAAGGGAATCTGTTATGCACAGAAGTCCAATTACAAATCCTGTTAGCTCAGAAGAAATCAATCTCTAATGTTTCTATGCCTTTAATTTACACATAACCATGCAGACACACATCTTACAACTGTTTGTATTTTGATTTAGCTTTGTCCATCTTCATACACAGATACGTGTAATACATGGATTCATGCATGTGTGTCACACAGGGTCTTGAATTCATCTGTATTTTAGACTTGTAGAGACATACAGATGTATGACACATACATATTGTAGATATATGTAAGATATATATATATATATATTTCTGTATGTACATGATTTGTAGGCAGTCCTGTAGGAATTAGGGCTTGATTCCTCTGCCTCATAATCTGATGTTGTTGATTGCCTTGGAGTTTATTTAGAAAGGAGAGACTAAGGAAATATTCAAGCACCTTTAGCAGTTTCCCAGATTTTATGCTTGTCCAACAACCCAATTTGTAGGAAGGTTTGACAACCTTCCTACTGGAAGAACCAGAGGATGGAAACTCTTGATCATTGGGTGCAAAGCCACTGGGTGTTGACACCTAGGGAGGTTTCACTGGGTCTTGGCTTAGCCTGTCATTTCTGAGCTAGCCCAATTAAAGACAAGAGAAAATGCAAGTTGAGCACAGTAGAGGAGATACGCTTTCATGATGTTCTTTCTTCCAAAAGTTGAATGTTATGGAGACTTCTCTAAAATAATTGTTAATAAGATTTGTTTTCTTCATGAAGTTTCTCTCTCACATAAAGGAGAATAGTTTCTCATTTGACACTATGAGAGGTTGTGTGAGGTTGACACAATAATGTTCTGCAAGCGTAGCTAGAAGTGACATATCCACTTGAAGACATTATGTCAGAAAAGACACTGAAGAGTTTCTTTGGCTTAATAACTGGTTGAAAAACTTCTGCTGACACAAGCTTCTCATTCAAGTGACTCTTCTAATGTGACACCCATGGTAGCTAAATTATAGGGGCAATAAGGTCCGTGACTCTTCTGAAACACATGTCCAAAAGCTGAGTTTCATCTTCTGATTTAAATAAGCCATTAGTCACCATGCAAAGTTCACTGAGGCCTAGACAGATCAAACTTCAACTTTTTGATATAATTGTAAAGCTAAAGCCAATTAAACTCAGGGAATGTAATACACGGGAAAGTTAGGGAGCAGAACTACACCACTACTGTGACACCAGACAATTTTATCATGCAGAAAACCACTCAGAAATGTGTTCTATGACATTAAAGTAAGAAAAGAATCTTAAATCTTTTGAATATAAAATAAAAACCTCACAAGGAACGGTCTCCCAAATCTACAATAATTTCACTGTCCATGGGCACTCAAGATTTGATGTACTGGAAGAACTTTATTCTTTTAAGCAGTGAATTTTAGTTGGGGTTTCATGGGTTTATTCTGGTGTCTTGAGAATATATAAGTATCCTTCAAAGTTGATTAAGAAAAGCAAATCTAATTTTAGCTCGCCAGAATTTGTCTTAGACGGGGCTCTTCAAGAGGAAAGTTACAGGAGTCAATAAATTGGAGATAAAATAATAAAAAAAAGAAAATCTCTGTAAATTAGACAATATATCCTGGTACTACACTGAATTTGCTCTGAGTTCAGCATTAACAAACCTGCTCAATTCTGATCAGATCATCAGTTTCAGACATATTTATATGCAAGAAAGAAGCAAACAGTCCTAGGGAAACATTAAAGGTCTGACCTAGAGCACAGTGAAGTAAATGGAGTTGGCATCCATCACAGCAAAGAGAGCTAATGGGGGAGTCAGTGGAAGTTGTCTGAAGCTGAGAATTTAACATGTTTTTGATAAGTTGTGTTTGTGGGTCCTTCCCAGAAGTGTAACCACACTACACTGGTTCTTGATGAGCAACTCCCTCACAGTTTTATCAAAAAAGCTGTGCAAGAGCTCTACGCATGGAATTTGACCTCAAACACCTACAGTGGCCTCTGAAGTAGTCAAGAAATAGCCACATTTTGAGGACTTCTATATCCATCAATTTATGCAGAGGACCTTGTAGAAATGTAAATACCTACAGTGAACTTGGAGAGAGGACGTTATCATGGTGGTAATTACTTTCCTGACTTACAACAGGGAATGTTTGGTGATCATGTTTATTTTGTGTGCTGTATGTTTCATGATCCAGAGAGGTTGGCACCAGGACCATGCCCCAGTGGAGTGTAGGAATGGAAGTTAATGATTCAAGTGTTTTCTTTCTCTCAGGTTACCATTAACAGACCCAAGTAAAGTTCACCAAAATTTAACCACTGGGCCTCAGAAGGAAATATGTAACTACTACATCAGCCTTAAATAAGTGTTTAGATGTTTTTCTTGTCCTTCTTGACTTAATGATATTAGTCTCATAATTGATACTAATATTCTTACCCACCTGCCACAATGTCCAAAAGATAAAAGCAGTAACACATCTCAGAAACTTGTTATCTGGAAAAACTAACACTAAAATTGCATATGTCATCCTGCCTTATGTGTGCCTCCTACAGTCCCCCAGCTGGTCTAATTAACACAAATTTGATACAGAAACACCAGCTCTGAAGATTTGATCTTCTTCTGCCTAGGGTAAAGGTAATGGCACCCTAAAAGAAAGACAGTAGCTTCCTTGCAAGACTCAGGAAATTATTTACGCTCTGACAGAAGGCAAATCCCATGTGTATGTTACATAGATCAAACTCTGGACCCAATTTAACTCACCAAATAATTTTAAATCTACTGAAAATGAAAGGAGGTTGTATTTTTTCCCTACAGAGTTGACCTTACATGTTGCTATCCTCATGTTCAACCTAGTTAAAATGTTCCAACGAGCAATGTTTTCCACTGACATGGGAATGTAAGAAAAATTGCTCCAATTGATAACTGGTTTTGATTGCAAGTGAGGAGACATATCCATACAGGCCTTATCCAAGCCATGTCTGGAACCAATGACAATGAAACCACCACAACAGAAGCACTAAGACCAGTGGTACGTGCCCACAGAGGACTCTGGGTAGCTCAGAGGACTATTGTGACCCCAAGTTTTCTTTGATACTGTTTCCCAAGCTAGGAGATTCATCACAATGCCATTCTCACAATTGCAGGACTTGTATCATACCCTTGATTTGCAGTAAATGGATAATTTACTCTGATGATCATAAAATATTAAGTCAGAGGAGCAGTAGAGACCTCAAGATTTAATCCAATTCCACACCTTCTTTGCAACACAAAGTAAAATGTCTCATCTCACTTTCATTCAGCAATGAGCTAAAACAAAACCCATTTCTGACAGATGTTTGTCTAAAGTAAAAGCTGTAGTGACAGATCCCACACCCTCTCAATTTTTCATATCTCACTTACTTCATCCTTCCCATCATTAAAGTAGTAGTTTCCCTCTTCCTTCCTTTATGTGAACCACCTACCATGCCACCTACCAAATTATTTATTTATTTATTTGTTTGTTTATTTATTTATGTCGTAACTCTGCTTAGATTTCTTTTCTTTCAGTTGAACATCCTTTTCTGAACTAATCACTTCCTCCAGTTTTTCCTCCTGGGCTATGTTTTCTAGATACCTGCTGGGCGCTTCTGTAGCTGGTTCACATCTTTCCTGAAATCAGATCACCCAAACTTGACAGAACACTCCAGATGACACCACAGGGAAGGAGAAGCACAGTGTCTGACACTCTGATTTGCCACAGTTAAATTAAAATCTTTAAGCGTGACATTGTGTATTCAGGTGCATCACTGACCTGTGATGCTCAGGAGTGCTCTGAATGCCTTGTAAGCCTGTTGAATGTCTGAATGTCTGTAAGCCCATTGTGATCACCTTCATCCCTGAAATAATAATCCATTCTGTTCACCCACAGGGAACTTTAAAGCACTCTGCAGCAGCTAGGCAGAGTGGGAGCCCTTAGAGCATCTGGGGCTTGGAGCTGTGTTTTTCACTTATTTCAAAGAACTCCCATGAATACTATAGGACAGATAATTCTGGATTTTCTAAAACTAACATTTCTTACAAATTCAGTGACTCTGGCTGCTGTGTTTCACCTAATTCTTTTCCATACAGCAGTTACAACACTTCACTGCTGTAATCCATTGATCTTTTTTTTTTTTTTTTTGTCTCATTCCTCCTAAAACAAAAGACATGTTCTGTTAATCACTTGTTGATTATGTAATCACTATTTGATATCAGAGCAATGCTGTCCTCTCTCTGTTTTTGAATGTGCTGCATTATACATTCCACCTGTTTCCAAATTCTTGTGGCTTAAATAATCATTCAGGGAGGAAACAGGGGTAGTAACCAGAGTAACTATAGTAACTACACTACTCTGATGTAGTGGACAAATGTCTTTGAATAATCCTCTGTAGAAACAAACAAAAAAAATCAAAGTGATAACAATTGCATCTGGTCTTTTCAGCTAGTA
This sequence comes from Aythya ferina, assembly GCF_964211825.1. Taxonomy (NCBI): domain Eukaryota; kingdom Metazoa; phylum Chordata; class Aves; order Anseriformes; family Anatidae; genus Aythya; species Aythya ferina. The sequence continues at coordinate 203,354,801 of NC_140296.1, forward strand.
AACAAATACAGCTTATTAAACAATAAAATAGTAATAAGTTAAAAAGGAATTAAACTACAGAGAAAAGATTTGTAAAATAAGTAAGCCTGTGTATTTATCATCCAGATGCAGCAAGGTTTTGGAAAGAGATGTTAACAGGAAGATTTGTCTGCAGGCTCAGTGAAACCCACTTCAGGAAAAAGTAGAAAACCTCCAATATTAGCATAATTTGATATTTTCTTCATACTTTGTGATGATTCTATTTTATGGTTAAATTTTTAGTATTCTTTTTTATTTTTTTTTGTTATTACTTTTTTATCCTTTACTGCTGTTACTGCTTGGTGCAGTAGAAAATATATCCATAAAGTCAGGAAGCTTTTTACATCAAGCAATACTAGAAAGCAGAGAGACAGCAAACCAAGAAATTCAATAGTCTAGACCCTGTAGAGATGCTAAATGCAGTCTCTATTTTGCAGAGATTTATTACCTAGTCCAAGTGAATATACCTTTTTTTCCTCTCAATTCAAAAGATACAAGTAGTGCTTACATTGGCTTGCTGAACCACCCTCTCCACTGACGTACAAGTTTCTTGTCAGGGATGACAGTTTACTCAACTGAACCTCTTGACTTCAAAGAGGAATATAAATATTCAATGGGAGAACGATCTCTAATGTTCAGCACTGAAATGGGAAAAATGGACTAACTGTTTTGGCAAATCCTGGAAACCATCAGTTTGTTCAAATTCCCTCCTCAGCCCCATTCAGGCTGGAAGTTATTAGCCATGGCACTTGTCATTATGTTGACTGAGTTCCCTGACTTTTGTTGGCATTCAAATAATTAGTTATCTGCTGTTTCCAACTACCTACAGACGATGTAAATGCCTCTTTTATTGGGTATGTGTGTCTTGCAAAAGATGCACCATCAGCTGTTTCAGTTATCGTTTTATGTCCTTATATCACACTAAGATCACTTTCTCACAGGTTACATAAAGCTGGCAAGGGGTAAGAGACCAGGTCAGACTAAGTTTAACCCATGAGAAAACAGATTTTTCAGTGTATGGATCATGGTTTTGTGGAGGAATCCTAGCTTTGCTTTGGGTTTCTCAGCAACACTTCAAAAACAAAGGGCAGCATCCCCAGGCACGATTTTCAGGGTGCTGTGCCAAGGTTCAGCAGTGCTTGAGGAAGCCAGATTTTGCTGAAAAGAGAAATTGATCAGAGAGACATGAAAGGATGCTGCCAAGAGAAGGGACTGCATCTCTGTCAGTGTTAATTTACACCGCCTGTGCTGAACTTGAACATTTTCTTGAAATTACACCTTATCTTTCTAGTAAATAAAATGGAACAGAGCCAATTTCTGTCCCTCGGGGCAAATGGCATGGCACTTGAGCTCTCTTCTTCTGCTCCCCAGACAGGTTGTCCTCTTCTATGTCCTCTTCTGTGCCTGATAGACACAGCACTGTGAAGGTGATGGATGCTTGCAATCATATTCTTATCCTAAGACATTGTTTATACAACACCATACTCTTGTCATCTCCCTTTTCCGCTTGGATTTCTGTGCAAACCCTAAGGTCCAGCTGAGGTCTTTCCTCTGACCTCTGCTGTTACAAAACAGACAGTTTATTCTCCCCAGTGGTAAGGACGATTCAACATTATTCTCAGCAGTAGCAGGACTGTGTATCCTGAACAAAACAAAGAAGAGCTACTCGGCTTTTCTGAGCTCTATTTAAAATAATGAACCTGGCCCAAAGTTAAAGAGTGATTGTGCAGTAGCTTCCTTCATCCCAGACATCGCTGCTGTCTCTGGGCCAGCTCCAACAGAGATGGCTGTGTGCCAGGTACATGGAAAAATGGATATTAGCATTGCTTTATAATGAGATTTTTCTTTCATAATGAAAATTAGAGGATATTTCGCAGCTCTTGTCCAAAATATTTTGGGTGAGATCTGATCTCTGAGGTCCAGGTGGGAAACTAAACTGAAGTCAGCCTAATCCACTCAGTCTTGTTGTCCTAATTGAACAAAGTTTGCTGTGTATGACCAAATGCTTTTGCATATTGTTTGCAAGGATGAGAATAAATGGAAACAGCATGAAGCTGTTTCTATTTCTATTTCTTGTCACTGAGGTCAGAATCAGGATCAGACCCTCACCATCAAAGTGATGCCATAATACCTTAACTGCAGCTATAAACTGCCCGTGGAAGCAGGCAGCCTGTCATTTTCTAGAAAGAACCGACAGAAGTTGCATTTTAATACCTGATTTTACACCATTGCTCCTTGTTTAATCAGATCTATACAGATCGGGCTGATCATACTGGCAAGAAAAAAATATTTAAAAAAAATAAAAAGCAACACTGAACAAACACTCTTGTTGAAGAGAACTGAGCGTTTGGCAGATTATGTAATGTTGCAGTAAGTAACTGCATAGCTTAATGTTATGGTTTCCATGGAAACCATCAAAATGAAAGGTAAAGGAGTTCAGCGTTCTTGGCTCTGAGGAGCAAATCTCTTTGCTGAGATGTGCTCTTGGGGGAGCAAGGATTTTCTCTGTCTCACCTGGCTTTGCAAGGAAGGGAACCTTTTGGAAGCTGCAGAGGAGGTACTGGCCTGCAAGGTGTGAGTGTTGTTCCCTGGCTGGGCTGCACGGGCACCTTGCATACAAATAGAGCCACATGAATTTTACACATGACACCACCAGCAAGCAACCCCAGCCATGCTCACATGGACTCTCGGTGTGACAGCGGGACGTTTGTTTTCCAGGGAAACTTTTTGCTAATAGAAAAACATCCACTCTCAACTCATGCAGGACAAAAAAAAAAGAAAAAGAAATCCAACAAAGCCAGCAAGGGTCACTGCAGAAGGAAAAGGTTTCTGACAATTTCTTATAGTTTTGTGAAAAATTACAGGCACTTCTGCCCTTTTGCTGTGGCTCAGCCCTGCAAAGCTCAATGGTGTTAATGCAAAGACTCCTGCTGATCTTGGCGAGTTGTGGATCTAGTGCCTTATATCCTAGGGTGTGATAGTGCAGGTCTGTGATTATATTTAATGCAAGATGGAGGCAGGTTTGAGAATGGGCTTAGGCAAGTCAAACTCATTTGCCCTCCCATAGCTTTGTCTCAAATGCTGAGATGGGCGGCCAGGCAGATGGAGAGGCTGCAACACAATGATCTAACCCCTCAGTGTGGGAAAGAAGAAGGGCATCTGAGGTCCACTTCACCTCTCTCCCTCCAGAGAGCTACAAGACATGACCTTATAGCATGACCAAAGGCTTTACAGTAGAGGCAATGGACAGGTATGGTTTTCAGAGCAAGCTTGGACCTGTATTTAATTGACAATATAAGTCATAGAATCACAGAATTATTAAGGTGGAAAAAGACCTCCAAGATCATCTGGTCCAACCATCACCCTACTACCCATGTCACCCAATAAACCATGTCCCTAAGCACCAGGTCATACACCTTCAGCAGGTCCATATCTTCATTCATACACTAGGAACAACATCACATACCCTAAGAACCATCCATTATTGTTCCAGCAACTACTGTCGGGATTGTACCAGAACTAAGGAATAACTTTCTTTCAAAAACTTGATGCAAACAATACAAAAGCAAAGTGAGGGGAGCAACCCATAAGCAAAACTAATGAGGTTTTGTTAACAAGGAAAACAGCTCTTACCTTCTTTCTAAAGAAAACTGATTGTCATGATTATACCACATGGCTGTGCTTTGCCTTGACACAGCTAAACTTCATGGTGGTGTTGCGAGTCTAGTGGTCCACAATGCTTTTCAAGTATTTCTGAAATCAAGACACTCTCAGATTTCAGGTCAAGATATATATCTGGTTTTAGAGATGCAAAGAAAAGCTCTAAAACATGGCATGGGTGAAACCAGAAAGCAAATAAAAGTGGTGTGAAACATTTCCCTTCTCTTTATACTCATATAATTTTGTCAGTCTCCTTATTTTTCTTGCCTTGACTCAGTGTTTTCATTTATCTGAGTTGGCAGTTTCACACCAACAATCATCAGCACTGATAACAAAAAGGCTGAGTTTGAAATCTGCAGTCAAGACTCTCTTTTTTGTGGATTTTTAAAAGATAGAGAAAATAATAATAATAATAATAATAATAATAATAATAATAATAATAATAATAATAATACAACATAGGAGAATCCAAATTAAATTACTAAACACATATATAAAGAGGTTTAAAATCTTTAAAACACTGAATGTCTGCAGCACTAATGCTGGCCATTGCTTGTGAGCTTGGCCACAATACCTGGTGGAAGGTAGCTGAAATTTTTCTGTGATACAACTCTGGGACAGAAAAAGCTGGTTAAGCAATTTTTCTTTTCTTTTTGCATTCTTCCTTTAACTGTTATGAAGCATCCAATTCCTTTGTAATTCACTGCTTTGATATATTTCTCTTCTTCAGCATGGGAATTAGGTGCCTGAAATCCTTTTGGTATCTGGGCTGCAAATTAATACACTTACAGTTACTATTTTAAAAGCCTAAGAAAGCAAAGTTGAAGCAGATGTGCAAGTATTTTGATCCTAATTTTCATAATCTACCCACCAACTTGCTTCAGTGTGAGTGTGATGACTGAGAAGTGCAAACATTTCATTTTGACACAGGTTTTCCTGCTCGGGGACAGTCTCAGAGATGTTCTTGCTCTGCAGCCACATCTTCCCGCATCATTCAGTGTTACTGCACTCTTGGCTTCTCTTCTGCTGCTAGTCCCATTCCTGTTATTCTGCTAAAGAATTGAAGGTATAAAATGCACAAGGGCTGTGGTTATATGATGACCTGAAATGTCAGAGAGATGAGCATCCCTCGAAGCTCTCAGCAAAGCAACCAGCCATGGCCACACGGTGTTATACCAAAACAAAGAGCAGCAGTAGTGAGCAGAGATGAACCAAATCCTACAAGGCCCTAGTAATTTACCTCCCTGCAGCCTGCAGTCCCTAAAACCCACTTCTTGAACTCTTACCTTATGCACTAAGGCTGAATGCTGCCTGAGCCCACAGCTGGGATATGGATCAGGCCTTGCTTTCACACACACACACACACACACACACACACACACACACACACACAAATAGTTTACATTTAGTTTAAATCCACAAAAGTTTAAATTCCAAAATCCCAAAATTTACTTTAAATCCCAAAATTTAGTTTAAATCCACAGAAAGATTTAAGTCCCTAGGAGGAACCTGCACACATTCCAAAGGGGAGCTTCACCAGGATTCGTGATCTCTAGAGAGTTGTTCTTAAGCAGATAGCTTTCTGTGGTAATGTCCAAAACAATTACTTGAGATAATGATGGGATCCCCAAGGGACATCTCAGTTTTCTGCATGTTGAATCCCATCAGTCCTTCAGCAGGTACTTCTAGGTCTGCATTGCCTTGTAGAGGAGACCATCCCTTTATGGAGGACCACCTACAAGAAAAACACTTTCTTTGCACTTCTTTGAGTCCCCCTCACTTTTTGAATTTATTCTGTTTTAAAAGCAGGTGTCCTTTAGAAGAAAAAATCTTTTACATCAGCAACTGCTCCTGCTTCCTTGTATGCAAGGTCAGCTGCATCGTTCTGATTGCCAAGTGCTGCTCTGCTTGAGCATAAGTGTGTTGGGGGGTTATTTTTATCACCTCATGTGTGGTTAATCGAACTTCCTCTTCCATTCCTGGTAAAACCAGCATGTGTGGTGCTGGAAGTCAGCAGCACAACTATTTCTAGGGGCTGGGCACCGACACCCACACATCTGTGTATTGAGAACAGAAACTGCTTTCCTATTTGCATAGACAAAAACCAAGTTAACGGGAAAAGTACATCTGACATAAACCTAATGACTTTCTGTACCCGTAGCAGTGCACTTTGGAGCCAACTCAAAATGAGTACCCAAAATGAGCACCCAAAATGAATCTGCCTAGAGAGCAGGATGGGTGTCAGTCAGAGATTGCCACCCGCTGGTGCTGCTGAGCAATGCCAATGCTAATGGCTTCCTGCAAACCTCCTTGCAAGGCTGAAGCCTTCTTCAGAGCAAACTGACAGATCCCAGTGAGGGCCTAAGAGAGCAGAAATGTCCATTTCTTCTCCTAGCTTGTACCTATGCTGTGGTGCAAGTCTTTGTTGCAGGTGGATGTGGATGCCATAACTATTTATGGGTTCAAAAAGCAGCAGAAAAAAAATGTGGAAGAAAAAGGCATTGAGGGCTGTTAAATATAAAGGTGTTAACTCTGGCTTGCAATACCCTGAGCAGCAAATTGTTGGAGGGAAAAAAAAAAAGGGTTCTTGTGCAGGTTGTATCTATGAAACACTACAAAGGATTGTGCTTGGCTATTGAATCACAAAATCAGAGAATCGTTTATGTTGGAAGAGACCTCCAAGATCACCTAGTCCAACCCATGACCTAACACTAACAAGTCCTCCACTAAACCATATCACTAAGCTTTTGGTGGAGACAGACAGCTGAGTCAGAACAGCTTTTGCGCTTTTTTTCACCAGCTTTTTCAACAGCTTTTTTTCACCAGCTTTGTAGTCCTCCTCTGAGCATGTTCCAGGGCCTCAATGTTCTTCTTGTAGTGAGGGGCCCAAAACTGAACACAGCACTGGAGGTGTGGCCTGACACTTCTGGTCCTCCTCACTTCATCAGCTAAGAATGACATAAAGCTAATGGCACTAACACAACCCCCAGGCCCTCAGAGACCTTTGTGAGATGAGACACAACCTCCAAAGAGGTGCCATTTTATCTGGTCTCTCCCAACTCCAAAGATTTCAATTTAGGAAGTACCATACAGAGGCCACAGACATGAACTGTGGAGGTGAGGGTGTTTCTGTGCTTACCTAGTCTTGCTTCACCCACCAACTTGATTGTATTGATGGGAGCTGCTTATTGATGGGAGGTGTTGTTTTCCACGAAAACTTCAAAAACATGATGGATGCTTTGCTGGGGAAAATTAGATCTTATGTTCACACAATCCCCCGTGGAATACATGCTTCTGTTGTGAAACATTTGCTGCCAGATATTAATGCTGGAGACATCTTCTGTCAGTGGCTTTATTAAACAGCATGGGGAGAATTTCGCATCCAGCATCTACCTTAATATCGATGTGTTCATATGAACAGATGTCTTTGTGCTTCCTGTGCAATGTGTTATCAGATTAGAGATTTTACAGCAGCAGTTTTAATTAGAAGTGTATTATTTGTCACTACAAAAAGCCTCTTTCAGAGGTGTAAATCCCCTCTAGGTTGGGATTTTGACCTGTCCCTCCACAGTGCCTTCTACTGTAAGTAAGAGACTTCTGTCTGTTTTTCTCCCCAGAAATGCATTTACTTTTATTTTCAAGATGGCACTGGGCTTTTGGTCCAATCTCAGCTTGCCCAAGGTCAGGAAAAATAAAATCACCATATAGCAGAGCAAGGAATTCTGTAACCCTATGGGCTAGGAGAGATGGGAAGATAGTGAGATGGTTCTGTTCCTTGTGGGGACAGCCTAGAGGAATATTTGTATACCATAAGAGGAAACCTTGTTTTGTGGTGGTTAAAAAGCTCCTTTGTGTGTGAAGAGGAGAACAGCCTGCTGTCCTTCAGTCAGGGAGGCATTCTCCCACACGTTCACCACAAGGACCTTTTTGTGCCAACCTATAAGGTCCAGGAGCAAGATCCAGTGAGGTGGCTGAGACCTCTAAGCCCAACAAATGTTCTCAGAGTCACCTCAGACATCCTGATAATGGTGGGCTGCCTGTAAGGCACAGACCCAGCTCCGACCTACTCATACTGTGACTGAAGTGGGAAGGGAAATAGTACTCAGTTCTTCATTAACCAGAGACCAAGACTTCAAAACTTCCTGTTGAAAGCCAATAAAGAGAGCAGTGGCCAAGTTTAATATACTCACAGTAGCTGAAAACAGTCTTGTAGCTAGATGGGATTTTCTCAGGGCCGGTACCTGGATTTCACCAGCCAACATTATGACCTACGACTCTTCACAGTCTGGAGTGGACTCAGATATTTTAATAACAGAAATATTCTGGTAATCATGATGGTCATAACATGTCAGCTAAGAACAATTGCTTAACTCACACTCAGCCTTACAGGAGCACGTGGAGCTGCTTTGGATTGAAGTCCCTATGCTGTGCTCATGCAGACCTGCTCTGGAGGTCTCCTGGATGTCGGACAGTGCTTTTGGTACCTTCAGTAAGGTGCAGACAAAAGAAATATCTTTGTGTGGGTTCAGGTGAGCCGGAGGAGAACCTGTGGGGAAGCACCTCGTTTGATCCTGGTCTGAGCTGGCTTTGGAAGCACATCTGCTGCATTTGTGTGGCTCTGCTTTGAGATAATGAATCTGATAGACTAAGGTGGTCTGAGAAAACCCATCTCTGTTCTTAAGGTATAGTTTATAGTTTATTTATACAACATATCTCTTGCTTGGATTATCACCTCAACCTATACTTCCTTTTCACATTAGAAAATTTCCAAAGCCTACTCTCTTTTTTGTTTCTTGAAGCGCTAGGATGTGGTACTCACTTTGGTTGAGTCCCAAGAATAATGCTCTCTCATCTCAAAGAATATCTAAGACTTGCTGATTTTTTCTTTATTTTCTTTTTCATACAAGATCATTTCTCATTCTACTCCACACCTGTAGCAACCCTGGTAGCTCCCTTACAAATGCACTGACACATTATAAGTAACTCAGAAAGAAAGCTCAGTCCTCTTATGTTTTCAGAAAAGGTGTTTTATTTATTTATTTTTTTGACTAATATTTAGAATGCATTCACATTTCCAAAGGCTTTGAAATTATAGATGAGTTCACAGATGCCAGAAAAACATTGTCTGTTTCAACTTCTTTCTGTCTTCTATTCTTCATGCAAAGGCTAGGACAGCATGTAGTGACCAGCATCATTTCCTGTCATCCTGAAACTAGAGCAAAACAGTAGTTAGTGCATAATAGTTTCTCTCCTGGCCAGGCGTTGAGTGTCCTTTCACAAGTGTTGAATGGCTTCACCTCTCACCAAAGTCATGGCAAGGTGAAGATGCTCAGCCCCTTTGCTGGATCAGCTCCCTGGTTTCCAAGGCAACTGTTCTTCATCGAGATTTAATGAGAACATGAGGAGATCCACGAGGCCCTTTGAACAAGCAGGGGAATGGAGAGCTTACAGAAATGACTGTGCTTTTTAGGGGAAAAGGACAGGCGGCTGGAGTTAACGGACAATAAATTATTTGACATTTTAATGGGTTAACATGATATTGCAGAAAATGACCTGAATAAAATGGCTCAATTCCCATGGAGAAAAATAAAATAAATATAATGGAAAGAGGAACCATAAAAGGCTGAAATGTAGGTTTATTCAAACTGCCTGAATGGAAGTGAAAAGAAGCAAGTTACATCCCTTGTTACAGCCTCTTAACAGCAGTTGGTCTCAAAATGAACTGGAAAAAAAAATGTATCTGTGATAACCTGACATAGAAAAGCTGGTTGGGTAAGCTCCATAAAACACAGCCTTTATATCAATGCAACAAATAAGGAGATATTTGCAGGAGATATTACAGCACAGGCAACAGGTACTTCCTGTTCTAACCTCAAGCAGCATCACCTATTATGAGAAAAGTGGAATTGTTGCTTGTACCTTAAGTGTCTCAGATCATGTCGATGCTATGCTATACATTTTTGCACCCTAGGATTTTCAAGGTTTACTGTAACATGGATAGACTTACCTTTTCACAGTAAAAAATCTACTGTAAAGGTAAAGAGCTACCTATCCTATGTGGTTGAGTAGAGTTAAGCAAATACAGACTTCTAAATATACAAAAAATACTGATAATTTAGGACTTTTCATAATTTAAATTAAAAAAAAAAAAAAATGAAAATAGGTTACTTTGAGGTCTGAGCCTTTTCAATTTAGTATTAGCAAACCTCTCATTTGAAGTCAACCTTGAACTGAAATAGATCTGTTCATTGAGTCTCAAAAGGTTTGAGCAAGAAGTTTGCAAACTTCTTTTGGGGGGAAGAATGGGGGACATATTGGTCAAATTCAGTGGTAAAAATAAAACAGAAGAAGAGTAATTTTTTTATGAATTAAAGAAGGAGATTTCAAGTCAAAACATTTTGTGTGTCTGTTGGGGTGTTTATAACACCTCTAACTCTTTTAAATGAAGTACTGACAATTTCAGATTTCTTTTTTTTATTGCTTTTATTTTTTTATTACTGAAAAGGGAGATCATTTGTTTTTGAAAATGCTGAAATGAAATGCTTTAACTGGTGCTTTGGCTTGTGAAAGAAATAAAGAAAAAAAAAAAAAAAAAGGATTTTTTGACATAAATATGTTCATTTATTCCACCAAAAGTCGCAAAAGATTTCAACCTTATCATCACCCTCTACTACCCCGGAATTACATTTCAGTAAATGAAGCATTCATTCACCTCTAAAATAAAAGCAAGAGCTTTGACCGTGTTTCCAAAAGACATGAGACCATTGTAAGGGCAAAAACAGAGCCTGTCTGCCTAGAGTGATGCAGAACCATAGTGACCACTGCTAATTTTGTAGGGAAAGGCAAATCTGTGCAACTTTGAAGCCAACAGCAGACTTATCCACCTAGGACTCTTGTCCAAGAACCGCCATGTAGGTTGAAGTCCCAGGTACTGTCAGGGGAAATAAGAGCCTGGAGAGTAAAGACAGAGAAGAATAAACAACTTTTCTACTGCTTTGGATCACTCTAGCACAGATTAGCCCAGGTGGGATGTCACCCTCTCTACATCATAATCAGAGAAGGACAGAGACCCCATATACCTGGAGGCTGATCCAGGTGTCAATGCTCTGTCTTTCAGTTTGAAGGTCAGGTTTTATCACCTTGTTTTTAATCTGATTTTTCATCTATTTGTGTAGAAGGGCCCTTGTTTGGAGTTCCAAAAAGAGTGTTCTGCTTTAATGCAGTGGTTGTAGGGAGAGAAGTGATGGAACACTTATGTCTTCTAATGCAACATTGAAGGTCGCAATTTGAGCATCTATGAAATGTTTTGGCCTTGTCAGCAGTTTTTGCTCATGCACCTTTATGTGTGACTTTAAAACCGTGTCTCCAACCATAAAGTTCTCCCAGTCTTTAATCATATTGACTGTTTTCTTGAATGTTATAGCCAAGATCACTTGACTAATTCAGCTTACAAAGTACTACTGGGAAAGACTATTTATGATAGTCCCAGCAAGGACAACCAAATTAGCTGTAGCAAGCAGCCAGCCTGAAGAAGAAATAAAACAAGGGAGTGAGATAATTTGGAACAAAATGTAAAAGAAGCACAAATCATTTAATAAAGGTTTTCACTGGAGGAAACTTTCCAAGCAGCTGAACATCAGGACATCTGAAGGGATTAAGGTCAATTGTGTTTAGACTCAATATGCATGTTTTATTTTTTATTTTTTTTTAAATGATAATCGTTTGTCAAACTTTATGGGCCAAATTCTTTCTTCGGTTTAACTGATATTAGAATTTAACTCATTAAAATAAAATTTTGTCTTTAATAGACAGGAAGGTGGAGTGAGAGTTTCAAGGAAACTGAAACATTTTCCAAAGTGGAACGGTAATGTCTAGGGGCTGGGAAATGAAAAAGAGTATAACTACAAAGCAGAATAGACTAGATTTGTTTTACCACAAAGTATGGCAAAAAAAAAAAAAAACAACAAATACCCAAAATTCTTTAGCTGTGTTAGATAGCTCTTTTGCATATAAGCTTAGGATCACACACTTAGTATTCTTCTAATTGCATTCATAAATCTACATACAATCAGTGTGGGAATCCAAAAGATGCAAAGCAAGAGGATCAAATATTGTCCTCATTCTCAGAATAAAACAGCCTTTTCCTCCCCTGCTTCATACTTCAGATTAAAACCTTATGGTCACATCTAAATTCAAAAAGAGGTGTCCTCCACTTTCCATCAGACTTTTGCTCCCCATCTGCAATGGAAAGGGAACATCTGATGACAAAGCCCACCCACAGCTGTAGACCTCTGTAGATCTGTTTGCATGTCCATTGATAGCCCAACGCCATGCAGAATATGAAACTTGTCAGAGAGTAGATAGGTCTTAAGTCTATGCTGCTGCTGGTGAGGTTGTCTCAACCCCTTAGCCAATTACCTCTATGTGCTGGGGTCATGCTCATGCACACATACATAGGCCACACACATAGGCCACTAGAAACTTGAGAAGTTTATGGGATGGATGTAGGGATAGACTGTACCCCACAACTCCTGACAGAAGGGACATGGAGAATGTAACCCAGCCTTCCTAGCAGTGACCCCTCCTTGAATGAGTAAAAACCTCATGTCCAAGGTTTTCAGCAGACAGAAGAAGGGCTGTGAAATGCTGAATGAACATACCAAGGTTTAGCAGTGACTCATCTGATGCAAATTTATCCTTTTTTTCTGGGCTATCAGGAATGATTGCAATTAGTTCAAGAAAGCTTAGTTGACCATAAGTCACATGGCTGTTCATGGGAAGTAGTGAATTCCCTAAGCAACATTGGCTTCTCCCATCTCCTCTTGGAGTTGCATAGCTGAAGTGGCATTGGAGGTGAGTTTTTGATGATGATAAGAAGGACAAACTCCTCTCTGGCAATCTGGAGAAGGGAAGGGTTTGCAGGGAAGAAGGGAAAGCAAACAGTGTCAATACAAAAGCAGATCCTCCTGTTATCCTCTTTCCCACTGCCTTGTTGAACATATTCTGTTTGTGTTTTCTGTTTGAGGCCAATTTTCATTTCATGTCACAAAGACATGTTTCTTGGAGAGAGCATGAATCCTTTGAACGTTTAATTAGTGATGAGGGGGGTACTCTCTCCTTTTCCCTCTGCCCACAGATCCTCAACTCACATCTGGGTGTGCCAGCTTCCCCTGCACTTTTGGGGAATAAAGATGCCCTTGAGACTGTGAAATGAAAGCAAAGCAATCTATGCAGCCTCAGATCTGAACCCACACCAAGTTGCTGAGAAACTGCAGTTTAGCTATGCTGATTTTTTTTTATTTTATTTTTTTTTAATTGACAAAGCCCTCCATCCTTTGATCTTTGAAGGGCATGTTTATCCAACATTGTTCTTTGCAGCTATACTGCTTCTGGTTACAAATTGTGAGAGTCATGTTCTGTTTCAATGAAACAATAGAATTTAATTATTAGCAGTCTTCAAAGACAAGCGCAGGGCTCACAGTCTTCTCTGATTACAAGGTCAGAACAGCAGATCAGTAGCTGAGAAGCAACAGAGTTGAACAATCTTGTTTACATTATTCTGGGGAAAAAATGTGTACTTCTTAATTTTAAATTAAATTTTTCTTCAATTTTTTTGTATTTGTATATTAAAAAAAAAAAGCAATCAGCATATAAATCAGGAACTTGATTGGATTTCACTTGGATTTCAACCTTATTCAAGGTTGGTTGTCCTTATGAAATGCATGTATTATATCTGAATGTTACATTCAGGAGTAGATGGATGTAATTCTATGGGTAGCTATTGTTAGGAGATCAAACAAAGTGATCAAAATTGCTCATTCTATGTTTAAAAGATGGAAAATCATTATCTACGTCTGCTAAGAACACAATAAATTCTGCTAAAAGAAGAAACTGCTAAGACAATCTACTCAGAAGGATAACAGTACAAGATGATGGATAACAGTACAAGATGAGGCATAGAATTGTCACTCACTTGGGTGATGGATTCTCCATTACTGGGGTTTTTAAGAGTAGTTAGACAAATAGCTTTCAAGAGTAGTTTTGAAAGAGACCTTGTTTCTGCTGTGAATGTGTGGATACAGATTTCTATAGCAAAACTGGACTCAAGATTGCCTAGCATAAAATGGTGTTACATGTCATCATAACCCAAGGAATATCAACTTCCACTACTAATAATTGTAGTTCCTAGTCAGTCATTTAGGCATATGTGTCATTTCAAGCTCAGCATATGTCCCAGTGAGACCATTCAATTAATGAAAAATCATCTTAGATACAAGTTCTCTGGAGAGGTCTGTGTTTTGTCTATGTCTATGTCTATGTCTATGTCTGTTATACAGGTAGTCTTGACTAAAGGCTTAACTCTTAGACAAATAAAGTGAGAAGAATCTAACACAACCTACAAATTGGTGAGCTTTTTCAACTCATTCTTACGTCTAACTTTTCACAGATAATCTGCTGATTCTCTTTCATTTCTTTTTCTCTTATCTCTTAGAGAAATGAGAGTTGGAGACAACAAATGAAGAGCATAGAATACAGTATAATACCCAAACAAAAGAACGAGAACAACAAAAGACCTTTATCTGAAAAATGGGGCTATTTTAGATCAATATTTCATTTGAATTGGAGCCATCTCTATGTAGTTATAGCTTTGATATTGAGCGACAAGTGGAAATTCCTTTGGCCATCCTGCTGCAGTAATAACACAGAGTGAGGAGACCTTAGATGATGATGGTTTATCATCCTCACAAGGCTCAGCAAGGATTTTGGCCCCTGGTTTTGAGACCTCATTCTAACCTGGATTTCACTACTGTGTAGTACGCAATGCTTCTTCTCAAAAGAAAAATGAAGAACAAGGCCAGACAAACATACATAAACATGTGCTTTTTCCCTGGTGCAGAGCATAATACAACTAAGGGCCATAGTTTCATTGGAAAAACAAAACAAAACAATACAAAAAAAAAAAAAAAAAAAAAAAAAAAAAAACAGACCTATGCAAATCATTTCAAAGGAGTTGCACCAAGAGCAAACATCACTCTCTGGGACTGGTGCCACCTGCCAAGGTATAAAGATCAGCAAGCATCAGACAGCAGAAAGAGATAAAGCTTTGGAGCATACACAGTCAATCCAAGTGCTGGCCTTTCCAAGCTTGACTTCCCATGCATCTACTGATGTACATGCATTTCCTCTGCACAGTGATGGAGACATCTTGATCTACAACATTTTTGGCTTCCAGCTGAGAGCAATAGGAATTTGTAAGACTTGCTATACATCACAGAGAGGTGTTTAGGGCAGGAATGGTGAGTTGTGCTGATGCTAAAGGTCTCTGAAGTCAAGTAAGATTCTTCCTTATCTTCACTGGGGACAGTATTTTGCTGGTGCTGGAATTGATGCATTGCCAGGTTTTCGGGCTGATAAGTGATTAGCAATTAGATTATTTCTAGATCATTATACTAGGCATAGGTATCTAATTTCCACTGAAATTTTCACCTTTTCCCACTTCCTTTTACACCTTTAGAAATCCTTGGACATGTTTAAAGATCTCATACTGGCTTGTTCTGAAATTAGTCCCACTGACCTAGTGGACTAGAGGAAATTATGTTAAAGGAAATCAGGTAATTAAGACCCCAGTCTACTGAGGATTATTTACTCATTAGCTGTCCAAAGCCTAATGCAGCATTTAACATCATATTCCCAATGTCAGTTTGAGTAAACCATGCCAGAGATTTTATTTTAACATACTAACACTGTTCATGTATTCTGGCACACCCAGGCTCCATATTTTTGTTGCAGGAGGTGAACTCCCCAAATCAGAATTCATGGCTTTGGGCTGAAATTGTGTGACAAAAAGCAGGATAAAACTTTCAGATAAGCAAAATCCCCAATCATATTTGTTGCTGTGAAGTCACAGCTGGACAATGTCTAGGTTTTGCTTGGTCAGGCTTTCTCTTTTCATATGTTTTGTCTTAGTAGATTCCTGTGATATAAAACAGCCTCATTCCACACAGCATCTCTCATAATCCCAGTCCCCAAAGACATTATCGTATTAAAGATTACAGCAATAGGCAGCGTGAATATTTCACACAAATTCAGTCATTTTCCCACAATGGATTCTGACACATTTTGTTTTTGATGGGATTGCTCTGTGTTTGTAAGGATGCTAAATCTCATACAGTGAATGATTACTCTTAGTGAATTTGACCAGGATGCAGAATTATCACCACAAGTTTATTGATATGACCTTGGGTAGTTTGTTTGACTCTGTTTTTTCTTTTAAGCACAGAAATTCCCAAATATCATTGATTTCAGTGTCCCAAAGCCACAAAATAAATAAATAAATAAATAAATAAATAAATAAATAAATAAATCTGACTTTTGGTGGATGGATTACTCTATTTTAATTTTAAGTGCTTACTTGAGGGTGTGGTTTCCTAAGATTCTTCTCTATTTCTGAAGAAAACAGCTATTTTCAGAGGGCAGAGCAAACTACTCAAGCTCGATCTTCTTGCTCTTTGGAGGTCCTTTTTACCCCAAACTTTTACCCTCAGTCTGGAGTACAAAATTAAAAGGAAATAAAATGGGTCTTTGTGCCTGTATTCATCTAGCCTAATTTTAGTTGTCTGCAATTAGGATGTATGAGAATCAGCTAGTCACCCTTGGCTCCCCTTATTGACAGTGAGGAGACTCTGGAAGGTAGCTCATCTGACCTTAGACACCTATACCAGACTCATTTTGGGCATCTGAAAGGAATTCAACTATATGGCAATTAACATTTTAATTAGAATCAGCCAAAGCAAATTTGTAGGCAAAATATATTGCTATACCTGAAAGTTTTCAGCCTGAGTGGGTATTGATATGAACATACAAAATTGCTTGTGCTAGACAGCGGGCAGAGTTACCAAGAAGCTAAAGTCAAAGCAATGAATGTAGTGGGGCAGAGAGCAGGAACGAGGTAGTGGGTGTATTTGCAGGCTAAAGAAAATTGCTTTAATTGTACTCACTTAAAAAATAATGAGAAGTGTGTCTGAGAAACACTCTCTTGCACGCCTTTATTTTCAAAACCCAAATAATGATTTTCATATTCATTTACAAGCTTCATTAGCTGGAACTACAGCATATTTTTAACACATTCCCATCTTCCCCCATCCCCAATATACTCTCCATCAGGAAACAAGGAAAGCAAACACATTTGAATAGCCTGTGTCAGCATTTTGATGAGAAGAATACAAGTGTAATTTCCCTGGAGAATGAAAAACAATGCAAAATTTACACAAACGATAGCAAACACCCTATAAAACTGAAGCAGGGAGAAGAAAGGACTATCCAGAGACAATCTGTTGGAGTGCAAACTCAGCCCAACAGGAGAAAATCTAAGACAATCTAAATGTGTCTAATTACAGTCAGTTGTATTATTATTATTGTTGTTGTTGTTATTATTACTATTATTATTATTGTTATTGTTATCATTATTATTATCATTGCTATTATTATGCTATTTAACGCGTATCCACTCGTGATGCTGGACAGTTTACGTTATCCTAACACCATCTATTTATGGCAAGACTTAGAGAGAGAGATGCGGTGCCAACGCTGAGTAAATGTTTGCTGCCCTCCTGTGTACGACTGCAAAAAGACACGTGCAACGATGTAAGAGCCCTGGATTTTCTGCTCAAGACTTTCGGCTCCTGGGGCTGTGGCTGGCGTGGAGTGCCTGCTATGTATTTACTCTAGATTTGAGTTGGTGAATCATCAGCGAGTTGATCCAGATTTCTGCTAATGGCTCTGGGCCCTTGTTCTCCCACCATCTGCTTGTTGTATCCATCGCTTGTCATATATTTAGATACCATTTGTTGCTCCATGTGTGCAGTGGGAAAAAGGGCTGTGGGTAGGAGGCTGTTCTTTGATCGTGCTCTACGAGAGCAGCCACAATGCTATGGGTTTGGGGCCAGCGCCGGCAGCCTCCAGGTTGGCCAGACAGCACTGCGATGTGGCTCATTCCCTGTGTGTAATGCTTAGGGAATAGTTAGTAATTTCAAACAGGAGAGTGATACTCCAAAGAAACCACCTGCCCAAGGGAGTCTTGGTCTCTCCGTCACTAGAGATGCTTTTTAAAAACACCTTCAGTACATATTTTCAGGAACAGCTTAAATGGAGTTCCTCCTCCCCAGGAGCAGAAGATTCACTGACTCACAACCCTATTACTTGAGGTTCTTCTATGATTTTATTTGCAACTTAGTTGAATGAAAACCAAACATTTCCCATGTTCTTTTTTGACTGTGAATTATTACACAAAGTTACATGCTTGCCTAAGCACAAATCAAAGGGCAGGGTTGGCATTTTTACGGTAATCATTCAGCATATTTGTCTTAGCACTGCTTGGCAGTGAAAAAATGACATGACATCCAGAAACACTATGCCAGGTAAAATGCCAAACATAACCTTATGCACACCTTTTAAACTTTATTTAATTTACAATCCATGTTCACTTTCTGTATTTCTTCATCACATTAGTTATTACATTTAAATGTCATTCTCAGTGGCTATGCAAGTTACATTTATTAAACATATCTGTTCTTCATGAACATATCTGTTCATGTGCTAAGGTAACATTAAAAACAAATTTCTTAATACATAACCAAAAAAAAACAAAAAACAAACAAACAAACAAACAAACAAACAAACAAAACCAGCAACAATAATCAAAGCAGAAAGATATTGGAGCACACTAGCATAAAGTCATTATAAACTTTCCAGATAATAAATGAGCTTTTCTGTATTGGTGTAGTTGTAACTCAATGCAAGCAATTTCCTAAGTCTACATTTTCCATGCTTACATTCTGCCAAAATGAGAACGGGAGAGTAAACACAAAAAATATGTTCCAGTATAGCATGCAAAGCAAATCTCTTCAGCCCTTGCTTTATAGAGAATGAATCCTTCCCCTTTTGTTTACTGAACATGTGGAGAATTTATTTTATTCAAGCCAGCTCCTTTCTGCATGGTTTCAACTTTGGAAAGTGAGCAAATTTTGAAGTCCTAGTTCACAAGTTCCTATATGGGGAGCATGAGCCCAAATCCTATTCTCAACTGTGCCATCCTCCTTGGCTCCAGATTTCTGATTTCAGTAGGAAATCCAGTCATACTGGTATAGTCAGGGGAAAAGAATAGCCCAGTCCAAAGATTCAAAAGTCCCCAAGTTACCTTAACAAGGATGATTGTTAAACAATCACTGTATCTGGGGGCTGTTTTTTCCTGCTTGTTTCTGCATGGTTAAGCTCAGTATGAGTGCTTCACCACAAATGTACCTAAAATAAAAATAAAAATAGAGCCAAACCTGTATGTGCGTTTGTTTTTCCACTGGTTTCCAAAGCCCTGGGGCTGAGGGCTTTCTTTTTCAAAACAATCACTTGTATGGCAGAGCTCTGCAAAGCAGCAAAATCTGGCAGTTTGACCTAGGAATTTCTTTAGCCAAAAAAACACTCTCTGGAATTATCTCAGGACAGAACAACATGATGTTTTACAACTGTTGTGCTGAGTTAAATAAACAGTCAGGGATCTGAACGACATTTCTCAGATAGGACTAAGCTATAATGGCCCTGGCTGTTTTCACATCGGGGTTTTTATGAGTTGCTGGGTGGAGAACCCAGCCGACAAGGAGATGCTTCCAGCTCCATCACACTTCCTATTCAACTGCTTTGGCTGGGGGAGTTTGTGGGGCTCTGCTGGGGCAGAGTTATGCAGTTGACACTTTCTTGGCTGTGTGTCCCTGCAGAGGGAAATAAAAAGAGAGTAGGATTCTTATGCCAAGCCTGTCACATCGTACTGGCACCTCTGCAGAGGAGACACCGAGAGTGGCAGGGTGAACAGAGGGACCAAGGGAAGTCGTGATGCTAAACTCTTCCTTCAAGATCTCCATGTCCATGCTGGGGGGTGAGGATGTGCTGTGAAGAAGCTTGGTGTGAAATATTCCCTGCCAGCTTCTCAGTTCCTTATCCCTCGATCCCAAAAGGCACAGTGCCACCATGGTGGGTTCAGGATTTTCCTCGATCAGAGGAGCCCTTTGCCCAAGGGAACGGGCTTTAGAGAGCTTGAGGGGCTGGCCAACAAGGGAACAAACAAAAAATCCCTACGACTAATTTAAAGCTCCTTGGGAAATGTGTTCAGTGTGTAATTAAAGGACTGAAGGCTTTGGGGAAACTGAAGCCACAGTAACATTGTCACTGTCCTGAGATTGTTCTCTGCAAGAGCAAGCCTGGAGTCCTAGAAGGCTTCTCCAAAGGACTGCCATGTCACCTGCACTCCCCTGAGCCCCAGTGCCCTTCTGCTATCAGCCTCTTCCCTGACCTTGTCACCTCCCCCAGACATCATGCGTGGCAGACCAGGGAGCTGGAATCTTCAAAGGTTGAGGAAGAGGGCCCAGCTTCTGCTTTCAGCCACAGCTCCATCTCCTTCTGTGCAGCCCAAAATCTCTGCTCTGACCTGACAGCACTTTGTTGGTGCATCTGTGGTCACAAAAGTGGTCTCACATGCTTGTGGATGAGGTAACTGGAGGAACTTCTGGCTGCACAACTTTCAGCTCTCAAAATGATGCTCATCATGGTCCACCGTGGCACAGGTCTTAGTTTCAAGGTTAATAAGGTCTTAAATTAGCTTTTATTTGCATGTTGGGCAACTGTCTCCATGTAAAAATCCCCTTCCTTCACTTCCTTGGAGAAGACTGAGTAAAACTGCCCTGATGTGCAGCAGTTCACTGCTGGCTGCCAACCAGCCCTGTGAGCAGCATATCTTGGAAAAAGAAAATCAGCAGCAACTGTCAGCCCATGGACTGCCTTTGCTACAAGATGAACCCAGCTGGTAGCGTTGTTCCAGTTGGGCTTTTGTTTGCAGCATGGACAGAAAATGATCACAGCACAGGCGCACAAATAATGTAAATGAGCCCTTTGCTCTAGCAGCCATTGAGAGTCTGTGTGTCCTCAGAGGGCTCATTTTATTTTGGACTTGGAGTTGCCTGCAGGATGAAGGGACCTTTTTGGAGACAGTCAGCAGACAGGGATGTGTCTGAGCTGCCATCTTCTCTTTATGGTCACAATTCTTCAAAAGCTGCTATTTCACAACCCTTTATCTGAATTACCAATTCTTTGTTCTCTTATATGTCAGGGTCACAGCTCTGTTCCCACTGTTGCTGCCCATGTGGGGAATAACTTGGGCTCTCTAGCCCTCATTTGGGAATTCTCATGGTGATATGTGCTCTGACAGGTGACGTCATTTGGCATAAATGCGGGTTAGTGCTGAAAAGGGCCAAGCCAACACTTGCTGCCCCTCTTCCTTCCTTCATTCCATCACTGCACAAAGGCATGGAAAATGGGAAAAGTGAGAATAAGAGAGGCGAGATTCCAGTGATTATCTGCCTGCAGCCACAGTGCACATGCAGAGAGATGGATATGATACCCTACCATTCCCTTTCTGGGTGATCCTGGGCAAGTTACATCACTTTTTCAGACTTTCCCCCTCTCTTCTGTGTTCTCTTCACTGTACAATCACAGAGATAGAGAGAAGTTTTCCCATGGATATTAAAATGCTGGGAGAAGAACAACTTCAGCACCCACCCCTCTTAAAGAAATCTGTGTCAGTCTGAGCAGGAAACATAAAAGAACATTTGGAGTGGTGGGAATAGTGGGAATAGTAAAAATTGAACTCGATCCCAACCATAGGGAGAACTCAAATTACAACCATGCGAGGTGCAAGCCATCCAGATGGATTTTCCGCTCATGTCTACAAAAAAGAAATGCATCAGCAAAATTTTATTGGATGTTTCTCTCCGCTTTTACTAAGCTGTTTACATAACACTGCTCACCATGCTTTCTCCCTGCTTTGTGGAGTGCTTTCCCCGTGGCTTTTCCTCCGAGGCACCAGTGTTTCCATCCCTTTCTTCAGAGGCACTCAGCATCTTTGCACACAGCTGTAAATATCTTTCCAGCAGAAACCTGCCTGTGTTGAACAATGCAGCAGAGTGAGGCAGGCCTGAAACTTCCAATTTCTTTTTATGTGCTGCAGTGCTCAGATTGCAATTCTGCTTTGAGGGAACCTGTCCTTCTGTAGGACAACTGCTCCATAGCGAGTGTGCAGACTTGTACAAGGGAGGAATTCAAGCACGGCTTTTCTTATCTCAAGTACAATGAAATGTCAATGGGAAGTCTTAACTGGAAATATCAGCAAATGAACTCCAGGGAATAAAACGCTGTCTTCAGTGTGCCAGAGCATGCAATGGAAACCAGGGGGTTGATCAAGATGTTAGTACTGGTGATAGTACTTAAGCCCTGATTTCCATTTGTCATCAAATTTGGGATAACTGTGAATGGGAATGAGGGGAGTTGCATCAGGAATTTTTTAAGTGTCTCAAAACTGTTGGTATAGCTACAGAAAGAAGATAGTTGGACCTCAGAGGTATTAAATTCTCTTTCTATCCTGCCTACTCATGAAGGAAATGTTCCAGTTATGTCTCCCTCTCTTGCATGTTCAGATGTCTCACTCTTTGCTTCTCTCTATTATCTTTGTTTTTGTTTGGTTGGTTTTGGTTTTGGTTTTGGTTTTGGTTTTGGTTTTGGTTTTGGTTTTGGTTGGTTGGTTTTGTGGGGTGTAATTTAGCACCCACTGTGTAAGGGACCTCAATCTTTTTCTTTTAAAAATGATTTTCAACCCAGACAAAGACACTCCTTAACCATGTGTGGTATTTCTCAGCACAGCAGGTAGAAGTTTACAACCTTGGTAGTGATGGAGCAAGGGATGAGCACCTCATGGAAGGAGGAAGAGGTAAAAGCAGAGATAAAAAGCCAGAACAAGCTTTAAAGAAATGGGTGATGGGCACAAGTGCTGGGGGAGGACACACTTCAGCAATGAACACAAAATGAACATGAGCCCAAAGATCCTGGCCCTGCATTCATCAGTGGCTGCTTTCCTTCTTTATTTGCCCTATAAAAATAAAAATTAAAAAAAAAAAATCAGTCCTCTCAACCTGTTTTACTTCTAGCTCCCTTTAATTTTGATAGAGCTGGAAGAAGGTGTATGGGACTCTCTGACATCCACTGTTTGGATGTTTTTTGTGTAGGCTGTAGCTGGAGGTAATTCAGACAGGGCCAGGGTCTGTAGATGGCCCAGTCACTTGGAAACAATTCTACACATATATTTTCTTAGGCTAGCTCCTGTCTTTTTTATCTCTACTCTGGGCTGAATGAGTGAAAAACAACAAAAACAACTAAAAAACAGCTGAACAAGAGCCATAGGGGGGTGGTATACACCATAACTGATGAAAAGCAGTACCAGCATCTTCCCAACAAATGCTTTTTCCTACACACACAGCTCTTTCTTCCAGCAACCAGTTGCAAATAGGCTTTATTGCCCAATGGCCAGATCAAGTAGACATTTAACAGGCTTTAATTCTTCATCAAGCTTCAGATTTTCCACCCAGGAAATCTTCTGCCTTTTCACCCTCTCTCTTTTCTTTTCCTTTGTTAAAAGCAGGACATGACAGCCTGCAGGGTGATGTCTATTGTTATAAGTTGAAAGATCTAGCACACTACGGAGTCTGAGAGCAGGAATGAATTATTAACATCCTTCCCCACTGTTCCTGGTAATGTATGCAACACTTGAAAAGGCTTTTCTTTTAGCTTAAAGAAGCATAGATATTAGTGGCTATTCAAAACAGCTTGACAGATGCTGTATTAATATTGCTTAGCCAGGGCTTGACGGAGGTGAACTTTGGATCTTCCTGGCTGAACGGGAGTAAGGATGTAGTCCGGGAACAGAGGCAGCAGCTTTACAGCAGAAACTAACCAGCTTGTCCCAACAGCCACAGTAATTTGGTTGAGAGGAGGAACACTACTCAGTTTTCAACCAGAAAGGCATGCCTTCTGCTATTGAGCTTTTTTTCATATAACCAAGGAAGGTAACTTGTAAACAGTCATCTTAGATAACTCTGTGGCCAAAAGGGGTTAGAAATACATCCCCAAAAGTGCTTTAAATGATTTTTCTGTAGTGCTTGCCTCATCCTCTGAGTGTACGGAGCATCACTGTCCCAGCCTGTCTCCTCCTTTGTGGCATTTCCCTGCATCATGTCCCCAGGTAGCTACAGATGCTCCAGCTGTGGAGTTGTCCCTTGTGGTGCTCCTCTGCAAACTGTCCCTGCCTGTGGGGATGCTGATTCTGGAGCCTGAGATGGAAATCCTTTCTGTTAGTAGTGGTGTGAAGGCTACCAAGCTCGCATTCATATGCATTTTTCAGATAAAACTTCGGTGTCATTTTTAACAGGCTTCTCTGGACTTTTGCAAGGCTGCCACATCTCACTTGCTGGGGACAGAGCTAACAGGATGGAGCTTGGCCCTACTCCTGTTTTACCTCTGCCCCACCTTCTCTCTGGCTTTGTGTCCAGGCATGGTCAGTGCCATACATAGAAGGAGGAATTGTCACACATTGGGATCAACAGTCACAGACCCCAGGTCTGTGAAGAAGCTCTTAGTGCCAGTGGGACCACTTTGCACTATTTGCGAACTATATCCAACACACTAAGAGCATCATCTGACCCTTATTTTGTGATCATCACATGACAACTTTCTCATATATAAAATAAAAAAAAAAAAAAAAGGAAATTGAAAAGGTTGAGAAGGGATGGACAATATTTCTAATCTGTTCCTAGCTAAAGAAAGTGTCATGAGAGAAAAAAATCCTATGGGTTCTTATTAGTTCCTGAGTTACTATGTAAACATGAAAAATAACAGAGTGGCAATCAGGATCCATTCAGGGATAATTATTCTGGTCAATGAAGTCTGATGCCTTATGATTATGTGTCATCAGCCTCCCACATGCACCCCAGCTTGCTGCCCAATCCTCTCTAAGCCTCACGTCACAGAAGTTTTTTGCCCACCCTACTTTCAGTTTCCTCCTAAGTCACGACATCCTTGCCTTGATATCTCAACTACCTTTTCTGCATCCAGCTATGAATGTTTGTGGGTAAACTTCCGATGCTGCAATCCCAGTGTTAAGCTTCAGCTCACCTTGCTGGTGGGCTCAGATGTTAGCAGGGGAGGGTGGACAGCAGATCTGTGCCCAGGCCAGCAGGATGTGCTCTCAACCATATTTCCATCAGAAATCAGACAAATAACCAAAGGGAGTGGAATTCCTCTAATCTGTGCCTTTGCAAAAGACACTGCTAGCTGAGCTGCTGGGCCATAAGGTTTCATTCCTCAGATCTTCATCATTTCACCTGGCTACCTGGTGGGAAAAAATTCTGCTCCCCAAGCTTTCCTTGTACATGGGAAACATTTAAACAGTTTGTCAAAAGAAGTGGCTGTGAGGAGGAAAGGAAGCAATAACCAGCTAGAAATAATTATTTTTTTTTTCCTGGGCAATTTTTCACGCTGAAAACCAAAGTGACTCAGCAAGGCTGGGCTCCTGCTCTCATTTCTGTACTTTCAAAAGCAGCCAGCTTCCACAGCATGGGCAGGAAAACCCTTTGCTAAAGCAGCTGAGTGTCAGCGTGCAGGTGATTTCACCTCGATTTCACCTTAAGTGTTGAATTTGTCAAGGTCCCCTGAGGGCAATGCATCAGATTTCAGCTCCTGTGACAGCGGAAGGAGCATGATGCTGGACAGCTGAGCAGGGAATTTCTAGAAGGTTTCTTATTCCCACAGCTCCATACACCATAGTTTTGAAGTGCAATGCACTGACATCTCTCCCATGGCATGAATAATTTTTTATTAGTAATTTCTTTTGCCAGATGCATCCAGTGCACCTGGCTGGAGACACATGGGTCAGGACGAGCCTTGGTGCCAGGCACAGGAGGTCACACAGGAAAGCAGTGAGGTTTCCCCAAAAAGCCAGGCAGCTGTTTGTGACTCATGCCCCATGCCTACAAAATGCTTCCCATGCCTGCAGTTCATTACAGATTCCCTAAGCAGAACAAAACGGAGGTCTCCTGGGCTCAGTCATGGCCAGACAGGGGATCCCAACCCAGGTATACTTAAGCAGAGACAAAGTGACTCCAGTCCTCTTCAACATCCACGAAACCCATCTCCTTTGTGCTGAAGCAGAACAACACTAGGTGGCACTGACTTCATTACGTGGAAGAGCCCAAAGCCACAAAGCTGGACAGGGGAAGCCTGATAAATCCCACTTTGGGGAGTCTTCAGCCGGCGGGGGGGACTTCTCCACCCTGTGGACATTCGGATTCCCATTATCGCGGCATAGTCACAGCAGTGCCAAGAGAAGAGAAGTAGACAGTAGACAGCACTGCCACAAGAAGTTACGAGCTTCCTCCTCTTTCTAAAGAGGACACAAAAAATGAAAAGAAATAAGAGATTTTGTATTTTAAACATGCTTATCCTTAAATGCTTGGCAAAGTCCCACAAATGTCCCTCCTACATGATCTATGTCATTAAAGCTAATAACACACAAGTACTTTGTGAATCAATGTCTCGCCCTGACAGGTTTCCTGAAGTCATAGAATCACAGAATGGTTTGGGTAGGAAGGGACCTCCCAACCCCTGCCATGGCAGGGACACCTCCCAACAACCCAGGCTCTTCCCAGCCCCATCCAGCCTGACCTTGGGCACTGCCAGGGATGGGGCAGCCACAGCTCCTCAAGGCAGCCTGGGCCAGTGAAGAGTGAAGAATTTCTAAATCTATTTTTTTTTTTTTTAGTTTAAAGTTATTCCCCCTTGTGTTATACCTACACCCCTTGGCAAGGAGTCCTTCCCCAGTTTTCCTGTAGGCCCCCTTTAGGCACTGGGAGGTCTCCCCAGAGCCTTCTCTTCTTCAGGCTGAGCATCCCCAGCTCCCTCAGCCTGGCACCATAGGAGAGGTGCTCCATCCCCTTGATAATCTTTGTGCCTCTCCTCTGGACTTCTCCTAATCCTTTGGGGTTTTGCATCAGTAACTTTGATATTGTCTCCTAGATGCAACCTTCTTCCATAGTATCAAATGAAATGGTTGTGAAAGGGCATAGCCAGTGCCTGCTGCAGGTCAGGGTAAACCACTTGGTGGATGCCACTGCTTCAAGAAGACTCCTTCAGAGTGCAAAAGCATTACCTGCACTCTGGTGCTGTGGGTAAAGACTGATTGTGATGAAGTTGCATGAAGCTGAATGAAGTCAAAGTAAAGGTCTGCTTAATTAAGTCCTGCCACCAGAAATGAGTGGGATCCCACTCCAGACAATCAAATCTAAGTGCCTGAATCTGGAGCTGAATATCTCCCAGACTGTAGAGACATCCTCACATACATTAGGTAGTTAAGCTTGTTTTGTAGATAAGAGTGATGAAGTGATCTTAATGCAGATGCAACAAATTCCTTAGGTTATCTTATTGCTGGGGTCACTGTGTTTAGGTAACTGGGTTGAGACAATATAGTCAGTGGTGACCAGCTGATCGTGCATAGGGATACAAGTTAATTGCCTAAATGAAGGCATCTTGGGCATCTGAGATACCCTGAGTTATCCAACATGTCAGCATAGGGCTGGTAGATATAGTATAGGACCTACAAGAGACCAGTAACCATCCAGACCAACAGCTGGAGACCAGATGGGATGTGTCTAAAATAGTACTGGCCTTGTGTGGCCTTTGTCCACACAAGGATGATGTTGAGTGGTTCTTTAGGCTCTGCTGGCTACCTGCACTAAATCTCGATGGGCTGTAGTGGATGCTGAGCATCCATCAAACTGATAGGTTGTCACTGGTGCTCTAGATCACTTAAGTTGAATGCACAGTAGGGTACCAAAAAGATAGATAGGCATTGCCTTCTTTTGCCCTCGGTATTACCTTTGTTTGCTTTGCCTGCCCAGGTGGTTTGATCTTATTTCAAGATATCTAAGGGGGGGAAAAAAAAAGAAAGAAAAAAAAAAGAAAACAGTCATCCCTGAAGCAAGAGAACCTCCCTCCAAGACACAGACACATCTCAGTGCTGATGTGTGTTTTATGTCAAGCAGTAAAATTCTCATGTGTCACTGTTTACACATTAATGTGAAGTACAGGATTAGGCTATAAAATGAACATGCTGATTTCAGTTCATTTGTCAACAGGGATAAATTACACCATATGTCAAGTAGTGGTAGAGACTCAGTGTAGAGCATTAATGGAACTATCTTTTAATAGCTAGGTACCACAGCCAAAAGAGAATAAACATTTGTTTCCTGATCGTAGTGCATGCTTCTCAAAAAGCAACAGCTGGAAATTAGCAGAATTAATAGCACTCAGAGTAAGAAATGTTAAAGGAAACCAAAGAGGCAAGATTCAGACTGAGATTTTAACGGTAATCTCAGCTAATTTTTTATTTTTATTTATATTTTTACTGTAGGAAATGCAATCCAGAACCAATCCAAGCTGGACTTGACATCAGGCCTTCTCTGAGCTGGCCTTGAGCCACTGTCTCTTATCCATAGCCATATATACACTCTAGACTAGTTCTGACACAGTTCTGATTAGGAGTGGATAAGTCCTTTTGAATACAAAAGTTTTCAACAACAGTGAGCTACAGTGGAAAAAATAGACATACCATTAAGAGAAGTGGGGTGTATTTACTAGGGTAAAATACTACCACAAATTTACTATGGATGGCCATAGCATAAAAGCATGTGCACTTATGGTTACTACGAATCAGGTTACAAGTGCTAACTTATTATTCACAGCCTCCAGCTCCTAATGGACAGAACAACAAGGTGAAATTCTCCCATCACTGTGCACCATTGTGAATGTGACAATACCTCCACAACTGAAAGTTTAACACAGCTGACTTGGCTAGATTGTGGTCTTACCTTCATCAATACACAGGTTCAACATGTAGGTCTGGCTCCAGCATTATTGACTTTCTGGGACAAAATTGTCCCTTTCCATCCTACTGAAACTTTAAGTCCACGTCTCCAACTTATTTCCACTATCTGCTCACTGTCTAATGGCTATTTCATTTCCTCCTAGAAATCAGGGAATAATGCTGTGAACCTCAACTGCTATGGGGTTCATCTACCCAAGTGAAGATGAAAATAATAGACTAAAGGATATAAAAGTGTATAAAAAGTGAAATAAAGTGTTCCTATTTGCTACTAGGAAAATCTGTCTTTAAAGGAAAGTAAACCACACATACTGTTAGTACATAATTAGAGGAAGAGTAAAGCTAGCATATATTTAAGAACATTAGGCAGCATTTAGAAAGAAAATGTTCTTTTGTTTTTTCTAGTCTGAAGAGGTGACTTCAGATTTTGATGTTAGAATTTTTCGATTTATGAAGCACAGTGTATCAGATTTGTCATATAGCTTTCTCAACAAAGCTCTCATTTTGTGTGATGATCACTAATATTCCATAAAGTTGTTCATATTGCAATTAAATACATGTCAATGCCAGGGGCACAACAACTTTAAACTTATCACAGACCTAACCTGAAGCCTATGGATCTCTAGTTCATACTTTTGCTTCTACTTATATAAGAAAACATGACAGTACACAAAGGAATTTAGCTATGCTGTCTTGCCATGACATCTTGATTGTTGTTGTTGTTGTTATTTCTGTTATTATTATTGTTGTTATTATTATTTTCTGCAACAGTGAGTTTATGCAACAGAATTGAACAGATGGAGAAAAATCAAGGAGGTCATCTTAAGTTAAGAAACAACTCTTATGGGAAACAAACTCTTCATGCCAATGCTCAAATTAGTTCCAGACTCAGTTTTGCACTCTGAACCTCTTTTATTTGGGGGAGCATCACTCAGCAACATTGAAAATACCACCATAGACAGAGCAAAGATGATCTATTTGAGGATAAAAGGAGATGTCTTTCACTGAATGATGTTATAAAAAAAATGGAATCTTCCACCTTGAAGATCACAGGTGGTGACTCAGATCATCAGCACCCCAACTGCAGAACCGGATCCTCCACAAGTCCCTTTCATCTGAGGCTGGAGCTGCTATTCCTGTGCACACACTGCACCAAGTGATCCACATTCAACTCAAATAACAGCTGAAGCCAGGCAGCCCCTGGGGCCAGAAGTACTTCAGGTAAATCGAGTCCTGATGCTGCTTTCCTCTGCTCTTCTCTTTGTGTTCTCTCTGTAGCATCTTTAAGAATTCAAATGCTTCTATTTGACATGATTCTTTCATCTTTTAGTGGGTAAGGCCCTGCTATTACAATCCTCTGCATGTTGTATAATTATTGTAACAGCTCCCTTAGGGCTCAAGTCATTATAACTGTCATTTGATTAGCTTTTTGTCACTGGGTCTTTTAAAGAATAACTGAACCCTTCACACATAACATATGTTAATTTATTTCCGTAAACATCCAAGTGTCTCTGCTCAGCTTCACAGTGACTTGATAAGAGTT
Source organism: Aythya ferina (assembly GCF_964211825.1). Lineage (NCBI taxonomy): Eukaryota > Metazoa > Chordata > Aves > Anseriformes > Anatidae > Aythya > Aythya ferina. The sequence goes on from NC_140296.1 coordinate 203,384,827, forward strand.
TGTTTCTTTTGCACATACTCCCTTCTAACTGACTGATGGTGACCAGATGGAAACCATGATCCCATGTCTGATCACATTTTTATTTATAATCTGGGTTTATCAGCAAATCCAACACACACATTTAACCTACACAATCTTAATCAGCATTGGTTCTTCAGACATCTGTATATCATAAGGTTAACATTTAACAATTAAAAATTCTCTAGGAAATTTTTCCTTTGGAGGACAAAGAAATTCTTCTTGCTCATTCTAAGCCACCTCAATGCCCTTTTGCAGGATGTTTGTTAAATTTTCCATCAACTTCAGGAAGGCTCTAACTCCCTCAGCTGTGTCTATCAGCTCTGGTGGAGCCAGACCTGGAACATCTGTAAACGAAGGATGCCCCATTCCCACACACAAGGTTTCCTTGTGGTGATCTTGCACTTGTCCCCAGGCTGTGGTTCCATCTGGGCTTGGTGACATGCTGACATGTCCAATGTGCTTGTACCTAACAGTTTGATATACTTCAGATGGATCTGAGCTCAGGCTTCCAGACTCACAATGCACACACAAGGACAAGCAGAAGGAGTTTATCACTATATGTTACATTATAAGTTATTATATAAATTATCTTTAGCTAACTGTGGAGATTCAGCCCTAGGAAAGGGGCCATAACCCAAATAACCAATAGTTTAGAGTAGTGATTCACCAAGCCATCTAGGATGCATTTTTATTACTATGAGATGCTTCTTTCACCACCCTGAAAAGAAATACCAACAGCTCCCATCCTGCATTTCTGATTCCTAAAAGCATCTGTGCAGAATTGTTTTTTACCAGATTCTTTTCCTCATGGATGGCATCTGCCATGAAAAAGAGACAGTGCCTTGTGATATTAAAATAAGTCAGCATTTCAAGTTCAACAGATATGGCCAATCGTATAAATACCTGTTGGGTACAAGCCCAGAAAATATTCCTACATCTATTACAGATGGTCTTGAAAAGATTCATGTATTTGAGAAATGCAGATTTCTCTTACTTTGTATTGGTAATGGTTAATCTACTCCACTCATACAGCAATATTAGTCACGTAAAGGGTGTGTAATATTCCTTTATCCCTGTTTGATCCTACTTTTTAAACTAGGACCAGCCAGTCCATCACAGATTTTGGTTATTCTAGGCTGTTGTTAAAAGTTCGTTCAAGTCAGTTCATATTCATATTTGCACTGCATATACTGTTGTCTGATAAAGGTCAGAAGAAAATCTCAGAGAGACACAGAATTAACATCCCAAACTTCCCAAGAAGCCACAGAAAAGGTTCACCTCTCAGCCATGGGCTGCTGGATTGGACACTCATTGCACCCCACATCAGCAGTGCTGTGCTGAGCCGCACTGTGGGATGCACACATCTGATACTGGGCTGAGCCTGGAAATCCCTTCATGGTGACCCATTTCCTTCCATATAAACACAAGCGATTGACCTGTGGGAAACAATTGCCAGGTCTGGCTTCAGCAATTGCAGTCACTCAGTTTTATATAACATTTTATATTTGAACAGCTATTACTAAAGAACAATCTAGATTAGTTCTCTGATAGAAAATATTACTAATAAAAGAAACAGCACTAACATTCTCCAGTTGTCACTGCTCAGCTTTGCAGCCAACGTCCCACACCATAACTTCGTGATGATCGCAGTTTGGTAGAAAGATGATGCAAAACTAGCCAGATGTTTTGGAAGTCTTACCAAAAGTGAACAAGACTTCTCACAGCTCACAAGTGACTCAGTGATTTGGGGAGTCATAGAATCATTAAGGTTGGAAATGACCTTCAAGATCATCTGGTCCAACCATCCCCCTACCACCAATGTCACCACCAAACCATGTCCCCAAGCACCACGTCCAACCTCTCCTTGAACACCCCCAGGGACGGTGACTCCACCACCTCCCTGGGCAACCCGTCCCAGTGCCTGACTGCTCTTTCTGAGCAGAAATGGCTCCTCATTGCCAACCTGAACCTCCCCTGGCACAACTTGAGGCCATTCACTCTGGTTCTATACCTAGTTATCTGTGAGAAAAGGCTGACCCCCAGCTCCCCACACTTTTCTTTCAGGTAGTTGTAGAGAGCAATGAGGTCTCCTCTGAGCTTCCTCTTCTCAGTAACTGTCCAGTCACTAAAAAGTTGGTATTTCCCTCACAAATGACCAAAATAAATATGCTGCTTTGCGATGTCCCATGCTGACAATGCCAAAATGCCCAACATCACAAATACTTGCATCTCAGATGCATTTGACATCGGCTCCACTATGTAGAAGCACACTGCATCAGAAAGGGGGAGATGCAACAGAGACTTACAAAATGGTCCGCACTGAATTTTCTAGACCCCAAAAAGCTGAAGAAAATAGTTCCTTTAGCTTTGCTCACCAACGCGGATGAGTGAGGTGGCAGTGGGGAGGGTTTTTGTGATCTGTTCAGCTACAGAACAAAAATTGTGGCTGTTTCCTGTAAAGGAACCATCTGCTGAGGCAAAATGTGATGATTCGTGCCCACTTCAAACATTGTGCACTCTGTCCTCCAGTTTTTGTTTCAGTGGCAACGGTAAGTCTAGGTGGAAATAATTTTTTCTGAAATTGTCAATTTTATTCTCATTGACATATTTAGGAGCAAACCTTGTCTGTGTATTAGATGTCTCAACCAGTAACCACCCTGTGCTGTCTAAAGAAAACTTTGGGGGTAAAAACATTCCTTCCCTGTGTGTCCTGGGTCACGTAGCGCCCCAGTGATGGAAACAAGTACAAGGAATGACCTAAAAGAGGCCTTAGAAAGACAAGAAGACATGCAAAGCTATGCCTGTAGGAGTCAGTTAAATGGGTCAGGACATTTTCTCTGTCCCCATGCCCTTTGCCATAGCCTGCCTTGTGTCTGAGGCAAGAAATATACACACAGACACACCAACACATGTCTTGTGTGCTAGGTCAGTGTGGAAAATGTGCTTTTGGGACAGTGCATTGGTTTTTGCAGAGGTGGAGGTTAGGGACTGTTGTCAGAAGGATGCTTTTCTAGTCCATGTTCAGAAATAAATATGAAGAGTACCTGTGGAAAATGATTGTAGAATGAAACATATTTATTTATCAGCACAGAGCAATTGAACTTTACATATATTCGTCAAAGAGTTGATTATCACCCATGAACAAAAGAAAAAGAAATAATAAAAAAAAAAAAGGACTGAACATTCATTATTCTTACCTAGAGAGAGAGAGAGAGAGAGAGAAAGAAAGAAAGTAAGAAAGAAAGAAAGAAAGAAAGAAAGAAAGAAAGAAAGAAGCCAAAAAAAAAAAAAAAAGTTTAATTTTCAGCCAGTTGTTTTGGTCCTCTTGTCTATCTTTCTCCTCTGGAGCCGCAGGCCACACTGTAAGAAAGGCTGATGCTCAGCCTCTGCTCTGCCCTGACCGAGGAGAGACCCCTGAAACCCTTGAGACAGAAAAACTTGCAAGTCTCTGTCTGCACGGAACAAAGAGCTGCATCTGGGTGTCACATTTTTCCACCTCAAACCAGTCTTTGGTGGGCCCAGCAGATAAAGCACTGCCGCAAGCTGTGATACAGCTCGTATGACAATTTGTTTCTTCCGAGGACTTGAACACAAGCGTTTGACACGTGTCTGGTTTTCTAACCACAGAGACAGTATCTTCTTCCTCTGGGCTCCATGGGGAGGCAGAGGCTGGAGGGTTTCTCACTCTTCTTTCACCTCCCCTGACTCATTCACCATCAGAGATTCGTGGGCAACAGGAAGATACATCAGAGTAGAAACTTCACCAGCAGTTAGCCTGTGGTCTCCCAGCCCAGCCCATCTATTTCTTGGGGCCTTTGTCCATGGGGGTCTGAAATTTTCCCAGGCACAGCTGCCCCAAGTCCCACTGAATCCACAGCTGGCCTCTAGCCACCAGTTCCCAACTTCCATCCCTTGCCTTCACCCCAGAGAAAGGAAATGCAGATCAGGGGAAGCTATTGGGGTCTGACAGGTGCTACTGAATCATCAAAAACAGGGTAAAAGAAAAACAATAAAAATATGTACCCGTACATCTATTTTTTTTTTCTGACTTGCCACAGGAAATAGGCATCAAAAGGCTGTTCTGAGGCACCCAGAGTGAAAGGTGAAACAGAACTGCTCTCATAACCAACGTACTGCGTGATTCATGATCTTTTGCTTTTCCTAGAAGGAAAATTGAACATTATGGTACTTGTTTATGAGGAAGCTAAAGAGGAACTACCCTGGTGGAGGGCTGATCAGAGGATCTTAAATCAGTGGGACACTCTGTGATTCAGAACCTCCTTGAGATCTGGGGAGATCCAAATCCATTGCTTGAGAGATACAGGAGAGGGACTGGCCTGGTAGGCAAAATCAACATATGGGAAGAGGGTCAGGATGCCTTCCTGCCCCTGCAGTTGGACAGCAGCACAGCATCTCATCTCAAACTCTTCCATGGAAAGAAGCAGTAGCTTAAACTCCCCCTGGCTAGCAAAGCAGCCCAGAGCATTTATTGCCTGGGAGGTCTCACCAACCATTAAGCTGCTAAGCCCAAATCAGCTATCACATAACTAGCTCCTGCAGACTCCTTGCAAAAAGATCACAGAATCACAGAATCATTTAATTTGACCCAAGGGAGATATTTTAATTGCTCCCAGATATTTTCATTGTTCCCAAGGGGGTGTGCAGAGTAAAAAATAGAAGTCATCATCATGGTAGGGATCCTGTCTCTGAACCCTAGACCCAGGTCCTTCCAGACCTTTGCAGCCACCATCCCAGGTGGTTCAGATAAAAGTGGGGTTAGGATGAGAAGTGGTGACTAAGAGTGGGTAGACGAAAGACGGAGGTACTCTGGCTGATGATCAGGAGCTTGCAAAGCAGAGAATGACAGGAGTACTCAGCGACTTGGGCAGAATTCAACAAAGAAACTCACTGAAAATAAGGAGAGAGAAAAATGTTAGGATGCTGCATTTCTGATTCCAAAATGACCCAGCGGGACTTCAAGCAGGCTGTTTCTTCTGAAAAGTGGAGCTAGCGGTGAGACTAAAAAACAGGGGGTTAAACCCAGGGGAAATAAAAGAAACCACTGAACCTGAGTTGGAACAAAACAATTCAGTCTGACTTAAAGTGACCTCCTTCCGGTTACTTTGTTAATTTCCAGAGAATACCCCTTGACATCCTCCTCCAAAATCTTCTCATTCGCACATTTTTATTTTCTTCTTTTCAGACACCAAGCCTAGAAAATAATGACTGCCCCAGCTCTGTCCATGCATTATCTCAGCTTGAGTTCCCGCTCCTCGCTGATGGGAAGGCAGGAGAGCAGCCGAGAGGTTGCAGTTGCAACCAAGCCTCGGTTCTCAGAGAGCACAAGTGGGAAAACAGCCCCCCAGCACTTGCTTGGGTGGAGGGATGGGTGGTGGTGGTTCACGGTTTCATTTGGTGGGGCGTAGAGCACAGCATCCTGCTCCTCAAGGCTTCACCACATCGCTACGAGCTGTGCGATGAGGAGATGCTTTGGAGGGTGTCAGGATGCTTCGGCGAAAGTCATGACTTTGGAAATTGATTGCTGAAATCAACAAGAAACAAGGCACATTACAGCTTTGAGAGGTCCCTGGAAGACTTTTGTTCAGCAGTGACTCAGAGCTAAGTAATCCAGCAAAGGTCAACATGCTTCAGGTCCTGGTTTCATCCTGGGTCCACCAGGCTTGTAAAAAAAACCTCTTACAAATACAGTTCAGCATGCATTCTTTTGCCAGGCCCCCGCGTCTGAAATAACCACAGCAGAGCTATAACAGTAACAGCAGTCAACATTAACAGAAAGCCAAGCTCAAACAATGACAAGTAATCACTAGCTATCGAGTTTTGGTTAAACAGTTCAGTGAGATTCCTGAGTCAGTGGCTTTTCAGATCTCCCAGGCAATAATCACACTGTTGGTGGTGATGCTGGAAAAGAGATTAATTGCATTAGGCCATGCAGTCTTTCTCATTGTGGGATGCAGAGAATATGGAAAGGTTACTGGTATTCAAAGAAGCAACCAGATAAATTGGTGAAAGAATAATCCATGAAAGGATATTGAGTATAAGGCTACAGCTACAGGAAGTCTCCGAACAGCATGTGTTGCTCTGACCTAGTACTGCTTTGAGTTGAACTCTTGTTCTCATGCATCTTCTTGGAAGTGTTTATGGGCGTCTTAGCCCATACTTCTTGACAGGTAATACTGGACCTCTGTGATGAACCTTTCCATTTTCTGAAAGGTTTTGCAAAGGCTCGCATCTTGGTTAGACGCTGCTACAGGGTGACACTCCAGTTGGTTATTGCAGTTGTCAGATGGAGACATTCTGGATGTCAGATGGAGACATTCTGGATATGGCCTCAAGAATGAGACAACGGACAGCTGTTCCACAGGATTTACGTAGGCATGTGTTATAATCTTGAGATTGCATAGTTCTCTGCATAAACCAAGTGGTGCCCATGCACAGGCTGCTTCTACGTTGTACCAGCCTGTGCAGACAGCTTGAAACTGCAGGCAGGGATGGAAACATGGGTTACCACCAGAGCTGATGTTGCTAGAAACCCCTCATTACATCTTCAGCTGCACATGGGGTTTAATGATGCCAAGTAGTTCAGGTGCAAATTCAGCCCTAGCGGTGCTCTGAGAGAACCTTCTCCTACTTTTTGCTTAATGAATCCTAACTATCACCAAGGGTTAATTCTTAATCTGCCACTACTTTCTCTTTCTGAATTTTTAGATCATGACTACAATCACACTCTGATCTCCTATCAAGGTATCTAGCTTCCCACAAAGCAAGAATTTCTCTTCAATTTCATATTGGTCATAAAGTCTTCTATGTTTCCAGCTTCTTTTGATAATAGCTGTTTTAAAACATCACTCTCATATGCCTCGTCTTGATGTGGAGTTCTGTACTCCTTCCATTCCTGCTACACACTTTCAGAGTTAACTTCCTCTGCCTGAGTTAGCTAAAAAAACCTTAAAAGCATAAAGCATTTTACAGCCAGCTGCTGTCAGAAATAGCACAACTTTCTGACTGTCTTCATTTTAGTGCCATGCTTAACGTGGTGATACAAAATGAGGCAGTGGCTCTCCTCTCTCCCTGATGTTCTGTTAGGGTTTATAACCAGGTTTGTCTCCCAGGCAGTATATTGCTACTTTTTATTAGTTCAGTTTACTCCTCATACCATGAAATGTTCATTAATCACTCCCAAGGAATGTGGCAGGGTCCTGCTTTCTTCAGGCTTTGAGTATCAATTATTTTGCATTGTATAACCAAGGTGCTTTCACACATGAGACATACTGTGCAGCAGAGTAGTGTGTTATCATACACTAGCTGTTCCTGAGCTTCTGTGTTTCTGTTTTTTACTTCGTGGCAGCTTGCCATGAGTGCAAAGCTCTTTGTTCCCTGTACTTAGGGGTAAGCTAACTGAAGCTACCCGATGTGTCATGCTCTTGCCTGGTGTTTTTCAGTAAATGTGATGTTGCCATGTCTCTGTGTTCATCCTAGGATACAAAGAATATTTTTCACCAAAATAATGGCTTCTATTGTTTGTGAAAAAAAATATATTCAGATCACTTGACATATTGATTGGCTCGTTACTATTTTGAGAAATGATGTACACAACCTGATTTTTGTTCCTATCTACAATACACATGTATGTAAGATTGCCACAAAAACAATGTTTAAGCTGCCTGCTAGCCTTGTCAGTCAATAACTCAAAGCCTGAAACTTTCTAAAAAGTTTGGAAAAAAAAAAAAAAAAAAAAAGCTAAGGAGGAGAAGGTTTCATTCCTTAAAGCATTTTCCATGTACTCAGTCCCTGCAAAATTAATGTTCACAAGGATTCACCTCCATCACATTGCCTCAATGATTTGGGAAGCTTCCCTTTGGGGTGCTCAGCACAGGAATCTTAATAGAGCATCACTTTCAGGGCATGACACTCAGCCTTTTTTGAAATATTTCACTGTAAGGAACTTTCCACAAGTGCATAAAAGCCCATCAGCAGCTCCAAAGGGTTTCTGGAAGCCTTGTCCTAAGAGGACTGCTTGAATTTCCTTCTTCTTGGCTTGAATTTCTAAGGTTTGAACTCTGGTTCTCCAGATATGTTCAGCATGAATTACTTTGACTTCAAGTAAACATGTATCTGACATTTCTTGGCTTATCTATTTCAAAGTCAATTTAAATATGACCTCAGTGTTGGCGATCATGTCTATTAAATGCTGCTATTTCCTCTTTAATGCCCACTTTTCTGAAACAGAAAAACACCCACAACATTAAGATCAAAAAGGAGAAACTCTTTCCTATCATCAGGAAGGAAACCTTATAAAGTTCAACATGCAAATCGGTAGTTTGCATGCTTAAACGGATTTTTCATGCACTGCCCCATTACACTGTTGTAAATGCACATTTTAACTAGTCTTAGGAATTTAAACTCAGGAATAACTGCTTACAAGCTAACAGCAAAGTTTTGCTAAGCTAGCCATAATTAAAACCTTTTTTTTCTGCAACATCCAAATGTGCAGACAGTCCTCTAATACCTTTTGTTTTCTATGGCGTTGTTTGGTCTGTGACTCAGATGCGTAATTTCCATTAAATACAATGTGGGCTGAAACCCTGCGTAGTCCACTGAAATGCACTGTGCTTCTCATCTACGGTAATTGCTCTTATTTGTGCCGTGCAAAAATATTTACAGCAAAAAAAGAAAAAAAAAAAAAGAAAAAAAAAAAAAAAAGGCTAGCTTTATAGGTGATGTATGTCCATGTTCAGAGAAATCATAAAGTCACAGTAAAATAGGATTTCAAGAAGCCTCCTCCATTATCTGTCCTAGGGTATGATCAGCTCTACGTATTTCAGTTCTCTGTATTAGTTTGCTTAATTCCTCGTTTAAAATGTCCACAACTTTTTGTACACATGTAAATTTGCCCGAGGTTCTTAAACCCCCCCATGATGGAGCCTCTGCAATACACCTGCATAAAGTTGTTCAGAGCTTCTCATCACAGCTGATGAACCATTATCCCCAATATCTGTTCTAATTTCCCCTAGTTGTGATTTAATCCCATTATTGCCAGTCCTGTTCTTATAACAGAGCCAGCAAACACACAACACAGCAAACGGTCTTTGGAGTTTTAGGGTTATAATTGCCTAGAGTGTAAATCTTTTTTTTTTTTTTTTTTTTTTTTTACAAAGGAAATATTTATAATATAATAAGGCACCACTTTTTCCCCATAAGTGCTTATCATCAAATAGGGAATGGAAGGAGAAAGGGACACTTAAGAAATGCCAGAACACTAAAAGAGAACAAGGTAGTTTACTATACCCTAGCCCATACTATTTTATTAATAGCTCCATCCTTCAAATACTTGAAAAAATTTATTCCAGTAAGCTTGTGGACATATAAATATTGGCAACGTTCATTCACAGAAACATCTTTCTTCCTATTTAAAGATTATCAGATGTTTACGGGCTCTGGCCATGATTTATAAACCCAAACATCTGCAGCCTGAATTGGTCCTCACACTTCTGTAGAAATTCATGGTAAAGCAGCCTTTCCTTGAATTATTGCATAAAAATAGAAGAATATCTGCATTTATTCGAAAACCTGCATGAGTAATAGGTTACCAGAATGTGTCATTGTCTAGTGAATTTTAGAAATTGCATCATCACTTTTGTTTCAGCATATCATGTTGTCAAGCAATCTTTAGAAATTTCACATGTGAGATTTGCTTCAAACACCATTTCTCTTTAAGCAGTGCATTTCAGGATCCTGTCCAAGAAAACAGCATCCAATATGTTCAGGTGAAATTCAAAAGAATGTACACATAACTAGATATGTATACACTCATATACACACACACTTATAAGCCAGGTTAAACCATTAAAACTTTTTTTTTTTTTTTTTTTTTTTTTTCTCTCTCCATAATGGAAACAATGAGTCAATCATTAACCCAGTGCTTGGGCCTGAATGTCCCCTCCCCAAACCTGGCACAATACCAGAGTAACCCCAGTGAATTATCTGGAATTACACCAGCATGAAAGTAGAGCAAATGAGAGAAGAGTAAGTCTCCACTGTGCATGGAACTAAGAGGCTTATTTTAGTTTTATTTATTCCCAGGCTTTTCAGCTGGGAACATTATTTTTTTTTTTAACTTCACATGGTGCAACGTGAGGCTGCTATAAAAACTCCCCTATTCTTTTGAAAGTCAGGCTTCCTTCTGCTTTGTAGCATCCGTAACCCTTCACTGTCTCACAGAAAATGCATTCCTCAAAGACTTCTCGCAAGGGTGATTGATTTGAGGTTGGTTTTCAACTTCATTGCATAATACGTCATGGGGAATATAAACAATATTGACCTAAACTTTTCACCTGAGGCACAAAACATCAAATAAATTAAAGTGAATGATTTTCACTTGCTGCAAGCATCCAAGATTGATTTTAAGGACTCATTAGGCCCATATCCTGCAGGATCTAGGAGTTATATCTATATGGCATATAGATATAACTCAAAGCTTTTCTGGTGGGGCTGAGGAATATCTACTGTGTGGCTGTGTCGTCCATATCTAGCACCACATAGGGGTGACTCAGGGTGGAAAAGAATTACAAATATTTGCTGTGAACCTCTAGCACTGATATCATGTAGAATTTATTGGTGTCATGATGACTTTATCATATTTAAATCTATTGTCTATTCCCCATCACAGTCCATTAACGATCCCCATCAATCTCATCATCTCAACATATGTGGGCCAGCTGATACCAGTTGCAAAATCAAAGCAGAAAGAAAAAAAAAAAAAAAAAAAAAAAAGCTGGGAGGTGACCTAAGCACATCCAGAACTGTAAATCAGCTTAACTGGTAGATAGAAATCAAGCTTTGTGATTCATACATGGGGCAGTTGTGAAGCCAAAGGTTGGTGCTCCTTGGGAGCTCACTCCCAGGACAAGTGTCTGGCCTGAGCCAAAGAGATGGAGATGCTGGGACTGGCCAGCTGCAGCCCTTCTACCTCATTTCAGTTCAGACACTTACAGCAGACACAGGAAATTGCTACTTGCGAACACAAGACAAAATATGCACTGATCTTTAGTTTCATTTTAGCCAAAAGGCACATGATTCTCATTAAAACTGTGATATCTGCAAGGCTGAAAAGATGAAGGCACCATTACAGGAGATTGAGCTGGCAGGAGCCGTATAGTTCATCTCCTCCAAACATCTTTCACAAGGCAAGGTCAGCCCTACTCAACACCTTCTCAGTAAAAGTTTTGTATAAATTATTTTGAAAATAAAAATAAATATATGAGATTCTATTTATTCTCCATTAAAACTATTCCAACATATCACCAGTCCTATCATTATAAAGCTTTTTCAACATTTAAACTGACAATTCAAGATGAAAAGCTCAATACGTTTTCTCAGTCACAAATGCTACAGATGTTTCTCTGTAAACATGCTCACCAAAATATCATTTTTACTATCATTATTATTACCACACTGTTAGCATTATTTCACTCAGAGTGCAATCTACATATCTCAGGACAAAACTGAACTGAGACATCATGTCAAACCATTGGTCAAAGCTGTCAATCTAACTACAGGCAAATCTGGGCTTCCTGGAACACCTTAAACAACTAAAGCAAGAGGAGACAGGGAGGCTGCTGGCCCCATTTGCAAGATGGGGACTTCTTTCCTGAAGACCAATGATTCAGAGAAAGTACATCCAAATGTCTAACCCAGACAGTCCTGCAATTTCAGGCCAAGATGTTCTCAGCAGACTTGGAGAAGAGATACTTTTATTTTATTTTATTTTATTTTATTTTATTTTATTTTATTTTATTTTATTTTATTTTATTTTATTTTATTTTATTTTATTTTATTTTATTTTATGTTATTTTATTTTTGTCACTATTATTGGCATATTTGAAAGCTGCTGGTGTACCCTGCTTTGCTGCTTGCTTTTCTGGATCTCGACATGCCCAATTGCTTCCATCCTTTGCCATAGCCACGTTATCTACACCCTGATGCTTGTTACCATCTTCTGGTCTCCTCAAGAAACCTCAGAGCCCATCTGGCACACATTGATGCTGAAGAGATGACATCTAGGTGGTCAGGCCTTTCAATACAAGTTTCCCAGGCAAAACAGCAAACTCTCAATTTGCATGGACCCTGTGCTCAATGGGACTTGTCCATTACATTCAGTCTGGCTGTATTTTTACTGTTTAAACAACAAATGAAATTTCAGTTGAAAGTATGAAAGTATTTATTTTGTTTCCTCTTCAGTTCCTGTTCCTCTGGTTTTGTTCCTTTGCTATGGCTGTTTTGGTTTGGTTTGGTTTGGTTTGGTTTCATTTGGTTTGGTTTTTAATGTAACATCTCAGGATAATTCAGAAACTCACAGGAACCCAAGGGGACTGCAGCCACCAGGATTAATTTCCTGCAGCTCCCCTGTAATAAGCACAAAGGATCAAGCTGTGTTTCAGATGTTATCTTTTCTTGCCTGTTTCTCTTTCCACCAGATACTCCCATTCCTGGAGCAGAGGTGGCAAAACAAATGGCCAGTCCTGTTCCTCTTCCTGTAAAATCTCTCTTCTGTACTGCTTTCAACTATTCTAGGAAACTCTGTAGTGAAAGCCACTGGTCAGCTGTGGGAGGGGGTGATAAAACCAGGAGTATTCACTTCTAAATTGTTTACAGTTCAGACACACAGGCCTAAACTTTGTCAGCATGAGGAAGCCACTATGATATTGTTGAAGGTGTGAAGTGAAATTCATAAAGCAAAGTATAAATCTTCAAATGGACACTCTTATTTTGATTCAGGTAAGTAATCTTGTAGAGTAAATTCAGAGAAACAGATTAAGGGCAAACCAAAACATATCAGCCTGTCAATGAAAGAAATGCATCTTCCCAGCAATTTGTATTGACAGGACTGTATTGAGATAATTAGCTTCGTAGTCAACAGCAATGCACATCTTTTAACCTTTCCATTGAGCTTCCCAGCTATGTTTCTTTCTCTCTTAAAAAATAGAAAAAGCAAAGCTGGGGAAAGATGTTAAATCTTGTATGACTCCAGCTAGCAGCTGGAAAATAGATTCATACTAAAAGTTCATACTTACAAAAAAACACCTTTCTCTAAAACAAATAAACCTTTTAAACTCTGCTTCTATTCCCATAACTTTTTTTTTTTTTTTTTTTTTTTTCTACCCTAAACCTAACCATTGCTCAAATATAAACATTACCTCTCTCTATAAACCTTGTGTTACTTATATCCTCAGGACATCAGGGCTACAGCAACTCTCTACTAAAAAGTCAGATGAATAATACATTACAAAGAATTTCTCTGTAAACATGTCTTTCATGTCTTGTGTTTACTTGTAAAAATAACATGAAAGAGAAAGCTTTGCTTTACAGCTCAAAAGAAAAGTGTAGAGAAGGATGACAGGGATGATCAAAAAGTGTGGAACAGCTACCTGAGGAGTAACAATTAAATAACCTCGGACTCATTTCCAGGCTGAAGAGGTGGCTGAGAGAGCACGAGAAAGGTTTATCACATTCTTGTCTCTCTTCAAAACGGTTTTCAGTTTTTTTGACATCAAACTGGCAGACAGCAAGGAGCATTCCCATAGTGGTTCTCCTGTCTCTGCATATGATGTAAAATGAAAGAGGGACAGGGAATAAGCTCAAAGGGTGGGCTGCTGCCTTCAGGCTTCATGACACATCTTCAGGTATAAATATTAGCCCTCAGGTTCCTGCTATGGACCATCATTCTAGCAGCCTCCTCAGCAGCATTATTTTTGTGACCTTGACCTGAAAACAAAATAATAAAGCATGCGGATAATAAAGATAATGCAGATAATGAATCTGTCTCAAGACCATGGGAAGACAAGACATGGCATGCAGAAGACCTAGGGCCAAGTGCAATGAAATGTGGACATAGCCTGGAACCATTCCCAGGTCACTTCTATTTTTCAAGTTTTATTCTTTTGTGTTTCTAAACACATTTGACTGAAAACACTGGCTGTGCAAACATTTCAGTGCTTCAGGAAAGGTCAGTGTGTTAGGATACGTGAGTTTGAGCCTATTTATTTTTTGAAGGAAAACCGTCTGACTAAGGGATTCACACAACTAAAATGAAGTGAAATAAAATAAAATAAAATAAAATAAAATAAAATAAAATAAAATAAAATAAAATAAAATAAAATAAAATAAAATAAAATAAAATAAAATAAAATAAAATAAAATAAAATAAAATATATAGCAGGAAAACAAAATAGGAAGAGGAAAAAACCAAATATTTACAGGCAGAGAACCTGATCCATTGGTGGAAACAAACACAATGACCAGGTATAGCTGTACTATTTAATGAGACAAAATGTGATAATGTTCATTCCAGTGAGGTTGCCTGAACATGGACTTTTAAATCAGGATAAGAAGAGAAAACAAAGGGGGACCAACAAGCAAAACACTGAGACACATACAAAGAAAAACCGGAGACAAGGACAAGAAATAAAACTCCCAGTCACACCAGCTGATGAGCTATCAAAGTACTTGTGCCACTTGTAGGAAGATCAACCTGGACTTTGCAACTGATAGGACTGTGAACCAGCAGGAGGAATGAAGGAGAGGTGTACCCGGACTGGGAAGGGTGCAGGAAACTGCAGAGCTCAGCAAACCCATGGAGGGGAGATATGCAGGGGGATGTGGGGCCAGCAGGAGGCATGAAGAGGAGCTAGGTAAAAAGGGAGTATTAAAAGGGACATGTTAAATAGGGATGGTCAGTACCCTTGTCTAGCTAAGCCCTGTGCCTGGTCCCCACATTCTGTCCTGACTCATGTTTTTTCAATAAAACTTTTCTCAACTCTCTGTGTATTAGCACTTTCTCTCCCTTGTATATGTGTGTTGCAAGATTGTGTGCCAGCTACTCGCAAAAGCTGTGTGTGTGTGTGTTTGAGTGAAACTGGTGCCAGCTACTGGAGTAAGGCCGCGGGGGGCAGGCAGCCTTGGTCTGTGGTGCCAGCTTCTGGACTGAGCGCTGCATGGTTTCTTGTGCCAGTCACTGCTGAAACCTGTGTGTGTGTGAGTGTAACAGGTGCCAGCTTGGAGTCAGTCACAGAATTCCCTTGGGTCCTGTCGCTGTCCCCAGAGAGCAGAGCTCAGCGCCTGCCCCTCCGCTCCCCTCGTGAGAGAGCTGCAGGCCGCCATGAGGCCTCCCCTCAGCCTGCTCTGCTCGGGGCTGAACACACCAAGGGACCTCAGCTGCTCCTCATACACCTTGCCCTCTAGACCCTGTATCATCTTTATAGCCCTCCTTTGGGCACTCTGTAGTAGTTTTATGTCCTTCTTATACTGTGGTACCCAAAATCACACACAGTGCTCAAAGTGAGGCAGCACCAGCATGGAGCACAGCGGGGCAGTCACTCCCCTTGCCCAGCTGACCAAGCTGTGCCTGAGGCACCCCAGGGTGCAGTTGGCCCTCCTGGCACCCAGGGCACTCTGTTGACTTATATTCAACTTGGTGAAGCCTCCAGAACCCAGAACCCTTTCTCATTCCCCAGTCTGTATGCACAGGCAGCAGGAGCGGTACTGGGCCAGAGCAGCCAGAGGAGGCAGCCATGTTCCTCACCTCACTTAACACAATGGGCCTGCCTAGCTGATTTTTTTTTCAGGACCAAGCACACTGTGCCCAGTGCCAAAAAGGGACCCATAACCCTGCAGCAGCGGGAAGAATTTATTCTACTAATTAGATCAGTGTTTCTTTTCTCATTGTGGTCCTATTCTGCCAGCCTCTTGGCCTAGAGGGCACCTCTGGGATTTACGGCAGTGCTGCACATTACTGAGGGCAGTATCTTTGCTTTCTTCCAGTTATACAAGGCAATACTTTCCCTGGAGGACATGCTCAGAGCCATGTCTCAACCTCACTTCACATAGCAACACTGCTTATAGAACCATGACCCATGTCTGCTCCTTTTCCCATGCCTTTTGGACAGCTTCATGGGGGTCAGACTTAGGGCTCTGAGCTTTTCACATTTCACAGAAAGAGATAGGGGAGGGAGAAATAAAGAGACCTGTCACCTGCCTGTAAAGGTGGCAGTGAAAACCTTTGTTAGACCTTGAAGAACTACCCAGGAGAAACACCTTTGTTACTGCTCAAGTCCTGCAAGTGGGTGAAAGACCGCAGTCTTCTGTAGCATATCCATTGGGAATTCATTGAATTAATTATTTTTTCTTTAAACTGGGAGCCTGGAAATAGCCCACCACAGCACTGCATTCTCCTATGGTAAAGAGGGAAATTAAAACAGGGAATTCACTCTGTATTGTTGAAGGGAAAAAGAGCCCAGTTTTCCTGAGGTAGGTGCTTTATCACCCATGCTGTACTACTGTTCAACAATTTAAAGACACGCAATTGCCAGCTCTGCTTTCATGGGACAGATAGATGCAGGGGAATTTAAGAGAAGGAGACCAAAAACCCACCTCAGCAGACCTTGTGTAGTCTGCCAGCATTTGGACAGCCTACGGTTTCCTCAGTCTAAAATGATTCTCCCACCAGCACCAAATACTTCATTTCCTTGAGGAGGAGGAGGCCAGGCAACGTGGGGAGAGGAGGAAACCAGTGTACTTGACTGGAACGTGGGAGGTGGATAATCATGAAAAAACATGGTAGAAATCATTGTATTTAAGAGCATTTTTCGGATGGCAGAGAACGGGTCAATGAATTTTTTGCCTTCCAGGAAAATTGTTCTGCAGGATTTCAGTTTCTGTCTGAGAAAGCAATCTTATTTCTACCTGCAAGTTTAAGATTCGAAAGTGGGAGAGACAGATGAACCCAAGCCATATCGTGTATTTTCAATGAGCATCAGACAGCCTTCAGTGGGGGAATTCCCTTGCTATAGCATGTCAGCTCCGAAAACTAGTGGTGAAACAGGTACCACAGACTAAAAGTGTAGAGAAACACATGGAGATGAGCATTTCAATGAAAAACACAGTACATGTTTTTATTGCCTTATTTATTTCTGTATTTCAATGGAATGCTCCAACATCAGCCATTAATCAATTGAATTCCCATGGGGAAAAAAAAAAAAAAAAAAAAAAAAAAAAAAAGAAAAGGAAAAAAAAAAAAAAGTAGGGGCTTGTTTCACTTACCTAAGCATAAATGCCTGGTGCCATCTGAGACACCCAGAGTACCTGAGACATTCAGATAAATCTGACCTTATCTGGACCCATTCCTTTCCAGACCTGTGGCTAGAGGCTGTGTGTGATAGCATGATACTCAGGCGCATCTAAAATGCCACTGGATACCCACAACAGAGCAACTGTGTGGCACCCTCCAAGTCCAGGCACCCTGCTACAAAATCAGTTCAATTTTCTGCAGCGAATGTGACATTTAAGTGCAATCCAGCAAGTGATAAGTGAGTAAATGCTGAGAAAAGTTAAAGAGCAGTCTGGCACTTCACAGCCAACCAGCTAGTCCCATAATACCATATTTTACTAACTTTCATTTTAAGCTTTCCTTTAACAAATGTAGCATGTCTGAATACAAATTATCACAAAGATCAAGATGTTCAGATCTGAAAATACCTCATGACAACTGTCTGCTTTAACCTTTGCATATTTTACATATTTTTTCCTTAAAATCACATTCCACCCACTACAGGATTTCAGAAGCACTGGAAGGCAAAGCTTCTATAGGGGGTATTTGATATATTATAACATCTGCTATAAAATGTAGCTGGGAATTATTAGAAAGCATCCTGAAATAAATGTTCTTCATTAGACCTATGCTAATGCAGAGGATTGTATCATTTTGAAGCAAGAAAGTATATGCAAATAACATCTGTCTCATAAGTAGGAAATGGCCCCAAGCCTAAAGGTTTGAGTTTGGCTCTGGATCTTACATCTTGCAAAGTGTCAGGAGCTCCAGGCTTGGGATCTTGCTGAATAAAACATCAGAAACAAATCAGAAATAAGACTAAAGCAGCACAGAGAGGTCTCAGCACCCAGGGTCACTCACAGGCCCAACAGGAAAGGCAGGTGTGAAGATACAGGCACCAGCTGGGAGATCATACAGTAAGTCTCTAGTAGATTCGAGAATTAAATGTGGATGTCCTGTAACCACGCACTGGGCCTTTAACAATATATAACAGGAATTTCTCTCCCAGCTGCTCTTCTACCAACCACATTTACCAGGGACATTGGCAGTACATAGTGAGAACAACTACAGGTGGATAGCCACATCTTCACAGGAATGGATTTATCCAGAAAGTTCAAAGGACTTTAAATCCTTCCCTTTCTTTACCCTATGAGCATGCTGGCAGAACAGATGTTCCTATATCACATGGATTTGCATACCATAGATTTACACCAGCACGCATCTGTTTGTAAGAGATATTTATACTCAAGGGAAACAGCACTTTGGGATGTAGAAATGACAGCAGTGATTGGGAGGGAAAAAAAAAAAAAAAAAAAAGAAAAAGGAAGAAACAAAGAAAAAAGTGAGTTACATATTTACATATTTTGTATTTGGTGTCAGCTTGGTACCTGTGGAGGATGTGGTCCACTCTGGAGCCTACTCTTCAGGAAAAGGGTGAAACAGAAAAGGGTGGAAAGAAAGACCCCAGAGACTGAGAAACCATCTACAGGGAAACAAGGGACTGAACTGGAATAATTTTGCATTAAGACAAGACAAACAGTGCAGACAAGCAGGTGCTCTGAGATTTACTAACAATAAATGACTAATGAAAAGCATAATAGGCCAAACATACAGTAATACTTCCTGCAATATTCCCATCCTTCACCAATTTGTATCGCCAGGGTTTCATAAGCCAGAAAGGGTCTATTGGAATGTAATAATCTTCAAGGTATTTTTATCCATGTATTTATCTAGGTGCTTTTTGAACACACCTAAGCTTTCAGTGGCTGCAACATCCTCCAGAAAGATGTTCCTTAGTTTAATTACAGGTCTTGCACTGTAAGAACTACAGCTGAAGAACTACATCCACATATTTACTTGAACCTACTTTTTTCTTTTGATTTGATGCTGCATTGTTCTTGTACTGAAAAAGACTGGGCAGTCATCTCTTACATGTTGTCTCCAGGTCACTCATGATATTATAAGACTCTGTCATATCACAGGATAAGAAATCAAGGGCTTCAGCTGCATTGTGAGGGATTTGCGTTGGATATAAAGGAAAAAAAAATCTTTTTACTGGTAAACCCAGTGAGATGTGAGATGTTGAAATAGCTTACATGTTAAGAAAAACGACAAGCTTGATTGAAGATGTGTCAGGAAGGCAGGCAATCGATGCTGTTCATGGTGCAGTTCATCCTACTCTGAAGTAGATGTCCACATTCAGTTAACTAAATTACATTTTAAACTTACTGACTATTGACTAGATCTCCAATGACAACTGTGGAGCCTCAGCAGCCTCCTTACAGGAGAGTAACTAAAGTTAGAGAAGAATCCCACTCATCTGAGTCAAACAAGGCAAAGCAGAGCTTCCATCCTTAGCAAAACTCTAGCAATCATTAGCAATCAGCATATTGGTATGCTGTGACAATGATCTTGAGCTGTTGCCTTCAAATACTTGCTTTTCCAATGTGTTCTCTGATGCTAAGCACAGATAACACCAGTTCAAGTCCTAAACAGTGTAACAAAGCTGCAAACAGTGCCTGTGCTGTGCAAGGCCATGGAATAGAAATGAAGCCAAGGCACTGCACTATGGTGGGAAAGGAACTCAGGAGCCTCACCTGTGTTTCACTGTGCTCGGTAGAGCCCTGTAACAGATCCTTTCCCCATCAATAGTCTAATGCTGCTGCTCTGCTCACCAGGATGCTCCCTCCTATCCCAAGCTTATAAGAACTTGAAGGATCTACAGCAGGCTTCCTCCTTGCCCTTCAGCACCCTTTCTGTCTGAGTATTGTCCTTCAGACCTTGTTTAGGCCTTGACCCTAAGCAAGCCCTTGTTGACCATGATAGGCCATCTATTGACTTGGGAGCCAAAATAGCTTCCATGGTGGCAATGACTAAAAAAGGACCTTGATTTTGACAGGCATCTCCAACTCAGCTAAGACACAACCATCCTCAGCACCAAGCATCTACCTGGATTCCACAGCTCACGTACTCACAAGTATTCAGGCTCCTAAATCCTACTGTAGTATGCATTAAAAGCAGTGGGAAGATGAACCCTCAACACAAGTTCAGTGTCCAACGTCCCCTGTGGAGCTGATTCTTCAGTCAGTACAACCACTATGGCTAATTCCATGTCAGATAGCTAATTCACCACTTCTCCATTCCTTCCGGGTAGCTTTCATTATTCCTACCTCTAATGAGCTAGGAAAGCTAAAATAAAATTCATTGTGAATAATGATTCCTCTTAAATGTATGTACAATAAGAATAGTGGCAATTAATTTGAACAGGCCATTTAAAAGCTATTGTATTGAGCTCAGCACAAGCCCAATTGACATGCAAAAGCCTTTTATAACTTGGTACTCTTTGCACTATAATCAATTATCTCCTAATTAAACAACAAAGTTCCTTTGCAATGCCCCAGTTAGACATCATTACTAAACATTTTGCCATCACTTACCGGATTAATGTGACTAATTAAAGAACTTGCTGTATGGAGTCAAGACCATTGCATGACACTTGAAATGAGGTGTGCAAATCTCCCTATAAATTGTTTGAAGTCAAAATCTGCTTGGATTTTATTGACAGAAGGGATTACTTTAAATGTCAATAACATTCTTCTGTTTTATCTTTTTTTTTTTTTTTTTTTTTTTCTGTCCTGAGGGAATAAAAGCCAAAAACTGCCCACAAATTTCAGTGACAAATTGCATTGGAAATGTTGGCTTTGAGTACATGAGGTTTTCAAAACAAGGGTGTGATCAGAAATCCCCCAAATGGTTTTTCATCAGTGATTACACCTGAATCCTTCAGCTTCGTCTGTTTATCTGCTGGGACGACCTCTCTCCATATTGGAGCCCAACTTCAGCTGTAACTGGGAACTCCTGCTGGAAATGTTCACATCCCACTATATCCAGTAAAAGGAGTTTGGCTGGGGTTAGGTGTGTGACATTCATATGAAAAAAAAAAAAAAAAAAAAAGTCAGAAAGAGAAGTTTCTTACAGCTCACAGCACCAGGAACACATGGTTCCTAATCCACCATGAGAAGCACATCATTAATGAAGTACTAATAATCTTTAAAGAAAGAGCATCACCCAGCATGGTAAAGTATTGCCTTACCCAGCAAGGTAAAGTATTGTGATATTCTATCTACAGCAGCTGACAGTGTGGCCTCTAGGTTTGTTCTTAAGTGTAAAAGGTCTTTTAGGATGTTTAAGATTCCTCACAGGAGTTGCACCAGGAACAGTTTTCATGTCCCATGACCATGATGGCTTTGCAGATACTCAAATCCATGACAGCAAAAAGTAAATGCAAATCACTGTTTTTCAACCCTAGGAAGTAGCAAGCCAACAACCTTTTGGTGAAAAAAATATATTAGAAAAACATGACTTGGTGGTACAGCAGTAAACAGTGTGCTAGATATTTTTATGTCCTACGTGATGTTTAACTGTGTGCAGTGTTCAGATTTGTATTCAGATAAGACAATGACAGTGAAACTGAAACTCTCTACATGATATCTAGTTTTTACAAATGTCAGGGATGTTGCCTGAATTATTATAAAATCTGAGGAACCTAGCAGAAGCCAACATGCCCAATAACATGTCCAATAACACTCAAAAAACACCCATGAAAGAGTTGGCTTATGCATTGTCCACCAGGAGGCAGTCATTAAATCAGTTTTCATGTGCAAGTGAAGACCTTGGTTTTTCATTTCACCTGCCGGGCTCTGCTGAGCAGTAGTTGATCTACCCTTCTCTTTGTGTCAAACTGAACACAGAAGGATTCAAAGTGAAAACCACACACACATCCCTATGAAAATGAACCCTTTAGCTTTTCTGTCTTCTACAGTTTGATCGCTGAGCTGCCTAGAAAGACTGATTGGCACTTATCTGGGTCTCTGGTAGGTCAGACGGAGCTATTTGCCCATTTCTGTTCTCTTTTGCATTCAGTGTGCTCACCACTCTAGGCTGTCACTGACCCCAAACTAACACAGTCAGATGTCACATGAATTAGAATAAAACCTACTCATGTAAGAATGAGCACTTCCTGCCTTCTTTTCAGCCTCACATGTATCATCACCCTCTGCTTATTATAGTGCCCAGTGCCCAGCCACAAATGATCGCTTCCCCTTTCTCCCTTTGTGCTGCAGAACACTGCACAAATGCAGAAAACCAGCCCCTGCCCAAAAAGATCACATCTGAACAAAGTGGTTGCAGAGGTTATTTGAGCAGGGGATGCAAATGGTTGTTAATGGGCTCGGCAGAACAGCCTGTGGATTGACAGGCAAATAGACTTGTGCAATTATAGAAGTGATACCACAAAATTTAGGCAGCAAAAGAAAGGTCAAATCCAGATCATGGTTAATGAGTGGATTGGCAGTGTAAGTTAGTGGTACAACTCCTCCAGCAGATTGGTGACAGCCCTCTTCTTGGTCACCTGGGGAGCTAATATAATCTCTGCTGGAACTTGGAGAACAAGATGGGATGTTTGGAGACACCTGGGCATGTTAGACAGGAGCAGCTGTCTTGTCCACAGCCCCACAGTCCTCAGCAGGAAAACCATAAAATAAAATTGTATTGGCTTTTTATATGAGAAGCACATGGTTGTGCAACATCAGGCTGGGCCAGTGCTGCAGTTCCCAAGCATCTCCCACTCCTGCTCCATTTATTCCAGATTGTCTCCCCAAATACTGACGTGCATTTTCTGAAAGTTCACCTACACTGACTCTAGCTGTGAGTGTCTGTGACCATCTTTGCAATTTTTCTTAGTTTCTCTTGTGTCCATACGTCTCTGCTGAGAAACTGATGGTGACTCAGCACTGCACTGAGACGCTGAAGCATGGATTAAAGGTTCAAACATGGAAGAGTCATGTCTACTTCCACACATCTTTCACAATAGAGTGGGAAAATGGTATAATGGCCCAAAACAGCTTCCCTGGCTCGGTCACATTATTGTTATTGCAAATATGTCCCCTCTATTCTCCACAAATGCTCTTATTTCTCACACCTTCCAACATCTGGACATGTGCAGTAAGAATATTTGCAAAAACGATGGCGAGGCTGGTGGAGAATGCAAATATACTCAAGTATAAATAGTCACGTTGGCAGATGGAACACAAGACTCTTCTACTACTGCAGCATTTTTTTGTCATCTGGGCATCTCTTTTTATATCTCTAAGCTGCTGCCACCTCCTGCTTGCCCTGCTGCTACAGACAGCAAGACCCTCTTCTTGGATGCAGATGCAGACACCTATGGATATATCCTGGGGTGTCTACAGGTTTAAATGCATGAACAGAATTGCTTTTGTTGTTCATATGCCTTCAGATTCATGCACTACCATTTCACTTTTCAAAGTTTTCTGGCTGTTAAAAAGCACATTTTTCCTCTTAAACTATTCTCTCAGCCCGCATCTCGCATTAGACTCCTGGTAAACCCCAACACAAACCAGTTCTTCATTTAACTTCTGGTTCCCACCACTCTTTCTCCTAAAATCACACCCCTCTCCCCAGAGGCTCAGAAGTGACAAGTCGTTTCACTGACAATGAACTAAAATCATGGGAGCCTTTCTATTGATCCACCTGTTTAAAATGACTGGAGGTGTGCTTACCATGGAGCTGTCACTTTGACTTTACCATCTTGACAAGTTGTCTGTGAATTGGACTGGCAGTTTTTCATTAAAGTCAAATTCTACATGAATTTCAGGAGCCAAGGGTATAAGGAGAAAGGGAATATATATGCCTTATGATCACAGTTATTATTTAGCATTCATCTTTCACTAGCATCTTGACACGTGCCAAGGTGAAAAGATACCGTGCTAAAACTTGTCCAGACCTGTAGAAGTAACAATTACTGTCCTAAAGATCTTAAGGATTGAAATCACAAAGAATTGGGGAAAAGGAGGACACCACTAGAATGAAATTACAAAACCATCTGCATAGGCTTCAGTGCTAAGTGTATTGACATTACAAAGAGTCAGGTCTCTGCGTATTTCATCTCCTTCCAATTGCAAGGTGGAGCTGATTCCCTGTTACTGAACATGCAATGGCTTAAGAAATAACATGAATTGAGAGTTTGTGCAGTGACATTTTTAAACGTGCACTGACTTTTAGGGAAAGCCCACAATGAATATTAAACAAGCGCCTGCACTTCCTAGGGTTGGTGTGTAGGACCTGAATTTCCTTTCTCGGTTACGTGGGGTGACCTTTTAAGATCATTTTTGGCACTGCATGATTCCTGTGGTTCTTTAGCAATGTTCATTCTGGGACTTCAAGAGAATTAAATCACTTCTGTTGCTAATAAATGGAGACCTGGATTCCCTCCCTCATCTAGAAAAGGACTTTTGACTAATGCTACTGTGCATGGGAGAGTGCTCAGAAATTATTAGAGAGTATTTGAGTACAAACTAGAGACACAAAGAAAAAAAAATGCTGCTTTCAATTGTTACTTTTGAGATGTTTAGTGTTATTGCACCTTGATGCCTTTCACAGCACTCAGATTAAGTCCAAATCTGCAAGGCTGTACTGAAAGACAAAACAGAAAGACTATTTATTAACTTAAATCCCACTTAAGCTTTTGGAATAGACCTCAGGTATGACTAAAGTGCTGCATTTGCCTCCTGCGTGGGGGACCTTCTATGATATAGTCATTTAATTTCAGGCTATGATTGAGCTGTTCCTTATATTTCCTAAAGGAAATCACAGGCCTGGCTAAACGCTTTGGATTGGACAGAAGAAAAGCATCTGTAGTTTTGTTCTTCCTTTCCATCTTTTGTTTTTACTTTCATTAGCAGACACTAACAAGCAGGCTTCAGATATCCAGGCTTTGTAAGAATCAAATGAAGCTGTAGGTAAAAAGATTCATATACAGTCATGTCTGTCATTGTCTGGAAAGCAAAGTGCTTCAAACCAACTCCACCGGAGACAAAATAGCCCCAGCTGCTACCATGATGACCTACTTTTAATAAGAAGCAAACGCTCCAGAACTGGGTGGGTGGAATAAATGTGTAAGGCCCCTGAAGCATGACTAGAAGAAACCCTCAGGTAAAGGATGCTGGTGGATCTTTTCACCCTCCTGTTCCTCACCCCCTCAAAACAGAGGTGTGACTACGTCATGAAGTTCTACCACTGGTTTTACTGACACAAAAGCACTCCGAAGACACAGCAGCACGGGCTTTATTGCATGCTAAGGGTCCAGAGGATTTGCAGCCAGGTATTAGGTTATTATTTGGTGTTTTCACTGCCGTAGCGATAAGGACAATTTATGAAGAAGACCATGATCTAATGTGCAGATCCTGAATTCTCAGTACGATCAATCAACCCTTCCTCCCCCACATCTGTACAGTCACAGAGCAGCTCCTTGAATTAGCTTCAAGAGCATGTTTCAAACAAGCTTAGGTATTTCCGCACTGTACTGCAAGGCAGGCAGCAGCCCCGACATCCCCAAAACCAATACAAGTGAGGCAACATCCTTTGTGTTCTTAACTACCCAAAGCCAGAGTCCTCACAGTGTGCTACCCTGAGTCACCATCACAGTGAGCATGTGCTCTTCCTGTCCCCTCCATCTCAACCCTTTTGGTTTCCCATGTTTTGACAGGGCCCTGAAGGCCACCTACAGCACTAATTTGTCCTTGATTTCTTTCTGTTGTTCTCCTCTGGTCTCCTAATTTGACTGTGGAAGGTTTGGTGCTTCTCTCTACCCTGCCAGACCCCTTGACCACAGCAGACACGAGGATCGCACAAAGCAGAGGCATGTTTCTGAAGGGTTAGTGGGGTGATCTTCAGCCATTCTTAGGAAAGCCGTAAAGAACAGTGAGCACACAAAAGGGATCTCCCTTTTGCTTCTTCCCTCACTGAAACCACCTTTCTGCTCCTAGCAATGCTGCAGACACTTGGCTACCTAAGTTGGTTAAAAAACACTGGATGTGGACAATGATAGAAATACAGGATCATTTCTTATGCTACTAGGGCTGTCCATGTCCCCTCCTAATGTTGCAGTTGCTTAGGACATTGCTCCAAGTTTCTCCTTCTGATCCTAGCTGAGATCTTGGTAGCATCTACCTCTGAGGACCAGTTTTCCTGGCTGCCAGAACTGGTACTTGGGTTTCAGAGGGAGGCCGATGTGTTCCTGCATCTGGTCTTGCTCTCTTCCATGCTGCAGAAAAGAGTCTGTCATGCCTCTTGCTGACTGTCCCTGATGTCACCGATAAAAAAGTATCCAGAACATGTAGCCTCCTCTTGTGAACAGAAGCTACCATGAAAAGCCATCATTTTGAGATTTCTGTGGCCCTAATAGAAAGGATGTGACAGTGGTTCCCTTAATCAGAGCCTGACATGTTTCCATCAACCGGCTCTGATGGTAAATGCACTCACACCAGACGTTTTCATAGCACTAAGAAGAAAAAGTTTTGACCTTTCACCTTAACCACTAAAAGAAACAAAGGCAGCAAACCCACTCCTCACCCAAAATATTCACCGCAAGGAGGTCAGGTCAGAAATGTTACTGTCAGCAGCCTCTGCTCAACCCAGCTTACGTTAACTCTGCAGTGGAGAAGACAGATTTCTGGGAAATTTAGAAGGAACGTGCACACCACGGAACTCAACTGAATAAATAACTCATACCTAGCAAAATTTCAACACTGCCTGCTGGCCTCCTTGTTTATTTTGAATAGGTCAATTCAAAAGAATTAGCAGGTGCATTCACAAGACAGACACGGAGAATTCAGAGAAATTAAACAAAAACTTCACAGATCATCTTTGGTTCACACCAAAGTGATTGTTCTTTTGTTTGTTCATTTGTGTGTTTTGTTTGTTTGTTTTATTGTCTTTTATTTTGTTTGTTTTGTTTTTTGTTTGTTTTTTCTTTTGCTGGCTGTTCCCAGGTAGGAGTTGATGTTGGTGCAAACCAAACACAGGGGGTAGATCACAGCTCATTTTGCATGACCAAGAGGGTGTCAGTGTGGTCTCAGAACACAGCTGAGAGAAGAGGAGTGACAGCATATCAAGGGGCTGCTCACGTTGTGTCTGGAGGAAGGCAGAGCAGGCTGAGTCACGCAGGATTTGGCCACCATGCCTCTGAAGCTATGTCTCAGTTTCATAGCACAATCTGCCGAACCACTAATGGCTTTTCTCAAAACCTTTCTTGTTTTCCAGCACCACTGAGACTGTGAAGACCACTAATGACTATTCACTTGTGCTTTTGGTGATGGTGCTTACGTTCCCAGCAGTGTGCACATCTGTGTGCACATCTACTGGATATCACAGCTCCTGAAGTCTTGCACCAGAAATCCCACACCAAATCAGCTCTTTCCTTGGCTGAGCCTTGAGCTGCCTCTGACATTAATTCATGCCATGCTTTGGGAAGGACTCTGCAGTGGGACAGATCTCTGTCTCCTACCAGGTCTGACCCATCAGTATTCACTCCATGCCTTCCAGATGATCCAGGCACAAAACACTCCTTGAGACAAGCTCTTTGGGGACTTACAGTGTTGGGATGTATCTGTGTATTCTCAAGCCATTCACCTGAAAAAAGAGCTTTTAGACTAAAAGCTGATCAGAAATAGGGCTTTGCAGCTGTATCCTTGCATGAAACACAAGTTCCCTAAGGACCAGCTCCCTCTTAGCCCTGAGATCAGTGCCAGTGTACCCAAAAGCCAGGCATGGCCCTTCTCTGTCTCTAGGCTTCAGCCTTTTGTCTATAAAAAGGGAAAAGTTGTTCCTTTTTAGGGCACATATTAAAATCTGTGAAGTGGTAATAAACGGGATGTGAGAGACTTTGATCCTGCCTAGACAACCTATTCTGGGCTTTCCTCTTCTAAACTTCCCTGCATAAAGGAGGCAATTTGCTGTTAGGAGATAGATAGTCCCTTTTGGGGATTGTACAGCACCTAGAAGAAGAGATTTCTGTGCTGGACACACAGAACTTCTGAAATGCTAGTGATAAACTGCTTTGAGTTATTGTAGTGTATAAGCCAGAAACAAAGTTATAAGGCAAAAAGCCTCTCAGCTCATCATCATTATGAAACAGCATTTGAGAACCAAATTTGTATTAAACTCACAGTGTCTTATTGCTCTTTCTGATAAACCACTTTATTTGAAAAAAAATAAATAAAAAATCTGCGACTGTCTGCTGAAAGTGTGCGAGTAATGCAAGAAAAAAAAAAAATCTGGAAGGCTCAAGCATGAGTGCAAGATCACTAGATGAAATGCAAGAATCCTTACCAGCTGGGCTGCTGGAGCCCATTCATTTGAAGGAGGTGATTATGCCTCCAAGGAGAACATCTGCCCCCCCTTGGCAGGCATCATGCACATCATCTAGGTATGATGCTCATTTCCCATTTCATTTATGCTGTAGTTTAAATCTTGATACAGACATCAGGCGTGGGAGGACACCACGGAGCGAGCTGTTGGCAGCAAGGCTCAAAACCCAGACATCCAGATCTAAAACTGGAAAAGCTTCCATGTTGAAAACAAAAAGCACAGCTTCTTTGTTTTGTTAGCACAGTGACAGCAGAAGACTGATCAACTTCCCAATGTTCTTGTCTTTAGAATACCCTCTAAGGAGGTGTAAATTTATATGGTAAAAACTGATATGATTCACAAACAAATGTGGGCACACTTGAAATCCTGCTCAGCTCTTAACCTCTGCAACCCTTCCTGGGCAGTGAGTTCTGCTAATCCTGCCAAATTTAAATTGAAGTTCATTTAATTGGGAAAACAATACCTACAGAAGATATATAAACACATTACAAAACATGTCCAATGTAATTTGGTTGCCCAGACAGGGTGTGCAGTCGCCTGCCTCAAAGATCTTCAAAAGCTACCCAGACATGGTCCTGAGCAGCTTGCTGTGGGTGGTCCTGGAATTGGATGAGATGATCCCCAGACGTCCTTTCCAAGCTCAACCATTCCGTGATTCTGTGATTTCAGAGATGGCTACTGTTGACTCTGCTTCTGATTTCGCAAGAGTTTCGAAGAGTGGTGAACAGCTAATGGCCAGAGAAAGGCATAGGGACATGTCAAGCTTCACGTTGGTTTTCAGTGATGTCCATTTCAAGGAGGCTTCCTAGCGATGGTGCAGAATTGAGTGAAGTGCTATTTTTGCAGTGGGACACTGCTCTCTGGGAAAAGAGAGCAGCTTTTGCTCACAAGTGCCTTTGTGCCTTTTCTAGCAGTTTCAAAGCACCACACCTCTCCTGCAGCGTAAACTGGAGCGTGCCATCCCACACCACAAACCTTTTGGCTATTGAGCTGGCTGGGGAGGTTTTCACCCACTCCCACACCCAGCTCACCTCCACCCTGCCACACTGTGCCCTTCATGTGGCTGTGCCCTGTGAAAACAATCCCCGTTCGTTGCTGTTTTACTTCTCTGGCTCTGAGCACGGCGATCGGTTGAGTCAGCAAAGCGAGGGGTAGCAGGGTGCAGACATCTGTGGCAGTGGCTTTCCCCTTTTCCCATGCCCTTATCATGCTTCTTATGTAGCTGCTTAAATTCATTATTTCAAATGCCAGCGGCTCTTGGTGACTGAAAACCCATAGCATCCATCCCAAGATGAAACTTTACAAAATTACAACTCAGCAACCTTTATGGACAGGGACTAAAATTTGTTCAGGTGGCCCTTGGTATGAGACTAATAATTTTTGGAAACCCACACTGTAGATGATTTATTTCCCTTTACAGCTAGAAGAGGATAATGCATGTCCAAGCAAGCAAAATCAGGCCGTACCCTGTAGAAAGGTTCTCCCAGGATTACCCAATCTTTTCTGGTGAAGCGTCTGCAAGATGTGCACCGTCACACAGTATTTTGCAAGTGGTTTGATTTGCTCACTGCATTTCCTGTCCTCTTCTGTGGAGACCAGGGAGCTCCCGGGCTGGAAGTGTGTAATGACGGCAGGGCAGGGGCGGACAGACCTCTTAGGAACCTCCCTGGTTTGGGGAGCGCTGGAACCACCGTATAGCAGAAGGGACAAAGTGACCTCCCTGCTCCTTTCCAAACCTGTTTTTGTATGATTGAGCTAATAAGACTGAAATGTAAACCTCATGTTAACATGCACTGCATGCTGAGCAGAAATGGAAACCTTCAGGGAGAAAGGAAAGGGGGGGAAAAAAAAAGTGAAAAAAAAAAAGTGCTCAGTTAAGTGTTATTTTAGCTTTGGAAATGAGCTAGCCTGCTATACTTTCTTCCTCTTTTTATTTTCAAGCATATTAGCTCATTAACTGAGCTTCAATAAATTCAAAGCAAAGGCAAAGAGGAATATTTTGCCTTCTTTCAGAGAAGTTATTACACGCGTCCCCTAATTATTACTTTTTGCCACACTTCTTTTAAATTAACAAAGGACTGTAAATAACCGTCCTTAAAAAAAACAAACAACAGAGACCAAATATTTTGAGAATGAAACTCTTCAGAAAGGCCCACTGCCTGGGCAAAACGCTCAATCAGTTTAATTTTTTTTTTAATTTTTTTTTTTCTTACAGAAAATGTGGGTGGTTTTCAAATACAGGAAAGAAAACACGATGGCTTGTGGTGATATTTTCCACCAGAAAGATGCAGCTTTAAGGGCTTTTGGTTTCCAAATACCTACACCCACAGGAGTGGCCTCGTCTGTTGTAAAAGGCAATGCCTGATTAGTTGTACAAGTCAAATTAAATGACAATAATAACACACAGCAGTTGATGTGTGTTTCAGTGGAAGCTCTGCGTCATCTGGGTAATTAATATGGTAGCTACCTCCCAGACTACGGCGCTGCCATTTTTAAATATGCAAAACGCTTTTGTGAAAAAGAAGGGAAAAATCTGTTCTCCACATCCCTGGCGGATAGGACAAGAAGTGGGCTTAAATCTCAGCACTGATAGTTTAGCTTACACATGAAGGAAATGCTCTCTGACATGGAAGGAGAGCTCCTGCCAGGGGCAGGTGTGGAGGTCTGGAGGGATGAGGTGGGTGAATGCCCCATTAAAAGGGCTTCTGTGGATTTTTAATTGGGGCAGGGGATAGAAGATGTCCTACTGAGGACTTTTTCCTGCTCTGAGACCTTGTCATTGCAGAGCCATATGTTTTGCTAGGACATGATGTTAGTCTATTTGGGGGGCTTGATATCCCAATATACTGTGCTGTGTGTGATATCCAGAAGCTAACCCTGAGCCTCCATGGTTGCAGACCTGCAGAATCTCCTAGAAGAAGAGCAATCCTTGTATAATCTACTGCTGGGACCCCTGGAGAGATCTGGTACATGTGTATGGGCAATATCAAAGGGGTCAGGGAATGGGAGAGAGACCATGGGGCTTTATCACAGCTGGGGATATGCCACCACAAAGCTGTCTACATGCAGGCAGATATGATGGTCCTTCACTCATCACGCTACCGTCCAAACTGTAGCAACAGCATCAGCAACCAGTGGAGCTGCAAACTTAAGCTTGGGATGGGTTTACGTGGGATTTTAATTATCTACAGCTCACCTTCACTTAGGTGAAAGAACTTCTGCATGCTAGCAGTATCAACCCCCCCAGTATAATGCTCTCCTATGCAGACAGGAAGGATGGATATGTAAGTTAATGGCATATGAGCAATTAAGATGCAAGATCATCTGCCTCATGAAATGCCGTTTCCTCTCCCGCTGGTAACAGGGATATGTATTATACTCAGCTCAGATTGCTCCAGCGAATAGAAGAGAAATGATCTTTGAAAGCAACTAATTTATCTACATGTAGATTTCCAAAAAGCAACCTTTCTGTTTGCCTTGCCCTACCTTCCCCTTCTTTATTTTAATGGGTAGCTTACATTTTAGGAATTGCCATCAAGGGCAAAACAATCACATCTTCCGTTTCCACAGCAATATTCAAAGAACCATCCTGGCCTTTCAAAGTGAGCACTTACAGCTCCTAAAATTTCCAAGCACTTCATTTGTATGACCTCAGAGAAAACATCTCTTTTGCAGCTCTGGCAAGTGGCACGTTCAGCATGTTTAATGGGGCATTGACCTTGTAGGAACCAGCATTTGAGATACTTCACCAAGGTGCTGGGACTCAGAGAAGGTCTATAGCCCTATAGGGCTATATAGGTCTATGTGTTAGACCTTCTTGTCTTCTGTGGGTGCATCTTGCCCGTGGTCAGGGGTGTGAAGGACACCCATTGGTCTCTATGACACATCTGTCATAATATTTGTTTGACCACTGCCAACAGTGACATCCACTAGTCTCAAGGCTGGTGTGTTCCTGCAGGATGGGGAGATTCCTGATGGTCTTCTCCAAAACCTTTTCATGCCCACATTTCTGGGATTTCCTTTCCTTCTTTACACTCCTCTCCCAGGATCCCAGGCAAGTTTCCCTTCTCCAGACCCACCTGCCAGCAATCCCCAGCACCACACCTTCCAGCCCAGGAGGAGGCCACAGGAATGGTGGACCTGAGAAGGTTCCTAAAGGGATGTCCTGGTCAAAAACCATCTCTGATACCCTCAAGCCCCGAAAAGGTTGCACCGAACGGGAACCACCCATCTGTCTTTCATCTAAAAATCTGGTCCAAGGTTGGGCCTGCCTGGAAGAGACACATCTCAAAGACCAATGACCAAGAATGCAAGATGGTGGGACAAAATGACGAGGAGCAAGAGCACCTCTTTTGCCACCGTGGTTCATGTGCGTATTCATCTGGATACGATGCTCACTTCAATACTCACCTCGATGCTCACCTCGGAGCCTGCTCCAAGCCCTCGGGGATGGGGTCCTTTGGGGGCAAGCCCGGGGGGAGGCAGGGGGAGCTGGGTGGCTCCGAGGAGAAGGAGGAGGAGGAGGTGAAGAAGGAGGAGGAGGAGGAGGAAGAGGCAGCGAGGGCAGCCCCGGGGGGGGGCGGGGGCGGCCAGCGCTGCTCTCAACCGAGCCGAGCCGAGCCGTATCGGGCCGTATCGCCGAGTCCAGCCGGGCGGAGTCCAGCCAAACCGTGCCAAGCCGAGACGGGGTGAGCCGCGCTCAAGCCGTGCCAAGCCGAGCCAAAGCAAACTGCGCCGAGCCGTGCCAAGCCGAGACAAACCAGGCTGCGCCGAGCCATGCCAAGCTAAACCAGGCTACACCGAGCCAAGCGGAGCTTCCCTGAGCCGAGCCGAGCCGAGCCGTGCGGGCAGCAGGTACCCCCGGGCCGGGCATCCATCCGTCTCCGGGCATAGGCGGTGCGCGGTGCTTGCGCGGTGTTTGCGCGGTGTTTGCGCGCTGGATGCAGGCAGGAGGGGAAAAAAAAAAAAAAAAAACAAGCTGGAGAAAGCTGGAGAGCAGAGGGCCTGGAGGAGGCTGCCCAGGCACCGGCGAAAAGAAAGTTTGGGGCGCTGTTGGTGCTGTTGGTACCCAGGATGCTGCTCAGATGCTGCTCAGGACACTCTGCTTCAGTGATCAGTTTTGGTTCTGGTGCAGGATTTAGAGGCTGACAACCTGAAATCTAGCCAGAGGTCTTTTTTTTTTTTCTTTCTTTCTTTCTTTTTTTTTTTTTTTTTTCATTTTTTCTTTCTATTTTCTTAAATAAGCGTTTATATTACTTTCAGGTCCTACACCTGATGCCTGTTGCAAGTGTTTGTGGTTTCATAATCACATTTTCCTCCCTTTAAAAAGTGTTGTTTTCTCCCTTGTGACTTCATGCAATACAAAGAAGAAGGGAAAATGAGAAAAACAATGAAAACTGATTATGACCAGAGTGTTATTCAACACATACACACAGTAAACAAACTGGAAAAAAAAAAAAAAAAAAAAAAAAAAGAGAGGGAAAATAATTTCCTCTGCTAGCGTCTTTGATGTATTTGTGGTGTTTCTTGGCTACAGCAGTATGCAATAAGACAGTCATGTAGAAGTTGAGTTTTACTGCGGATGATGTATCTCGCTTGCTGGGTAAATCATTTTCGGGTCAAATTTGCAATATTCAGCAAACTAGCACAGTAATAAGTTTGAAAGCAGATTTGAGCGGTAAAGAGAAAGGAGCGGTGTCTGTCCCTCCTCTGCTGCGCAGTGTTGTGAGCGACATTTCCTTCTGAAGGAGGGGACTCAAAAACCCAGCCCAGCTGCTCGGTCTTGAGACTTGGGTTATGTTCCCTCCATGCACGTTGGATGCTAATGAAGTTAAACTCTTGGGTGTAATCAGATCCTTTTTAATGAGGCCTTATCACTGTAGTGGAACTAACTTCTCGGCTGTACTTTTCTTCAGTCTCCAGTAGTGTGATACTTTGCAGAAAGCAAAGCTTTGCAGAAAGGCAGAAATCTTTTCACGGGCCCTTTTTTTTAAATTTCCACCAATGAAATGGCAGTGGCAAAGAAAAGGACATGAGCAGCTGAAAGCAACTCAATTGAGTCATGCTAATAGCAGATTATTTAGTAAGGTTACCAGGGCAGGAAGAGATAAAGTTTCACTGAACTCGCTATTAAAAAAAAAAAAAAAAAAAAAAAAAAAAAAGTGGCGGGGGGAGGGAGAAGCAGAACTGTTTGCAGCAAATAGGTCAATGTTCTGACTTTTGTATTTTTGAACAGACAAATCTTTGAGATCTTGGACCTGTCCTTTGATATTTCTTTGTTTGTTTCTTATTGATTGGGAAAAAAAAAAAAAAAAAAAAAAAAGGATCCCACATCCCAGCTGAAGCCATGTGGCATTTAGGGTCTCTGGGGAATGCATGTGAGGAGCCCAGTGGAGGGACCAGCAAGGAGCAGCTGCTCCAAGGAGGTCCCTGTCCCACCTGATTGTGGTGGAGTAGGGCTGCACGGAGCTGGAGGTATCACAGGGGCTCCTAGGACAGTCACTTGCCTGGAGCTCAGTGACCTGCTGAGCTGTGCACC
Organism: Aythya ferina; assembly: GCF_964211825.1. NCBI lineage: Eukaryota > Metazoa > Chordata > Aves > Anseriformes > Anatidae > Aythya > Aythya ferina. The sequence goes on from NC_140296.1 coordinate 203,419,737, forward strand.
TGAAATTGGTTGAATCTGGATCTTAGTGGAGGCTCTGGGTACCTGCTTCTGTTTCTTTGGTGGTGTTTAGGCTGATCATGAGACTGAGCTGTGCATCCCTGAGCTGTGCTGCACTCCTTAGTTTCTTTCCATGACTTTCTGGCCAGCCCCTAAGACACAGGATGAATGAAGCAAATAATGCTTCAGAGGTTTCAGAGATGGAAGACTGCCTTCTTTAAGCTGATGGCATAGCTGCACTGGTATAGGTGATGCAAAGCTTAGCTGGGCTTTCTCCCCACTTCTACATATCCTTTGGGATTTTTTCCAAAGCCCCATCAAGGCTTCAGATCCCCCTCCTGAACCTCCACCCTGCGTCTCAGCACTCCCCCTCTGCTCAGGCTGTTTTTATAATCACCCCACTGCACGGGGCAAAACTTTTCACTTTTTTTTTTTTTTTTTTTTTTTTTTTTTCACAGCAAGGAGTGCTAAGAACAGAGGGTTGTTCCTCAGCCTGGGTGGAGCTAACACTTTTTTTTTTTTTTTCTGCCTCAAGGGTGCTTCCTTTCAAAGAAAGTCACTCAGTCAGCTCTCAGAGCTTCTCACGGATGCACTGTGCGCCTCCGCATCACATCAGAGGTGGAGGGCCTCAAAAGAAAAGCTTAGAGGGAGAGACGAGGAAGGATGGAGGGAAGGAGAGCCCCAGCATCTTAGTTTCCCAGCATGACAAGTTCTTGCTTTTCCTCCTTTGAAACTTTTCCAGGTTAGTCCCTCTATTATCCTCCCAGTCTGGTTGTTCCAAAGGAGGTGATATGGTGAATATAACTTTTGTTGGCAACTTTTTGGTTTCTTCTCTTATTGCCTGGGTTTAATTGCAAAGAACAGGCAGATCTGTAGCAGCCAAGGAAGGAGGCGAAACATTAGATTTCTTCTAGGGCTTTGTCAGAAGGGCTGCTCTCAAATCTGGTCTTGGCTTTTGGCATATACGTTTATGGATCTAAGTTTAAAAACCTGGTTGCAAGTTCTGTTGTTGCTTCCCATTGCTGAGGCTGGGGTTTGTATGAGTGGAGTGTTGTTCTTTGCCTAAGCTTTGAAAAAGGGATTCTTGAAATAGAAAAAGAAGAGAAAGTCAATACAGTGGTATGAACACCCAAAACCTGTATGCATGGAAGTGTTTATAGGACTAGCCAGGACCTTGGTCCTTTTATCACAGGTATGTGCAGCTTACAAATGCATGAACAGTTCCTTTGCAGGGTTACTCACGTGCCATCTGCTAACGCTCACACAGAAATGTTCATGGGATCATGTTCTTGCTGAACACCAGACAGCAGTCTGTGAGATCCTACAAGCTCATCTGGAGTTTCTGTTCTGCTGCATTGTTTTCTGTTTGCCTGTATTGCATCCTAACCAGAGCATCTGACTCCTGCTTGTAGGCCTGGCTAGAAGGAAAGCAGTGACAATTGCAGAGTGCTTCCTGTATCATTGCTTGTTTGTGTTCATTTTGTGATTTATTAGGCCAGGTTTTTAATTTGTCGTCATCTACCAGAAGAACGTCACCTACGTCACATCCAGCAGAAGAGACAGCATTTATTAACTATGATGTGTGAAGAACAAACCAGGATTGATTTTTAATTTACGCACAGCTGTCTTAGGAGCAGATAATTCCTCTGGTTTGTCTGGTACCTTGCAGCAACACCACTGCTTTGAGGCAGCTTGCTGGGGCAGAGTTGTGCCATCCCACTTGGGGATATTTTTAGTTCCACCTGTGTGTAAAAATACTTTCCTGTGTTTGGTCTTTCGGGGCAGAAGTGCTGAATGGAAGAAGTATGTGGTGGTATAGGATGTATTCAGGATGAGATGAAAGGAAAATGGTGCAGCTTTCACAAAGCTGTACCTTGTCTCTCTCACCCTGTCAGCGTGGTGCCGTGTGGTGCGGATGTAGGGTTCAGTTATCTCTAAAATGAATTTCTTGATATTCATCTGAGCCGTAAAGAGCCCTGAGATTTACAGGTGATAAACTCTATGTAGCATTTTCATGGGTTTTGTGAATGGTCATTGCCTTACTGACCTATTTTGGGATGCTTCTCAGTAGTGAGCTGCCTCAATTTTTATATCTTTAGATTTGTTTGACTCTTGTTCAAAAGACAAGCATCCCCTTTTCGTTATCACTGTCAAGTACAAATGCCCTGCTTATCTCCAATAGATGCAACAATAGTCAGAGCATATGCATAGGAAATACCAGCCTTAAAAGACAAATATTTCAGATCGATAAATAACGGAGAACAGGGACGTTGTTAATCTTGTGACCATCTGAGCAAAGTACTCAGTGTGATTATGTTCGTCTCGTGACTCCTGTTTTATCTTCATCAGGGAAGTGCAGGGGGTCGTAATGCTATGCCCAGTTTAAGGCATCCTCACCCTGCCAGTTCCACAGGGAGAGAAGGGCTGCTGGATACAGCTCATCATGTCAATCCTTCATGCTGCACCCTCTGAAATGCATTTCCTGCATGACCAAGTGTTTTGCCCTACAAGCGTTTGACTCACACCATCGCTAAGCTGTTCAGGACCTGAGCTGTGTGTCAGTCTGGACCTGGCTGTAAAACAGCAGTAAAACTTTCATGCTTTGCACAAAGATTAGAGAGAAAGTAGCCCTGAACTGCCTGGGAGGTTATGTAAGCAAAGAGGGGCCTCCGCCACCAGAACAGTGTGAAAAACCTCAGCATATCTACAAAACCAGGCCATGAACTTCACTGAGCAGTGTCACTGGGGCTGTGTGTAGACCTCAGATGAAACAGAACAGAAAAGTTCAATCTGCCCTGTTCTGCCCAAGGCCAGGGAACTTTTACCCTTCCATCAGGAGATGACTCCACTTCTTCAGGAGCTCTTTTGCTATCTATTTCTGGAGAAAACGTATCTTTCAATGCATAATTTTTTGATTTGTATCTCATCAGGAATGCCTGATGAATACCCAAGATTAGAAAAAGAAGAAGCCCTGCATGGTTGTGAACTAGAAAACAGAAAGCACAACTGTGTCAGATTTTTCACGAGAAATATGTATTTTAGCAAACTGTTGCTACGTTGAAATAATCTCCTAGCATAAACAAGGCAGCTACAATGATGAAAAAATTCACACAGTTTTCATTCAGGGTTGCCAGACAGTAAAGAGTTAAAGGAAAGAAGCTAATGTGACATCAAAGAGAGGTGCCTATAGGAGATGGTTGAAACATCAGTGTGTAAAGGCATTCAAAGACAGCAATAACAACACTTCTCTACTTAGCACATCATAATTATCAGCAAACATGACAGTAGAAGGACTCCGTAACTACTACAGATCTGATCAGGAGATGAGGATGAAATAGTGCAGGAAGAAAGCATTAGAAAAGATCATCGTAGTCAGTTTAAAATATACGTAGGAGCAAAGGTACATTATAGCAGTGGTAGCAAAACCATTATACATATGGAAGTAGAAATCATGAGTGAAGTTAGTGGAAGGAAAAAGGAAGCTTCAGGGTTACAGACTGGGTTGGTTTTAATGGACAAGAGAAACAAATAGTAGTAATAAAAATGTTTTTCTTTCCAATGCACAGAAAAAAATATATATATATTTTTTTGGTTCTTTAGTGGAAATATTTTGGTCCAGAAAAAAAAAAAAAACTGTTTGGATTCTGAATGCTGTTATTTTGTGACACAGGAATTTAGTTAGGGATGGTGTGCACTCCTCTGTTCAGCTGGTCTCCTGGATGCATTGTGACCTCTGTTATGTGGTGTAGAAAGATGCTGGCCCTGTCCCAGCACCCCTGGAAATAGTGCTCATGGAAGATGTGATCCTCTGGATGAACCTGTCTGGCAGAAAGAAGGAGAATATGCGGGAACTGTATCTATAGTTTCAGCCATGAGGCTGGTTGAATCAAAACATCTGATTTTGTACATGTTAACTTTTCTTCAGAAAATACTTCCTTTTTCTTTAGTTGAAAAAGTGGTTCTGTATCAAAAAAATTGACGGAATTTTCTGTGACAATGAAAACCACTGCCTCACCACCAGTTGTCTATGGAGAGTTTTATTATTTAAAAGGAAAAGGGTTGAAAAGGTCATTCGAGGTGCTGGGGGTAACATGGGAAAAGATGTGAGCCCGCCTGCAGAAGTAGATCACTGAGGGGTGGAGATAGGGTAAACCTCAGACCCAACACAACAGCGATCTGGGACTGGAAAATCCCTGTATAGACAGACTAAGAAGGAGATGGTTGTGAGATGGGCGGAAGATACTTAGGTTTATGGTGAGTGGTGATTTGGGGGCTGGAGGTGGCTAATAGGTTTCTCCCTGTTGCCAAAAGGTGAAGGTTTAAGCTTCTGAGTCACGTATTTAGGTCTAGCATACAATAGGGAAGCACTCTTCAGATTCCTCAGCTCTTTCCTTGGCTTCATTAGCATCATTCCCTGGCATGAGGATTGATACCTACACACCTTACTGGAATGGCTAAGACTAAAGCACTCCTGTTCCTTGCTCCTTTTAAAAAAAGAAAGAGATATCTCAGTCCATCCTAGGCCCATTTTATGGAGGTAACTGCATCCTCTTAGGTGATATCCATGACAAAGGACCTTTTTACTCATTACTTTTTTACGGAAAGGAGGCCTTGTAGCCCCAGTACCAGAGCACAGCCATTCAGACTCTGGAGCAATGCAAGCATTCCTTTTCCTCAAACGCCCAATTTGTAGGCAACATGGAGCCATCGTTTACTTTCAGAGTGCTCTCTAGAGATAGATATTAATTTAGTAGACTCAAATGTTCATCTTATATTGTCCAAAGCAAGTCCCAGTCCCAAAATAAAGCTCTTAACACGTGTCTACAGCAACACTGCTCCTTGCTGGCATATCTTTGGTGTTAAGCAAAAGATTGGACCTGCTGCCCATCCTTTCCTGCTGGGCCACTAGATGAGGGCAAACATGTCCAGTTCTTTATTACGTCTGGATTTATTGACAATGCTAATAAAATATGAAGTTTGAGCACTATGCTCCAGTCAGTGAGAACATGTATGTGTTAATGTGGTCCCTGGTTGTGGTCTGCTTGAGTAGCACTCTGGAAGGTCTGCTTTAAGTCACAGTGTACAGAGGAGGCATCTTGGTCCACTCAGTGCAGGACATAGGTGCCCCTGCACTGCTAATCCCAATGGTATCAGCTTCACTTCACATGCTCAGACTGTCCAGTTTGGGTTCAGTGGGGCCTTAATGACCTTGAATGGCCAGGCTTATCACAGAATTTCTAGGTTGGAAGAGACCTCAAGATCATCGAGTCCAACCTCTGACCTAACACTAGCAGTCCCCACTAAACCATATCCCTAAGCTCTACATCTAAACGTCTTTTATGGTACATGTGCCAGTCAGGACAGAAAAAAAGATATGCCCTTGCTCTCAGGAAAGGTTGTAGCCAGAAAGGGATAATGAAACTGATGAACTGCCATTGTGTGGTAAGTTTAGGACCTCAGCAGGGAAAGTAAGAACAAATGTTTCTTCCTGGTCATCAGCATGGGTCTGTTCCTCACGGCTCTGTCTGGGCCAGATGTTGTAGTCTAAAGCATGGCCCTAAAAAGTCATCTATGGGGATAGGGCTGTGGACGGAATACTCTGTTTGCTTCCGTGAGGCATTTGAAAGATCCAATAAAACAGTATAACACGCAACTCTTAATCTAAGCTGTAGCTCTAAGTCAAATACAAACACTTTTTTCTGTCGTCACATGTAGATATCTCATTCCAGAGCAGACACCCACCCAGGCCAGGAAGTGTAATTCCCCTCCTACGTGTCACCATACCAGATGTTTTCTGGAAACAAACAAACAGAAAATAAGCACAGCCCATCCCAGAGAGTGTAAGTGCTGTTGCACCACTACAAATGCACACATTAGCTGGGAGCATGGATTTAAGGCAGTTCATCTCAGGGGGGCATGGATCAAGAGCGATATATTTTCAAAGCAGACTGGTTGTAGGGCTTTTGTTAACTAGTTGTTTTGTGGAGCTATTCTCATGTTTTGTGGGAGGAGAACCCCTCTAAAAAAATGTATCCATAGCTTTGGACTGACAGTAAGGTTTTTTTTGGTTTGGTAATGTATACTTTGTCCATGTTGCCAATTAATGCAGCAGCTCAATGCTTCAGACCAAATTCTGTCCTCAGCACTGAACAGACAGCAGCAGTAGCCTCACTGTGTGCTGAATGTGTGCATCTGAGAGGACAAATTTAGCCTGTAATCTAAATAAACTGCCCAAGTGTGTGGCTTTAATACTATTTTTAAGAGAGAGAGAGAGAGAGAGATGCTAGTGGCAGTAGAATTATTTGCAAATACAGAAGTGTAAGTAACTTTCTGAAGCCTGCAGACTTGTTGCAGATTTTCTTTAGCACAAGTGAAGCAGTAATACAGCTTAGTCTTCTAGTGATCCCATGACTTTATGAAGTAGCAGACAATCTTCAGGGATACCCAAGGACACTGCAGCCAGAGACAAGATGGCTGTCACAATAATGAGGAGGCCAAGCTTTAAAGTCCGCTAGTGCCAAAGTTCCCTGGGAACCTCACTCCAGACTTTTGTGAGCATTTTGGGAGTAGAAACATAACTTCTATATTGTTTCAAAAGTAAAATTAATGTTTAATTTTTCACTTGCATTCAAGCCTTTTCAGGAGGTTTTTGATGTGGTCATTTGAATTTTCTGTGGAGTTTCTATATGTTGGTGAGCATGTAACACAAGTCAGGAATAGTTGGAGTGGGAGAAGAATCCATCTGAGTGAAAGCGGAGGCATTTTGGACTTGATATGTTGAGAACAGAAGGAACAGCTGAGGCTTACAGACATTTGTTGTCTTGTGAATGGGATTTAGGCAAGGTTGTACCCTACTTATCCATGGAAACCAGAGAGACTAATAGTGATGAGGGAGTCACCATTATTTCTCTTGAAGCACTGTACACCCACTAAGAGCTGAATTTAGCCAGGTTTTCCCCTCCCACTGTTGCTTTCTGCAACAGAGCAGTGACAGTTGCTATTTATGTTCTGATTTATAACGTGGGTAAAACAGTAAAGAACATGCATCCCCCAGCTTCCGTTTTCAGCTCTCCTGTCCCCTCCTTCCCTTCCTACAAGGGGAGGGTGTTTATCAAGGCAACCGTAGCCATTGTCACTAAAACTTTTGAGTAAATTATTTCCAATATACAAGGTATCTGAAAAACAACCCGCTTTCTCCATGTCCCCCCCTGCAAAGCAAGGTGATGCTCTGTAATGTGTTTTCTAGCAAGACTTGAAAGGATGGTGCATGTACCAAATCTCATCGTTAGAAAACTGAGTTACACAGTTTAGCTCAGTTTTTCCAGTTTCTAGTTTCTAGCAGTGTCCTTTTCATTATTTATAGACAAGATTCAAAACCCATAGAAAGTTAAACAAAGATTTCAGTGAGTTTTGTTTCAGACTACTGCACTTAGGCGAAGCTGTAGGCCAGCATCATGTCCTCGGTTTGTTCATTTCTATTTGGAAAATATGTGTTAATTCATTTGGGTCTGCATGCAGACAAACACCCCTAAGATGATCCTTGATTTTTTTAATTGCTGACTGGTGAGACACACAGCTGGGAGCCACCTGCTTATGTCTCCAAAGCCACAGACAAACTTCTCCACCTGAAGTAGCTGCCTGGTCTCTGTCTGCTGTGGGGTGAAGGGCATTCAAGGCTGGCAGACGTTTTGCCCCTATTAGACAGACACGTTGGGAAGAGAGGAATTGAAAACCCAGGAGTCCTCTTTCTTTCTGTTGTTCATGAAGGAAGCCTGGGAGGACTAGTCCATAAGCAGATTCATAAGCAGTAGATAGTAGTGTGAAGTTAAGTGTCAGGAATCCCAGACATATACAATCATACAATAACCTGAGTTGGAAGGAACTCACAAGGATCACTGAGTCCAATTGGCTCCACACAGGACCATCCCAAAACCAAACCCTATGTCTTAGAGCATTGTCCAAATGCTTCTTGAACACCAGCAGGCTCGGTGCCATGACCACATCCCTGGGCAGCCTGTCCCAGTTCCTGATCACCTCTGGGTGCAGAACCTTTCCCTAACCCCCAGCCTAACCCTCCCCTGTCCCAGCTCCATGCCGTTCCCTCGGGTCCTGTTGCTGTCCCCAGAGAGCAGAGCTCAGCGCCTGCCCCTCCGCTCCCCTCCTGAGAGAGCTGCAGACTGCCATGAGGCCTCCCCTCGGCCTGCTCTGCTCGGGGCTGAACACACCAAGGTTCCTCAGCTGCTCCTCACACATCTTGCCCTCTCGACCCTTCATCACTTTTGTAGACTTCATTTGGACACATTCTAATACTTTTATGTCCTTCTTGCAATGTGGCAACCAAAACCACACACAGTGCTCAACCAGTGTAGAGAAGAGCAGGACAGTCACTCCCCTTGCCCAGCTGGCCATGCCGTGCCTGAGGCACTCCAGGCTGCAGTTGGCCGCCCTGGCTGCCATGATGCTCTGTTGATTCATATTCAACTTGGTGTCAACCACAGCCCCCAGATCCCTCTGTGGGGCTGCTCTCCAGCCTCTCATCCCCCAGTCTGTACGCATAGCCAGCGTTGTTCCATCCCAGGTGCAGAATCTGGCACTTGCTTTTGTTAAAATTCATGTGGCTGGTGATTGCCCAGCCCTCTAATTTGTCAAGATCTCTCTGCAAGGCCTCCCTGTCCTCGAGGGTGTTAACAGCTCTTCCCAATTTAGTGTCATTTGCAAACTTACTTATACATTCTAGTATAACAAAAGTTGCAAACTTACTTATACTTTCTAGTCCTACACCCAAGTCATTTTTGAAAGCATTGAATAGGACTCACCCTAAAACAGAGCCCTGAGAAACCCCACTCGTGATTGTTTTATGGTAGGGGCAAAGAGGAGAGGCAAGGGGACCTCCAGTGTGTCAGGGTCATAAATGGACACGTATTTATGTGGAAGAAGTGACCATAGGCTAGTGCCTGGGGACCATTGGCCCTCTTTGGCAGAGGACCCCACTAGTAGAAGCAACACCAGCTGCAATTTCATCTACACTTGGGCGTATTTTTTCTAATGACACAGGGAAAGACATGGTGGATGATCAGTGAGCAGAGGGCAGTGACATGATAGAGGAGCAGGACAAAGAGTTGGCTGAATGTTCTTTAGACCATGGTACTTATCCGAGCCTCAGAGATTACGAAAGGAGTAATACCTAAAGGTGTAATACCTGAGGTTCTTGCTAAAATTTCAGTGATACGGTCAGCCTCTTCATGGTGTAGCTCCCAGTTGCACAACACCTCTGAAAACTCTGGTTCTGCAGTTATACATTAGACATCAGCTTTGCTTTCACCTCAGAAACAGGAATTATTTTACCTTTGGGACTGTGGTGAGGAAAGGTCATAACTGATTACAGCTTTTGTATTCTCTTTTTGTCAACCTTGGAGCAAAACACCTCCATGATTTCTTTGGTCAGACCTTTCTTTTCTGATCATAGTAAAAGGTATCTCATTTGACTTCAAGAAACAATTGCTTGTTCTGTCTTTGCAGTCACTGCTGTAGCTGTAACACATACCATTTTACAGAGGTGACATGTCTTTGTTCTGGATTTTGTGAACGTATCAGGGGTACTTCTGTACTGCCCTTGCATAGCCATTGTCAAGATGCAATACACTAAAAAGGAAAAAAACTAAAATAAAAGAGAGAGAGAGAGAAAGAAAAGAGAGAAAAAGAAAAAAAAAAAAAAAAAAAAAAAAAGGATCCTCAGCACTTTGGTCTAAAATAAATGTTGATTGAGATTTATATTGCTTTCTTCCACGCACTGTGCCTCCCATATCCCCCCAGTCAGGGAGCTAACTGAGGGCAGAAGCACAGATATAAACTGGTGGAGAAATGACCTCTCAGAGTTGGTGTGAGCTAAATGTTAAGTGAGGTGAAAAGACACAGAGAGAAAGAGATGGAAAGTCTCTCAAGAACCCTCATGAGTCTCTGATGCTGAGGAAAGGACACCAAACTGTAAGTGTGAAGAGGGCTTTCAGCCCAGCTGGAGCCAGAGCTACTATGTTTAAATAGAAATGTAGTCTTAAACTGAGCTCTTGTATGACTGCAGAAGAGGGAATAATGTGTTTTATGAGTTTCTTTATGAAGGTGTCTGGTGTCCAGAGCCATTTGGAGTAGGAAAGGCACAGAGGTTGATCTTACTCTTGTGTCGACAAGAGAGGGCATGAGTGTGGCATCTACAGAAAGAGTCCTGAGACTGATGGAAATTAAAAACTCATAGGGGGTGATTTTGGTGAAACCTTTGTGGCAAAGATTAATGGAGCAGAGAATGAAGGCAGAAACTGCAGGTCTGCCAGGTTATATCATGCAAAGGTATTCTGCTTTTAAGGTATTTAGCAGAGTAAACTTTAAATGCAAGGGTGTGGAAAAATCTGAATTATTTGAAATATCCACAGTGGTGCTCATTTTAAAGTGTGAGCTGGGCCAGGTGCTCATGGGAGTAAAGCCCAAGTTGTTGGTGTGCCTAAAATGTAGAGATTTGGCAACCAGGCATTTTCTTGTGATTCTTGTCCACTGAACCTGACAGAACATGTCCAGTGCTGGAGAGAAGCAGGGAGAAAACACTAATTTGCTTTAAAATAATAGAGCAATCTGTAGAGAAAACAGGGACAATCCTAGATCAAAATTAATTTTCTAAAATGTTTCTGAAGTCTTTTTTGTCACACATGGGTAAGGTGTGGTTATTTAACATGGATTTCAGTTACAATCTGAGGATCCTCTGTGACAAATTTGGCCACGTTTTTGAGGAATATGTGGTAACACTAAGCACACAAGCTTCGTTCCTGACAGATGGCTAGACAGATACGTCAAGGATGATGTAGACTATAGTCTGCCAGGAGGCAGAGGGATGAGAAAAATGCTCTTTCCCAGCCCAATATTTCCATGATTCTAGGTCCAAATACCTTTAGCAGATTTCCAGATTAAATAAATACATGAAATACCTCTACTGCTGAACAAGGTTGAACACAGGCATGAAATTCTGCCTGCAAAAGGAAGGATGTTAATATGTTCCATTATGGCCTCGCCCTTTCCTCTGGACTTATTTTATTTTATTATAAGGGAAAGAAAGTGAAAAAAAAAAGAAGTGCAGATTGGATGGAAGGTCAGAACATTACTGGCAATTCTGGTACATGATGGTAAAGTATTTCAGGAAAACGCCACTTGTGTCATTTAAAAACACACACAAATAATACACAGCAAGAGCTCTGTTAACCAGTATCAAAATCTTAGAAGAAATACAGGAACTGCTGGGCTAACGAACGAGAGAGCAAAGGAAAGGCGATAGTTACATAGGAAAGGAGATAGCTACATCTCGGTTCAATATATTTTATTTTCCTCATTACACCAGATAGCTCTTTGAAAGTGTTTTGTGTGCAGTGTTTGAAAAGCTAGGCACTGTCATTTCAAGTTTGGCCTGTGTTTGTTAGAAGACAGATAAAGCCTGAAAGAAAATTCAGTACTAAAAATTATAAATAAATAAAATGGGGATAGTTATTTTTTAAATGTTTCTTTGGTGTTTGTGTGGCTTAAATGTTGCAGAAATGAAGCGATGCAGGAAATTAAACTAGCCAGAGCTCTCTAGGAAAATAAGAAAGTAAAACCAGTAAGTTGCTTTTAAAAATCTGGGCCCAAAAGCAAAACCAAACAAACAAAAAGAAAAACCACACACACAAAAGAAAGCATATACAAAAGAGAGTCATCTGAACAATTGTGCTTCTTTCAGATAGGACAGGTAAGGGTGCAAGTTTGCTTTGTTTCAGGAGCATATATGACAAACATCTGCTAAAGGTGGGGTTAAAAGGGTTCAGACCTCGTTTCAGTGATGGAAAGCTATTCCCAACAGAGGTTTGGCTTTCTCTTTTTGGTGGGTCTGCTCTGCTCCTCTTTCTAGTTTACAGAAATAACAAGGGATTTAGCTTTTAAAATCTTGCCTCGAGAGAGAAAGAGAAATTCAGAGTCTCCTGGAAAACAAAAGGTGTATTTGAAAGAGACTGTCCTTCTGATGGGAGAATTTGGCTCTTTTATATAAGAAAATTAAGAAGTGTGGAGGAGCATTGCTCCGGACCCTCTTTCCATTTTTAGCTTGCCTCTCAGAGCGGATGGCTTTGGCCCCAGCCAAGCAGAAAGAGTAGGGTCCCCACCCAGTTGTATTTCACTGTTCTTTCAGGCTATCACAACTGTTAGGCATGAATGCACCTGCTCCCAGATCAAGCCCAAAGGTCTGTGCCCTCTACACTAGACACCAGAAGTAGGTCTTGTCTGACGTTGGACTTTTTTGGGGTAGATGTAGTCATACTGGCTAGCAGGAAAATAGTGATTACAGGATGGCATTGACCTAACTTGTTTTAAATGTCTTCTTCAGGAGGGCATGAAGCATGCCCTACAAGTACGTATATATCTTGAATGGGTAATCATAGAATGAGATAGGAGCTGGGGTGATGAGCTCTTCAGTTATTTGCATATATTCATGTGGATCCAGCAGCAGAGTGGCCACAGTTTCCCAGTCTCTTTATCCCTACCAACACGCAGTTGCTGCATGCTTTCCCACATCAACATTTCTGCTTCATGCAGTCCCCCATGGCTGCACAGCTGCAGGATCAGTCAGATCAAGAAACAGATACAGCTGCAAACTCAATTGAAGAGTAAGGAAAAGAAGAAGGGCTGCTTTTAGAGAAACCTGTTCCCTGGTCCCATACCGTACACCAACAGCTGACACAGTGCTGGAAGAGGTTTGAGAACCTGCACTGTGAGATGGGGTGGAAGGCTGAACAGTATCCTTGCACATAGCCTGCATTTAGGTATGCTGAAAGCAATTGTCAAATGGTAACATAAGGATAACAAAGCACAAACTTCCTGTTTTTAAGACCCACCCAGGCAAGTATCTGCTTCAAGGGTAGTAGATCCCGTTTTAGAGTCCATGGATGTATGCAATAAGCACTGGTACTACCAGCATACTCTTTTCTGTGGGATGAAATACCAACCTCACACAACTGTAAATCTGTTCACCTGCTTAAACTCCACCTTAGCTAAATAACTCGTAAGAAAATACATCTAAAGCTCCTGTCTTGTCTTGTGCACAACGAATGCAACAGGAAGAAACCACGTGAATTCAGCAAGTCCAAACAGCTTTGTTTTAAGGCTATATGTAGGAGACCATGACCAGTTAGCAATGCACTCAGCTTGCCCTAAACACAGCATCGCAAGATGGTTCGCAGACATTTAAAGGGAAATCCCCCATTCACATGCCTGCTGTGGGGGCCCCACAAAAGTCTGGAAGCCTGACTTTCACGTGCCAGAAGAAATGCTTTGCCTGGCTCTGCCAGCCATGGGGAAGCGTTCGCATGGTGAGCATCACCTGTGAGTTGAAATCAAGTCATTCCAAAAAGTTTTGGGAGGCTCTTTAGTTGGATGGAGGCTGGTACAGTACCAATTCCATCAGACATGGCAGTTGGTCCTGCCTTTCCTCGTCCACTCCTTCTACTGCCTTTGTGAGCCTGGCTGCAAATTGGGTAGCTACTATGGGAGAGCAGGAAAATTTAACAGCTCTATAAATTTCCCTTCCTTTCTTCATCCTCCCCTGATCCAGAACCATTGTAAAAGCAAAGTGTGAGAAACACTGAGCATAACCCGGAGGGTGTCTGAACTTCCTCCTTTACAAACAGGCTGTTTTGATCTCCACTGAAATAACAGGAGGTACGGGCAGACAAAATGAAAGTCACTCAAGGGAGTTACTCATACTGCATGGGCTATAGAAGCACAGAATCACAGAATACCCTGTGTTAGAAGGGACCCACAACTGAGTCCAACTCCTGGCTCCACACAGGACCACCCAAAATCAGACCCTGTGTCTTAGAGTGTTGTCCAAAACCCTCTTGAACTCCAGCAGGCTCGGAGCCATGACCACATCCCTGGGCAGCCTGTCCCAGCGCCCGAGCGCCTCTGGGTGCCAGAACCTTTCCCTAATCCTCAGCCTGATCCTCCCCCGTCTCAGCTCCGTGTTGTTCCCTTGGGTCTGTACGTATAGCAGGGTTGCCCTGTCCCAGGTGCAGAATCTGGATTTTGCTTTTGTTAAACTTCACATGGCTTCTGATTGCCAAGCTTTCTAATTCATTAAGATCTCTCTGCAAGGCCTCCCTGTCCTCGAGGGTGTCAACAGCTCCTCCTATGAAAGTTTTGAAGAGAGCAATGGTTATGGGATATCCAGAGTCAGGGGGCAGAGGCAGGGACGCTAGCCATCACTGTTGGCATCCAGTATCACTCTAGCGGAACTTCCTTGAAATCTGCAAGAAGACCTTGATGTGTGTTGAGTTATGCTGATATGCAGGTCTCCATCGTCCACACAAAGTGATCTTTGCAGGGTCAGGATCTTGCTTTTTGGTTAGCAGATGTCTGTCAGGAGGTGGAGACAAGTTCATAGCCTTCAGCTGCAACTCCTGGCTCCTTTGCCTCTTGGTGATACTGATTCTTGGATAGTGAATTAATTCTGCATGCACAGCTTTGCCTAAAAAAAAAAAAAAAAAAAAAAAAAAAAGGAAAGAGCTGAAATTATTCCCTCTGACTTCTAGAAAATGAGAGTTTGATGACATTAGGAAAACAGCATCTCAAATCCAGAAATATTTCCACTCTCCTCTCAGTTAACTCTCTAAATTGCCATCTTTCCTGCATCACGCATGCATCCATTTTCATTCAGCGTAGCACAGGAGCATCAATCCCACTAAAGGCAGCCGTCTTCAATGCAGTTCTGCTGACTTGGATCAGAAGCTCAGTTCTTCCACTCTCTTTAACCACAATTGATTAAGGATATTAAGGAGTTTATTACTTCTTAATATCATGTGAGAAGTGTTTCCATATGTTGCATTATTCTCCAGAGTGGGCAAAACTCCCTTGTGCTGATGATGCGAGGTGCAGCATTGATGAACCCCAAGTAAGTTTCATTGGGTAGTTTATTGGAAGAGAGGTTGCAGGTGGCCCTTTATAAAAAGATGTATTTCATCCTTAATTTTCAGATACCTTACAGTATCTTTTCCACTGGGAAATTAAGCAGACACTCTCCATATCCATTGCAGCTGCTTCTAGTGTTAAATTAAACTGCTGCTATTACAGTGAGCCATTGCTGGAGCTGAGTGTGTTGTTCCTTAATTGTTTATGGCTGTGGATTTGAGCCAAGTAGCAGTTCTGCAGTGGCAAACACTGGAGAGATGACCTGGAAAACAGATGTTTGGGCCAAAGCCAAGGTGGTTTCAGGAAAGACAGTGAGAGAGAAGCAGGAAGCCAGTTATCTGTCTGATTTATTGGACAGGGTGAAGAAATTCACTACAGGGCGGAGTGCTGACACAAAGCTGCTACAACACAAAACTCTGATTCTAGACAGTTTTTACAAGGTTTATATGGGCAGCTATTGGTTTTCTAGTGCGAGCACTAGGTGAGCCAAACCTACATGCTTTCATGGTGGCTGCAGAACATTTTGTGTGATAGAGTGGTGTATGTGAGGTCCCAGCACAAGTCTTTCAGATTTGATACAATGCAATGGCTTTTTTGAAAGCTGTACTGGCTTTAGGAACCTGATCAAAAACAGTTGGAGCAGTGACATTAGTATTTCACAAGACAAGGTGTTTTCTCAATCTTATCTGTGTTGCAACTCCATTGACTTCATGGAAATATGATGAATACCAGGCTCAAACTCTGCTTCCAGAGACATTTTGATTTGCTTTTCCTTTTTTCTTTAGACTAAGTAGGCTTCTCATATTTTGAAAAAAATGAAATGTCTAAATAATTACAGAAGGGGAACAGAATGATATATATCTAATATATGTAATATATATATTATATATATATATAGTGTTTATATTATTATATGCATAAATACATACATTTATAAATATTTTAATTCCTGTTAGAGAGATTTTTCCCTACCTAATTTGATCAGATTTCTCTGCTTCTGTCAGTACAGACAAAAATTTGAGCCTTTGTGCCATGGACCATTCATAATCCTTTCACTGTACCAGTGAGCAGTGCCATAAATGCCCCTCTCCACAAAGCTAACCATGCTTAAATATCTAAATACAAGTGGTTTTCCAGAGCAAGTTCTTCAGAAACTTGGCTAATGTCTGTCTGCAATCCCCTTCAAAGAGATGCTGCCGTCACCCTGAGAAGAACATGACCGTATGAATCTCTGACATCCAGCCTCAAACGGAGCTTTGCCTTACCCAATTTTTTTCTTCTCTTTTCAAGTACATTACCAAAGAGAGTATCTGAGTCCCTGCTATTTTGCTGCAAACTCAGTCCGTTTTTTAGTTAATTTAACTCAGGAGCTCAAATGGGAAGTAGAGTCTTCCTATGTTGCTCATTGCATGGATTGGCCTTACTTAAGGCAATAAATTGAGGGAATCTCCTGCAAAACGTTGCCTACTGAAATTTCTGTAAGAATATAGTTGCAGTTTACTGCACAGGCCACCTGTTTGCAACAGTCTCAGAAAGCATGGCAGTGTGATTGCTCAGCACCTGTGAACATTCAGGCCAGAATAGCTGGCAGTTCAGTCCCAGTGCTAACTGTAGCCTTTTCTCTTCATTTTATAACAGGAAGCAGAAGATCTCACAATATCCAAGAGGCAAGTGAAACAACTACCTGCTGAGACCTGGCCATGTGCTAACAGAAAGTTGTTCTGACTTTTACTGTCACACTAGACTTTTGCACAAAAAAGGGCTGATGGAAACTCATCACTCCACACTGCTGGGTAAGAGGGGAGAAACTCAGTCAAAGGATTATGTCTTGGTTTCTCCAGTTTTCCTCTCTCTTTGATGGTCCTGTCTCCTGTTTCTTTGAACGGAGAGTCCAAGTTTTAAAGTCGGACTGGCCAGAGGAGCTCTTATCCTCATTCCTTCACCTGAGAAAATCCTTTCCATGTTGTCCACAACTGTGATGACCAGAGAAGCCCCTCCAGCCAAAGACTGAGCTTGTATATCAGGAAATACCATTTACAGGTAAGAAAATGTCATTCCCAGCAATGAACGTGGATCATCTGACATGTGAAGCTAGAGAAGCTGTCTTTAGGATTGAGCATTATATGTGTAAAAGGGAAGAAAGGCTTGTGGTGCATCCTACCCCACATGTCATTTGACTTTTTGCTTTTGTAGTTGAACAATTTATTTGACTGTTAACAGCTGGTGGTAGGACTCATGCATTCAGCTATGGTGGTCCAAGACACAGACATCTACAGATGAGTTCAAAGTGCCTCTTGCTCCCTGTCGACTAGAGGGGGAGCCAAGAATAACAAGCTCAGGAGTTTAAACAAAAGTTGTTTGGTAAATGCCAGTCCTTGGGTCCAGATGGCACAAAGATGGGCACCAACTACAGCGGTTAATAATTGCTGGCTTCACTAAATCTTCTCACTAGGAGCTCTGAAAGAGCCTGCAAAGAAGACGAACCCACAGGCTTTGTTGTGTTTCCTGGCATCTTGCTTTTATGTGTTTCTGTTTTCAGCTGCTTAGAATTATCCTGAGATCCTTTTTTTTTTTTTTTCTCCACCCCTACACAGTGTGGTTCATACGAGCTGAATTTTCTCTTTATAGCTTCACTGATGAATGTGGGTCAGCACCCAGTCAGTTGGATGCCTGAGATCATTTCCATGCTGCATATAAATAGTGTGCAGTTATTTCACGGTTTCATGTTCAGCTTGCAGTCTTCCAACAGCCTTGTATTACCGAAACCCTTTCTATTCTCATAGCATTGAGCTTCGTGAATGCGTGACTCAACATCAATTACAGCAGAGGTTGTCCCAGCCAAGAAATTCCTGATTTGGCTCCTATGTATTGTTGTTCTCATTTCTGACAGCTGGTGTCGAGTCACTAGTCCTCAGAGCTGCTACTGCAGGTCCTTCCAGCCTTGCGATGAGTTCAGCTATGTGGTTAAGCTGACAGCTAAGTTACATTACCTTGTGCACATTAAGCAGTGCTTGGTCAGTCCATCATTTCGCTAGGCAGTGGAGGAAGTCAGAGAGTCTCCAGCTGGATGGATAACTAACGGCTGGCATACCCCTGTCCGGTGGAGATAAGAAGCTGGTTAAAACCAAGGGAATTTTTAGACTCTTCCCAAATATCGCCTGTCTTTTGTTTGACACAGGACTTGTCATGTCTCCCTTTCTGCGTATTGGTTTATCCAACTATGACAGTGGCCCTTACCTGCCATCCCAGGGGGAGGTGATTAATCCTTACTGTGCTGTGATGGTTAAAGAAGCCGTGGAGTCAGGTAAGTGGGGAGGCGTTAAACGTGCATGTGAACTTTTTTAGAAATGTGTGAGTTTTACTTTGCCATTGCTGGTGCATAGGAAGCATGTGGTAAATCCTTATAAGGGTTTGTGAAGTGCTTTTCAAGTCTAAACAACATGCAAGTTTGGGTTCAGAACTGCCTGCAAAAAGTCTGATTTGAAGATGAAGCTTAACAAAGTCTCTTTCTTCGGTGTGAGGTTATTATCAACTGAATTACAGGTCCCAGCATATGACACAGCTGACGAGCTGAGCTATATTCAGTTTCACTTTTATATGAGCAGTTGCTATTTTGTCAGCTGGGGCTCTAGACAGATAAAGTCTGGGTGTCCTAGAAATATCCTGGAAGGGCTGTCCTTGTTTATCACATTTTTTGAGGAACATACAGGTCCAGTAACTTCCAGCCTAAACAAACAAACAAACAAAACAAACAAACAAACAAAAAATAAAAATAAATGAATAAATAAAACCTCTCAAACATCCCCAGGCTTTGTAGAGGGAGTTAATTTCCCCACATAACTGCTGTACTGTGTGATATGTTTGGAGGTGAAACTGTCTGTTAAGCTGTTTTTTGTTGTTTCTTTTTTTTTTTTTTTCTGTGTCTGGATATATGGATTGTTGTACACTTTTCCTAACTGAACAGAAATGATGAATCCTCATTGGGAAAACACTTCGTATATGTCTTATGCATGAAAATAGTCTCAGTGAGAGGATGAAAAGTTTTTCAGTTCTGCTTTTCAACAGTCATTGAGATCAAGACCTTCAATGTTAGGAAATTTCTCATATTGGCTGTTATTTATCTTAAATCTTGGACAAATTCCTAACTCAACTGTTGCAATTCTTTTAAAGATGAATTTGACTCGGAAATCCCTTTTTATGCCTTGAACCCCCCACTACCACCCCCCACCCCCACTCCCAAATCAAACCTTCAGGGGATGTCAAAGTAGTTTTAAAAAAAGAAATTTTAGAATTTTAAAATAATTTGGTATTTCACTGTTTGTTTTGTTGTTTGTTTGGTTGGTTGTTTTTGTTTGTTTGTTTGTTTGTTTTTTGTGGTGGTAGTAGTGTTTTTCTTGTTGTTTTATTTTTAAAGAGTCATCATTTATCACACTGAACTTCAGCTTTGTTTAAATTACACTTTCAATGATTCTGAAAGATGTGGTGATTGGTAAAGTCAGAAGGAAAGAAAATGTTGCATGACAAGATATCGCTAAGATTTCACTTTTCACTGAAAATGTGACTTATTTCAGCTCTATGCTGTGCTTGGTTGTTTGCTTTAATGAGACCTTTGAAAGAGCCATAACTCAAACTGAAGCCTCTGTCAGTTCAAAAGTGAATAAAATCAATTTGGGCAGAACAAACCTATATTTATTCATCTTACACAGAGCTGAAATTGTTTTCTGGCACCTAACAAACAAAAATGTACTAACTAGTGGCTATAATTTCTGTGTTTTGGAGAACCTTTAATAATAATAATAATAGTAAATAATAATAATAATACCCTAACAATGAGAAATGAAAAAATGTGTTTGGAAGAACATTTTTTCCATTAGTGAGGATCAAATACAGAAAACAAAATGACATGTTTCTGTTAGGTGGGGTGTAATTGCAGTTTTCTGACGGTTACATATTGAAACAGCCAGAGGAACTCTTCTCTAGTGAATTTGGTCTCTGGTCCTCATCATGTGCGTGATAGCAGCAGGAACCTCACAAGACTGATTCATCGTAGACTCTTGGGGAATCACCCTTGGAAGACGTTGCTCTTAGACACCCTCTGTCAGTAATTGTGTCAATGTCTAACCGCACCTAAAGGTGATTAAGCCAAGGTGGTAGGATACATCTCCCCTATTTCCAGCCTTCTACAAGGATATTGGTATCTGAGCAAGTTGGCCACCCTTGAATTACAGCCCAGGGGATCAAGCAGAGAAGGTGGATTCATCTCATCTTAAGGAAGACACCTAGAATAGGTCTTATGAATTATACCCTAGAAAAGCCCCGTGCTCTCCGCTGACTCTGAGGGTAGTTTAGACAATCTGCTCAGAGGTACGTGCCTGATATTCAGTGAGATGAGCCTAGTGCTAAATGCCAGAAATGATCTCAACATGACCATCCACAAGTTTTGTGCTCAAACAGCCTCAGAGAAGGCAAAAGGCAAAGAGGATCACAGGACGAATGTTAGCTGAGAGTATCTGAAATAGCTGCATTCTGGTTTGTGATTTTTGTTCACTATTTACTCTCCAATTCCCAGTTTTCACAGAGCACTTGTAGTGATGAAATTCAAAATATTTTTATTGTGATGCCTCATTATGCAAATTTTGGCTGAATTGGCATGTCCAGGAAACAGAAATGTGTCTGCTGCAAAGGCTTTAAGAGATACAAACAACCCTGACTGCCAGACTTGTGCTCTGTCTAATGCATGCCAAGTATTTCTTCAGATCAAATGATTGCTATACAACAGTAAGAGCTGAATCCATGATAGATCCAATCCCAATTTTCTGCATTTTTTTTTTCTGGAATTATTTTGGTAGATGTGTCTACTGTGGCTTTTGCAAAGACCTTCTATGGACTGGATATATTATGTGTAGCACTAGGAAAGTAAGGGTATTGGTATTTGTTTGTTTGTTTGTTTGTTTGCAAAGGGACAAGTGATAGATGATGAGTATGTTAGGTTCCCAAAAAAAGGAGTTTGATTCATTTTGTGTTTATGCCAAAAGTTGCCTCATGTGCACCAGCAGTTATAATTAAGTCACGGGGGCAGAGGACACAAGGTCTGGGAGTAATGCCCGTCATCTGTGGACACAAGGATGTCACAAAAAAGGGCACCCTAAAGAATTTCAGAAGCCCAAGAAGGATCTTAGACTGCCTCTTATATATTTTTGCCACCTACTTATGTCATAAAAAAAGATCTTGGTAATTTGTGATATAATCTTTAAAAAAAAAAAAAAACCTACACATAGCTAGATACGTTATAGCAATTTATTTCTGATTACAAACCATTCCAGAGATCATAGGCACCTCTGAGGTGTAAAAATATCTGTCCTTTAAAAATGGCTTCTGCCTTCCCAAGCCACCTGGCCTGGTGCCATTTTGACACCTGTCTTGGTGACATTTACTTCGTGAAAGATCCTGCTCCGTGCTTGAACTCAGCAGGCCTGCAGGAGAAGTGCTTCCAGCTACAGTGGGAGCTGCTCCCCAGGAAAGACAGATGCTATTTCATTATTCAGGAGCCAAGGGTTAGACTAATCCTTGGCAGGACTCCACAGACGTCAGTGGGGATGCACTGGGGATGCGTGTCTGATCCCGTGCACTGGCCAGTTCATTCACATTCTAGGGTTTGTTTGTTTGAGCTGTACATTTTGGAGTGTGATGCTAGCCAAAGCACTTGTTTTTCAAATAGTGTGTTTCACATCCTTGGAGTAGTTTGTTGAGGTGGCAAGGGAATAATGTTCCTTACTGAGATTTCCGTCCTCTGTTGCACTTTTTCTGCCTTATTTTGGTTGCTTTCATTGAAACAGTGGCTTAAATATATATTTGCAAGTTTGATGGGAATGAGTTATGCCTCTGAACAATGATATTTGACTGCTTAAATCTTCATACATGAAAAGCCAGCCCCACTTAACTGATGAAGATTGATTCACCTTTGACTGAGGTGCTCTAAAATTAGAGGAAACTGAGTTTTAACCTAAGATTTAACTGCACAAGTATTTGCCATACCAGAAAGTGATTTTCTGTTGTGGGAGTGACCTCTGCTTAGCTTTGCAATGCAAGCCAATGCTGATGGTCAGAGCATCCTGCAGCTCCAATCAAGTTTATGTGGCATAAAACTGTTCCATGAGAGGCAAGTGCTGGGCTGTGGAGTGAAATTTCAGCAAGTTGGTATTGATTGTAGGATTGTCCATAAATCCTTGACAAGTTGCTTTCTCAAATTATAATTATCTAGTGGTGGTGGGACATTTTTGTTATGGTCTCACAGCTCTGATATTTGTTTTATCCCCAATAAATGTTCTCTCATGTCCTGAGAAGAATGTTGCACAAATTTAATCCATCCTGTAGGTGCGGTGCAAGCCTCAAAAATCCCTGAGTTCCTCCCTGGGGAAATCAAAGCTGATTAGAGGAAAGAAACCTAAATTAGTTCTCCCATGAAGGGAAAGGCAGATAAAGATTTCCTCCACCACATGTCATGTTCCAGGCTATCGGCTGCATGTGCTTTTCCAGCTGGTGGGGTAAGGGAAAGGGCTGGGACTGTTGGAAACAGGAGCAGGGTCTTGAGGAGACAGGAGTCACAGCTCTACTGCTCACACAACTGTTTTTTATTCTCTTGTTCCATCTGCTTTGACATTTGATAGACTGAAAGTTTGCAGAGGGTAACTGTGAAGTAGAATTTTCCTTAATTTCCAAGCCTTTTACAGGGTATAAAACTGGCCATGTGAAATGAAGCAAGCTGGCTGAGAAGCTTTTAATTTGACATATCGAAGTAAAGAGATGACTGCCAGCTAATGCTAGGGCTCAGAGACACCTTACATCATTTTAAGATGTGTCTGTTGTGAAGGAAGAGGAACGAGTGCATGAAGAGGTGCAAGAAAGGTCTGCTAGGTCAACCTTGCTGTGGATATGGTTGCAGGTTTGCAAGAGCGTTATTTATTTTTAACAGACCTGAGGTAGCTGAGAAGTAACATCAGACTCGCCATACACAGCAGCTGAGCCTAATCACAAAGTGCATCCAGATTTTGGGGGCATTGAAGCAAACCCTTTCATTTCGCATTGCAGTGGGACAGATGACACATGTAACTGGTTATCTGTGATGGGACACATGTAATTAGATGTGGGTATCTTACTGTGTCAGAATCTACATTTGAGATCTACTTAATAAAATTAATGTAATCAGGGTTGGAAATTGTGTTTCTCTAAAGTAGATGCCTATATTTGGTCAAATAAATGCACCCTAACTCCACTGATGTATATGTACTAAATTCCTTTCACTATCTCTGAAGGCAGCCGATATTCAAATAGATCAGATATTGACTTGCACATTGTAGACACCTAAAGTTAAGTGAGATGAATCCTTTCCCAGCTTTAACTTCACACAGTAACTTCTTAAGACACTCTAACATCATCCATTACATACCTTCCCCAGAGAGAGACCTTAAAGTGTGTAAATAACACAAATCTGTCTCAGGGACTGTAGAGTGGCTGCCTTAATGCAGATGAGAAGAAAATCTAGCTAATCCAAACCATTTCTTGTTGACAGAAAATGGCCAAGTGTACGTGCAGAAGAAGCCCACCATGTACCCACCGTGGAACAGCACTTTTGATGCTCACATCAACAACGGCAGGGTCATGCACATCGTCGTCAAGGACAAAAGTGCCGAAATGGTCTCAGAGACCACAGTGGAACTCAAGGTGCTGGCAGAGAGGTGTAAAAAGAGCAATGGGAAGACAGAAATATGGGTGAGCTTCATTATCTCCTCTTGCAGCATGTGATGGGAAGCTGAGGAATAATGTTTTGAGTCTGCTTGGTTTTATCTTGAAGGAAAGATCTCCATGCATATCACAAAAAAAGGGAGCACAGCAAGTTTGTATTACCCGCTGCTGTTATATTGAAACATATGCTCTCTATTAGCAAAGATTCTGGTTCATGTGAGCTGTGCCCATGTATTAATTTTTGTTTAAGGAATCCACTGGGGACAAATGGTAATTTAAGTGGCTAAATGTGAATTATTTTATGTGCTCTAGGGAAACAGCTTTAAAAATTTAATCTAATATCAAGTAACTGATTCACAGCTACCTGACATCAGAATTATGCCAGAGGAACTCCTTTAAAATCACTGGAGTTACAGTGGAGTAAATTTGAAATATCAGTCTTCATAAGGATGCTAAATGTAAGGTTGTATTCCCTGACAGTCCAAGCAAGAAAGCTGCTGATAACAGTCTTTAACATGTAGTATTCAGGAGCAATGTCATGAATAACTAAAAAGGGGAAAGGCATTTTGAGAGAAAATGATTTCCTGGAATTGTTTTGTTTTTCTTTCCCGTTATCAAGTTAAGCTACTTGAGTTAAGCAGCAAGTGGAAATGTCAAAAAGGCCTTGGCTTCTTAAAAGACTTAAGGGCATGATTTGGTAAAGAATTGCACTTTTAACACAACACTTGGAAGGAATGAAGATACTTAGGGTTGAAATTGAAAACTGGAAGGCCTTGCTCAGCATCACTCCAACTCTAACCCAAGACTTCGAAGGTTTGGGAGTCTGTAGTGTGGTGAAGAGGAAAGGGGGGATGTAGGCAGAGTACTGCTTGTTCGTAGGAAGAGTAACTAATCTGAGATTAAATAAAGCAGGGAGACAATAGTCCTGTTTTTTTCCCAGCCTGGGAGCATCTCCTAAGGTCTTCACTCACTCCCAGATACAAGTTATGACCTAAGGAGGCTGGTCCCAGATATCCTATCCACCAAAGATTAGGATGGGAATGAAAAATGTTTTTCTCACTTTTCTGTACAATGTCATTGCTTCACCCAAAACGTAGAGAGGTAGTCTAGCTCAGACTGTGCTGGAGATGGGTGGGGAAGACACTGCTGTAGTTTTCAGCCTGAAGAAATCCTTGAATTGTTACTTCCTATACAAGTGGACCCAGATTTTAAAAAGGCACATATGGATGAAGGTTTGGATAGGTGGCTCCAGTAGGAAGACCTAAAAAAAATACCTGAGAAATTTTGTACTATCACTCACATTGACTAATGAAAGTTAGAATTGCAGGTGCAAGTTTCTAAAGATTTCAGAGATTTCAGTGTTCTTTTAGCACCTGTCTGAAGTTGGCTGGATTTTTAGAATACTTCCCCCTTGTAAAATCCTCTGGGAATGACAAGTTTTCTCTATAGACATGCTGGTCCTGACCTGCTGTTTAATAACTTGCTTATAATTTCTGTTTTAGTCACTTTTATCTGTTCAGTCATGCAGCTCTGAGATTTTGATAAAAGCTGATCAATCTACAGTTGCTGCCCACTCACCATATACCCCCACATCAGTATGAAAACTCAACTATTAGTATTCGTTGACATTCATCAGTTCCCACTGGGAAATTGAGGTAGCTTGAGCCATCTGAAATGATAGTTGTTTCTTTGAACGTCTGTTTAACGATTGCACTTTTCTTTTTCTTGTTTCTTTTTCTTTCTTTTTTTTTTTTTTTTTTTTTCCACTTATCACAACCAGCTAGAACTGAAACCTCAAGGGCGAATGCTGATGAATGCAAGATACTTCCTGGAAATCAGTGGCAAGTGAATTTATTTGCTAATTGATAGATGTAATTTCTGGTTACGTGGGGCAGATGTGGTGTCTTCACTGAAAGCAGAGCATACTTTATTACTGATTTATTCATAGGAACTATCATAATGTTTTGAAATGAACACCACAGAAAAGCAATTACTATCGCATGGTGGGGATGAAGACTGACTGCTCATCTGTAATTTGTAAGGCAAATTTTTGGTTGTTTTGTCATTGAAACAGTACGTTCTTCTGATTATACAAAGTAAGATGGAATAGATGCATAAGGAGCCCACTCCCTCTGAAATTATTGCACGTGTATGTATGCATACAACATGTACCATGGTGTGCATGATAGTGCGGCCATAAAGGATGGGTTATGTTTTACAGCTGACAACACCTAAATACACGTGAGTTGCGTGCCTAAGAATAAGAGCAATCTAGGCAAAACAGGAAAAGAACCTAGAGAGTGATTCATCTGATCAGACGCAGGTGCCTGCTGCATGGTGAGCTGAGTCATTTGCTAGGCTCCATTGCCTGCACCAGCTGGACCTCCAGGGACATAGCACTGGCTTAGTCACCCTGCACAGGACACACCTTTGTTTAGGTGTCTTCACTGAGAACTCGATCTCATCTGCTGAGCTCAATGTCCATGGGAAATGTATTTGCTTTGTTGAAAGAAATGGGTTGCAATCAAAATGGTCAGTCATGATCTCCTGTCTTTGATGCCAACGTTTTTGCAGTCTTTCAAGGATGTGGGGTGAAGCTATAGGTTGTAGATATCTACAAGGACCTTTCATTTCCAGAATCACAGAAGTACTGAAAGCATCTAATAGAATGTGTATACCAGTATTCTCCTCATCCATTCCCAACTTTAAAATAGAATAGATTCTTGTTGCCTCCTTTCGTGTTATAAAGCATCGGAGAGTCCAAAGCATAGAAAATGCAAGTTGCATTTGTATTACAAATAGCAGGATCATCATCAGATCAGTCAGGGGGGCAGTTTCCACAGAATATCTAAGTAATTTGCTGTGTAATGCATGACTAAATCAAGACAGAAATTGAGAGTTAGATATTGTGTGCATATCAAGATTTGTAGACATGAGCGTGTACCTAAGTGCACATGCATATATGCATGAATAGCCAGAGTTGGTGTGTTTTCTGTTCTAAAAAGTTTAAATGAGAACTCTGAACAATGACATGAACACAGGAAACAGCAAAGCAACTGTTGGCATGGAAAAATAACAACAACAACAAGAATATCATAAGAACATACATAAATGTTTACTCACAACCATAGACACGCACACATGAAAGATTCAGTTAAATGCCCACATTTCAATATCTATTTATCTATCCATCTATCTATACGCATGTATGTGCATTTATAAATAGATATTCTTATGTAATTTATCTTTTTTATTGTTCTTCAGTGTTATATAAAGTTCAAATGTAATATTTAGCTGCAAATTACCTCTCCTTGGGAAATTTCTGGTCTATATTTCAAAATAGCATTATGAATATTCAGGGGAGCTTAAAATCCTCAGTTTGAAGTCATTTTAGTGTCCCTGTAGGAATGGTAGATAAAAAAAATCCAAACAAGCCTTGTGCGGATTTCAGAAAGCAGGATTTCCTTAAAATATTCATTCCCATGAGTGAATCATCAGCTTCAGTCAGTTAGTTTTTTTGGCAACTGCATTTTCTCAAGGTGCCTGACCAGGACAGTGTACCCTAACAAATCTTCTGCTTCCTTTCAGATGCAAAGGACCTAGCTGACTGTGAGACCGAAGGCTTTTTCTCCTTGCATCAGCGCAGGGGAGCCATCAAACAGGCCAAAATCCATAATGTCAAGTGTCACGAGTTCACAGCCACCTTCTTTCCACAACCTACCTTCTGCTCCGTCTGTCATGAGTTTGTCTGGTAAATGAAAATAGATCTGTGCACGTTTTCCCCTTTCAACTTGAAGGAGCAGCTCTGCTTCTTTAGTGAATATCTGTGTTCCTGCTGTCAGCAGGACTGGAGGCTTGGCATCCTGCATGTAGGAGTTACTGCATCACTTCAAGGATGTGGTTCACAGTTGTAATTCCAGCTGTGAAAATTCCTTTCATTTTTAGCGTATTATTGTTACAAATACTTTTGTCTTTGGCCAAATGCATGGACGTTTCTAATCAGCCTAGTTTGCTGTTTAGATATTGCAAAATTCAATATGTAACTGGACTGGAAGGGCTGTGAAAACCAGTTTCCAGCAGTTAGAGTGAATGAAGGTAGTTAGATTAGAGAAACTCTGTAAAGATGGATAAAAAGCAAGACTGTTTTATTCTTTTTCTTTCGTAACTGTTGCTTTTCTTTCAAATGTAGAGGCAATTCAGAAATTTCAGAAAATTCAGACTTAACCATTTCTCTGTTTATTTCAGGGGTCTGAATAAACAAGGCTATCAATGCAGACGTAAGTTTTTGTGTTTGTTTTTGTTGTTGTTTTGTGTTTTCTTTTTGTTCTTTTTTTTTTTTTGTTACTATCATTATTTACTTTGTCTTTTCTTAAGGGATTTTTTCATGAATACTATGACACATTTGTTCTTTCAGAGTGTAATGCTGCCATTCATAAGAAGTGTATTGATAAAGTAATAGCCAAGTGTACAGGATCAGCAGTCAATAGCAGAGAAACAATGGTATGTATTATTATTTGGTTGCTTATTTTTGGTTGCACTTGAGTGTCATTCATATCTCTCCTGCATTGCTGTAAAAGAACTTCATATGAAGCAAAGCATGCTGCTGAACTAAAATCTGTGTGATCTGATCTGCATCCTTTGTTTTTTGTATGCCCAGTGGTTTCATTACCTCCTACTTGTGATTTACTCAAATCTGCCACTGAATAAGCAGTCACTGAATCAGGACTGATGTTTTCCTAATGTATGAAGTATAGCTCAGGGAAAAGCCATGGACATGAGGTGGAGAATTACTAGAGGAAATTCTTCACTATCCAGTGTTAGGCAGGATGTCATACTGAATTTTCAGAGCAGTACTTTAACATCCCAGTCTGTGTCATCTGAGATTTCCAAACTATTACTGGAAGATCTAGCATCTCCAATATTGTTTATTTTTTTTTATATCAGTTTATAATAAAATTTCTTTTTGGTGGGCAAAAACTGAGCTTATACTCCTGATATTACCCTTTTCTTAATTGTGTTCTACAGCTTATGTTTTTCTCCAGTCCCTGGTACATGTTATCTTTTTACAGTCTTTAGAGATGAGAGTCATCTCACCTGTCTTCTAACACCTCCAGTGTAAATGTATCCAGCTTTGTCATCACATTTAAGTCCCTATATACGAAAAGAAGAATAGGCTTTTCTAAGGACTGATTCATGGCAACAAATGTAGACATCCATTTTCAGGATGAGATGAATCTTTTCTTGAATTATGTCTGTTTCTCTATTGAGAATTAGGGAATCTGGGTGAGTAGCTGAGATGCAGACAGCTACGTGGTCAGATAAATCAAACTCAAGGATTAAATTACCCAACTTCCAATGAATTGCATAGATATTATGCGTTAAAATTTGTCTTTGCATATCTGAATGTTAGATTTCTTCTTGATGATCATGCCCAAGAATAAAACAGCAGTAAATACCCCACCTTCTTTGGTAGAAGGTTGGGGGCTGTTGATTTTTCATGCAGAGCTGCAGCAGAGGGAAGTGAATTGCCAACATGGCTTTTCTGTTACAGTTCCACAAGGAGAGGTTCAAGATTGATGTGCCTCACCGCTTCAAAGTCTACAACTACAAGAGTCCAACGTTCTGTGAGCACTGTGGCACGCTGCTCTGGGGCCTTGCACGGCAAGGACTGAAGTGTGATGGTGAGTCCCTGGTGTATGTGGCACAGTCTGAGCATGAGAGCAGGCTGCTGTCTTTAGAGAACTCCAATCTAAAGAACCAAATCTCATTTCATGCATTTCTGTCTGAAACCTCAATGAGATGGTGTCAGGGATGGTGAAGGTGTGGTCAAGAGGACCATTTCTCAAGGAGGATCTGTAGAAGGATTGTGATCCATGAGGCTGAAGAGTGACTTCCCAGAGATACAAAGGAATATTGCTGTGCCCGCTACTGATATTCCAAAATCACTCCTAGAATTACCTTCCACACTCTATTTTCACTATCAGACAGACCTAAGACACTTCCCCTTCATGATCCTATGCCAAAAGGGAGATCCTGTTCTGTGACCACAGTTATCTCTGAGCTGAAGTGCATTATAGGATTTTGGAAGTCTGTATTTTCCAAGGCTGATGGATGTAAAAATGCCCAGTAGTAACTATAAAAATCCCATCTCTGGAGACTAACCAAAAGGCAACATGAGTGCAGTCTAATCAGACATAAATGATGCTGTGGAGCCCAGGCTTTGAACTTTTTATGCTGGTCTTTGCCATTGGCCAACAGCAACATCTTCCTCCCCAACGTGAAGTTAAATCCTTTACAGCCCAGCAACCTTCTGTTGTCCTGACACCTCCGTTCTTTCTTTCAGCTTGTGACATGAACGTCCATCACAAGTGCCAGACAAAAGTAGCAAACCTTTGCGGAGTTAACCAGAAACTAATGGCTGAAGCTCTGGCAATGATAGAGAGCACCCAACAGGTATGTACTTCAATCTATGAGTGACCTGCAGAGTGAAGGATCAATTGTTCAATGTTTGTCTCAGTACAAGAAATAAAGGCATTGAGTGGAGCACTGTGGGTAGCTAGTTCAAAACAGAGAATGGAAAATGAGTCCCCATGGGCAGGGATACCTCCCACCACCCACCAGGGATGGGACAGCCACAGCTCCTCTGGGCAGCCTGGGCCAAGGCCTCACCATGCTCCGAGTGAAGAATTTCCTCCTAATGCCTTGTCTAAATCTACCCTCTTTTAGTTTAAAGCTATTGCCCCATCCTATGGCTTCACCCCCGACTCAGAGTCCCTCCCCAGCTCTCCTGCAGCCCCTTCAGGCCCTGGCAGGCTGCTGGGAGGTCTCCCTGGAGCCTTCTCCAGGCTGAACAACCCCAGCTCTCTCGGCTTGTCTTCATAGAAGACAGGCTAATTAATTGCGTCAATGGAAAAGCATTGTCTCTGAATCAGGAGTTCTCTGAGCTACATATCTCTGGAGATAGGGAGAATCATTTGAGGAGCTGGCCTGACATGCTTTCACTCTCCTTACATCTTTACAGGGTGTCTGCTTAATGCCTGTCTCAGAGAGGACATGACCTGGATGGACTCTCTGATTCAGTACAGCTGTAGTTACATTATGTTTGTAGCTTAAGTTGTGTAACAGGGTCCGAGAAACAGGGAGAGGAACTTGGTTTGGGTCCTTTGGTGTCATGACCTTGCTATGCGGTTGTCATTCAGCAATTTCTCCTGTGTCTCTCTGACTTGTTTGTTGTGAAACTCATCAGAGCAGGCACTCTCATGAAGAGACCTGGACCTTGGAGAGAGGGTCTAGATAATACTATCATGTAAATAATACTGTGCAAACACAGCAAGTTGACTTAAAAGAAGGAAAAATAGGCTGTCACAAGCCCCAAGCCTCTAGAGAAGATTCTAGTTCCAAATCAGGATTGTTAGGATGCCTCTCAGCTCTTGAATAACCTCAGAGGGGGAACAAAATGTGTAGGTTCACAGTCCTGCATATTTAGGTTCTTCCAGTATACCAAGGCAAAATCTTCATACACCCAGCAGGTGTTTTTCCATCTGTAACTTCCTGAGAGTCTACCTGCAAGGTTTAACTCTGCATACTGCTCACCTTTATTCAATAGGCGGTGTTGCCAAATCTTCAAAGAGGATTTTTTTCTGCTTTTACTTCTCCATTTCCTATCTGCTGGCTGGCTGCAGCTCCTTGAACTACATACAGGTGTCTTTGAGTCACTGTTGAAAGGTGAAGAGGGCAAACGCTAGATTCTTCTACCCAAATATTCTTCTTATCTCCAAAAATTTAGGCCATGGGAACTTCTTGAGCTGTAGGTGGGGTCTTAGCGTTTTAATAGCCCTCACTTGATTTCTCTTTCATGCTTTTGTCTCATTATACTTGAATCCAGATGAACTCTTATCCTCTGCAACATGCCAGGAAAACGAGTTCCTCAAAATGACACCCAGGCAGTGTGCAGAGATAAGACTGCAGTATGATCCTGCCTACAGGTTCCCCTTCAAAGAGAACTATTGGGAAGGAAAATGATAGTTAAAATGTCCTTTGTGAGGATAGCCAGGGACACAGACTGTGCAGAATAGGGTATCTTTGCATTGGCATACAAACACCTAGTAACACACACAGACACATGAGAAGCCTTGCTGAAGGTTGTGGGTTCCTCAAACCCCCAAACATTGGGTACAGTTATGCTCCTTTCAAATACAAAGACCTCTTCTATATTTTGGCTTGTGTGACAGTCACAGTCAAGAAGCAATGGTGTCCATAAGCTCAGAACATGACATTTGGCTTAAAAGTCATTTGCTGTTTTCTGTAATCCAGGCTCGATCTCAGCGTGACACAGAACAGATCTCCAGAGATGGACCTCTTGAAATTGGCCTCCCAGTACTTGTGAAGGATATAACACCTCTTCAAGCAATTCCAACATCTACAACAGGAAAAAAAGGTAGTTTCCCCTAGTGGTATGGTACAGCAGGCTTTTTTTTTTTTTTTTTTCTTCCTATTGTACACAGTTTGGTGGGGGTTGCAAGGGTTGAGAAGGTTGAGAATATATTAGCCAATTAATCTTTCATGCATCTTTCCTACCTAGAGCAAGACATATCCTTCCTCATCCCTGAATATCTTCAGCTCTTTCCAAGTCACTTAGGCTAGGCAGATACCCTAGATCTCAGCCTGGTTCCTTTCTTCTCTGTAAACCTGCACTTTCCCTATGCCATCCCAGCCTCTAGCAACATAAGACATCAACCACTACTCATCCAGCTAGTCCCTAAACTCTCTGATCCAGTACTTCAGCATAGCTCTTACCTCCACTGGCAATAATGTGTTTATTCTTCTCCTGGGACTCACAAACCATAATATATGAGAAATTTAAAGAGAATCCAAGCTTGGAACAGGAGGCTGGGAGACATTCTGATCACCATGGCTAATTCTCTTTCTAATTTCTGATTTTTGGGTAGAGGTTGACATCCAGTCCCTCTGAATAACATTGACTCATCCCCACTTCATTCACCCAAGGAAAATTACACTCCTGGGAAGATCCCTTGTTTGTCTGCTTTATGCTCAGGTCAGAGAACTCTGGATTTTAGGATCAGAAATGTCACTTTTCTTTCATAAGACCTGTGTGTCCCACATAGAAGGTCTTTTCAGGACCAGCTTCATGGTTTATGGTGCTCCTCCAAGCACCATACTGAAAGTGCATCAGACCTATGATGGTACTGACACAACGTTTTTGCAGACTCCCACAAGCTTTAAAATATCAGAAAGGGGAGGAAAAAAAAAGAAAAGTACTGGTGAATCAATACTTAAAAAAAAAAAAAAAAAAAAAAAAAAAAAAGAAGGACTAAGACAGTAGGTCCTCAGTTCAAACCCTAAACAAAGCTCAAGATCATCATCATCATATTTCTCAATGCAAGTAAGTACTGCCCTGTGTGGAGTTAACCACTCAGAAACAGAAACTAGAATAAAAGCCATATGGCACTGGCTAAAGCATGTCAGAGCTACATTACACAAGTGCTCTGGGTTTGATCCAGGCTATTGAGACTCAGAGGCTGGTTTTGGTACCGTACGATGTTAGACCCCTGAGAGAAAATTAATGATGTTCCCATCTATTCTTATTTTCTGTGGGTTGCAAGGAGAACTGACTATGTTGATGTGTATGGTAAAACCCAAATGGATTCACATCTGGTTTATTTATGTCTGTTTGTCTGATGAGTAGTGTTCTTGCTGGTCAGTGATTTAGGACAGTACAAGTGTGTGAGTGCATGGGATGAATCCAGTAAGGGACAGGCCCTTTTAGAAGTTCACATACATCCAAGTGAATGGAGTATTGAAGAAACTCTCAGTAATTCCACTCCAGAACAGCTGGAGTATTTGATCAGAATGTCACAACCAGAGCAGGGACCCAATATGAAGATGCTGTCCCTGCCATCTGATTCACATGCTGGTTTTGCCAAGGGCCTTAGAAGAAACCATAACCCCGTCATAACAGCAACCAGCAAGAAGGAAAGAAGAACACAGGCTGCCAGAAATAAAGGGTTTGTTCATGTTTTGCTGCTATGAAGAAGAAAGACAGATGAAGAAGTTTGTAAAAAGGTAGTAATGCCACTGAAGAAGGTGGAGTTACACTGGAGTAAAATTTCCTCTGGAGAGAAGGCAATGTGAGAGCAGAGACATTCTGCTCACCTGACATGGCCACCACATTTACATGTGTTTGAAAAGACCTTTTTAAAATTCTGTTCAAAATACCTTGTAAGTATTCTGGGGATTTTCTCCTTACTTCCAGGGGTTTATTTGAATGCTTTGATGTGTGTTGCAGAGCCACAGGGCATCTCCTGGGAGATTCCAGTGGAGGGCACAGGGAAAGGAGAGTCTCTAACAGAACCAGACTTGGGAGGAGAGCAGCGCCAGATACAGCAAGAGGTCCAAGTGCAGCTAAAACTAACCATTGAAGATTTTGTTCTGCACAAAATGCTGGGGAAGGGCAGTTTTGGCAAGGTAAGCATTAAGAGACTGCAAAGCCACTGCATAGGTGTGCATATTGCTTGTTATGATACTAAATAACATGAGGTTTCAAGGCCACTTAGGGAAAAACAAACATCTCTATGCCCTCAAAGAACCCTTGTTCCAGCATGACTGAGTCTTGAACCCAGTCTTCTCCTCACCCGTTCCTCTGCCCCATTACTTGCTCTCTCATGAGCACCCATGACAGGAGAGGAGAAAAATGACTCCTTCTGTGCAGGTTGTTAGGCCCTGGGCATCCACAGAGAGATGGTGAAAAAAGTCTTTTTGCTGTCCCCCCTCATGCAGCTAATCCCACCAGTTTAGCCAAGCAACCTTGGTGGGAGGCAGAAGCACGAGCCAGAAAGGTGAGTGGGGATCACCTCCCTTCTCCAGAGCAGCAGGTCCCAGCTGGGGACGCTGATTTCTCTTTCCCAGCTCTGATCTGTGCTGGAGCATAACACAAATTTCACAACAGCTAAGAATGTGTGCTTTTGAAACAAGAGCCACCTGTTTTCAGTAGTTTCATTAATCTTGATGAATGGTGGATTGTTCCTCCTTCTTGCAGATGTCCTCTGGAAGGAGACTCATGTTATTCAGTGCCAGCTCTGAGCTGCATGAAATAATTTCAGAGGGACTCTCCACTGTTTTCACATACAATAAGGAGAAAAAGAATCGTTATGTATCACATTGCTCAAATCCCAAACCTTTCCAAGGTGAAAGCTGCCTTAAAGAAGGCCTGCTTTTTGCCTGCTGAGTTGGAGCAATTGCTGCAGCCAGTTCTTAAACTGCAGAGATATTTGTCGTGTTGGCTTTCTATACTTGAAAATACTTGGCATGTCTAAATTTTGCATGTGAAGCAGAGCTGAGACATCTGAATTAGAGCTAAGTCACAATACCCCAAATTCCACAGCCTGAATTAACCTGGTCTCAAGAACATAGATGTGATAGAAGCATTTACATTGTAAGGAAGAGACTTCTATAAGTCATCTAGTCCAGCCTTCTGCCCAAAACAGGTCTCCTCAGATGAGGTTACTCAGGAGCTTGTCTAGTTGAGTCCTGGACATCTCCACAAAAGCAGATTCTGCACCTTGCTTCAGACCCATGTGCTAACATGGACTCTCCAACATTGCAAGCATCTGTGTTTCTCTGCTATGCACCATGTGGGTGTGGAGAGGATGGGCTAGTTCGTGCCTTTCTGCAACAAACCTCACCCACGAGTTTCCTGTGTAGGTATCACTCCCGGTGCTCTGATCTATTTGGAGTGAGATTCACTTCCCCATAGAGGAGACAGGGTGTGCAAATCTCTACGCCTGAGGGATCTCTCCAGTTCTGCATGGACCTGGGGGAAGTTGAGGGCCGTACCCATGTGAGACCTCCCTTTGCATCAAGTCTAACATTGCCTGCCTCTGCCTTGGAAGTCACAGCACGAGTCACACATGTATTGTACTCTCCAGTTTGCTTGGGAGAGCAGAGCCCTGCCCAGAAAGAAAGTTTAAAAGGGTCCCTGCAGCATCTGCACTATTAGCATTTCTGGTCATTCACTGCAGAGACAGAGGGAGGCTCTAGGTTCTGTCTAATGCTGCAAAGTGAAATAAATCAGTAGCCAAAAAGGCAAATAAAATCTTTGTCAAGGTTAAAAAGCATCTGAGCCTGCTCAGTAAATAGTGTGTCTCAGTGAATTTCAAAGGTCTCTCTGATGAATCTTAGATATTTATTCAGTCTATGGGAAACACTGTTGACAGGCTGTTGGCATCAAGGTCAGGACTGGTACTGCCTTCCAGCAGAGTCTACCTTGCTTTGTGGTCTCTAGAAATTCCTTTCCTGCTGTTTCACCTCTCAGTTTCCCTGCCACAGAAATTAGGCAGAGTAATGTCTCCCCTGTGGTATGTTTTGCTCTTCTCAGAGAAGTCCTGCAGAAGCACAGGGGGCCTGTTTTTTCTGCTCAGACTTTCTGCTAACAGGGAGGAACTACTACTGGTGGACTCCAGTTTACACCTACTGAGGATCTGGTGCAGGGTATTTGCATTTCACATGTTGACAAAGCAATATTTTATGATTTGTTATTTAAAGTCAGAAAACAGGAAATGTACCTCATGAGGATTTGCATAAAGTTGGTTTCTGTCGTCAGAAGTGCTCTGCTCTCTGACAAGTCCTGTCCACATGAGCATGCAGCCCATGCTCTTGTAATTACCAAAACCTAGTCATTCTTCCCCAGAGTCCAACTCCATAAAACTGTTCTGGATATGGGGAACAAGCACAAAGGCTACACAGTCTTAATAACTTAATCCAGACTTAAATATAAACCTTTTTAAGGTCTGCCCTCATTAATCCCTCATTTACCCATGCAAAATGTTCTGTTCAGTGCTGCATTTCAACCCATCTCGCTCAGCTCCCATGGCTGTGTTGCCAGATAAGAGAGAAGAATGTTGGTCTTTCTGAGCAGCTGTTTCTATCCTAGGTGTTTCTTGCTGAGCTGAAGAGCACAGACCAGTATTTTGCTGTGAAAGCCCTGAAGAAGGATGTGGTTCTGATGGATGATGATGTTGAATGCACAATGGTGGAGAAGAGAGTCCTCTCCTTAGCTTGGGAGCACCCATTCCTGACTCATGTCTTCTGTACGTTCCAGACCAAGGTAAGACGAGGATCTGTCACCTTCCTCCATGAGATGAGGATGCTTGACTGAAATAGGGAAACTTGGTAATGTGCTTCAATCTGCTAGATGTTAGGAAATAGCTTTGACATGAAGTGGTGTTAAGGGAAGGGATCTTCAGAAGGAAGAACTGGCTCCAGAATGAAGGAGCTCAGAAAGTGGCTCCAGAAATTTTGTCTACCTTCCCCATATTAACCTGGAGGGGAGGACTTTCGAGAATTATGGCATCCAAGGCTGATTGAGGCTGCTATGCAAAGACAAACTATTAAAATCTGCATCCTGGTACCCTGGCTAAGGATGTGAAAAGGCCACATCCACAGCCAGGGTACAGATGTGCCCACACTGGTGTTATCTGAACCTCTTGCACCATGAGGCAGTACCATTATGCTGCAGTGACAGGCATGGATCAGAACTAGCTCAAGAAGCTCTGTTTATAGAGAATAAACACGCTGCCACTCACTTTGGGAATCTTCTTTGACCTCAGTTTCTGTTAAATTGCATCAGACGCTTCCTAATTCATCCAGGACCACTGGTGATGAAAGCTGCAGTTCAGAGGGGCAGTACGAAGAATCTTCACCGAAAATGCCTCTTGATACTCCAAACCAAAATTGAAGTAGCATTTAAATAATGTATAAATCTGGCCCTAAATGACAATGAACCACCAACTGATTGTCTTTTCAGAGCCTTTTCTACAGCCAGTCGTCTTAGTGCTGAAGCACACACATTGGAATAGAAAGAAAAAAAAAATGATGGAAGGAAATCTGAGAGACTGTTTGTCTGTCTAAGCTACCCAAACAACTCCTGATAGACATTTGCTATCCCAGAGCTCAAATTCAGACCAACATCACTCTCACAAGGCTGCTTTTTCAGGGTTTTGCTAGGGTGCTCCCAGCTCTCACTCAGCCCCAGGATTTAGTGACACAAATTACTGCTGGGTGTGAGGTTAGGACCTGCTCAGCGAGCAGCTCGCTGCTTCTGCAGGGTCAGGAGAAATATAACCTCTGCCATATACCCCAGTTGCCTAAGAGATGTGGCACCTGTTTAAAGACAGATTAAATTTATAACAGGGAATGTCTGGGAAATGCCGTAAGGGGTGTGACACTGAGTCCAGGCATTTGTGTTTAACCCCTCCAGGGCTGTTGGTGAAGAGGATAGCAGGTCCCAGGAATTGATCCTTGCCTGGAGAGGAAAGGAATTAATTAATTTTTTTCCTAGATTTTAGTGGAAAAATCAAATTGCCCAACAAAGCAAAGACAATCAAGGCTTGATTAAAAATACAACATATTCACCACCATCACAGCTTTATGAGGGAATTATATTCCAGAGAGAATTGCTTGGGCTGATGGTAACTCCAGGTGCACAAGGGATGGCTGGCTGATACCAGTGGCTGATGCACAACCCTTGCGTGCAGCAACTGAGCCCTGTTGTCTGCCATCCAGCTTTGTGCAACCCCATTCTTAGATGTTGAATGGGCAACCTGTAGCTCTGTTTTTTGTTAAGCACACATGCAAAAGTCAGTTTGACTCATGAGACCACAGCAAGAAGATGATGACCAAACGGGATCAAGCCAGGAGCCCGGTGGGATTTTCTGACTGTTTGGGGAGGGCTGAGATGGGGCTGAGTCGAGGAAAATCTTCAGGATGGAAAAGCATTGAGTGCCTGCAAAACTCATGGGTGCCTTGTGATCTTTTCCCAAGTGATCTTTTCCTGCTCTTTCTCCTGGGCAGTGTCACAAAATTGCCCTCTTGACATATAGAAAGAATCTCCATCCATCTCATCCCGAGTCAACATTGCCACGTTAAAAATATTGGATCTCTCCATTTTGCCCTCTAGTTCACAAACACAGAAGCAGGAAGGTGTCTGTCCAGGCCAAAGCTGCTCTGGGCTATGATTGATTTCTGGCTTACGTTTTTCTCCTCTGACCTTTGCAAACCAAGCAGTGCTCACTCAACACGTGAGAGTCATTCAGAGCAGGAGAGCTGTGACAAGCCATGGACTGTTTTTCACAGCTCAAAGGAGAGCATGGTTCATTCGTAATATCTTTTGGAGCAATCATTTTAGAAGCCAGGGCAATGCTGTTTAAGGCCCCTCTCTGGACTTCAATATCAAAAACTTCTTTTCTTTGGAAGGCTCCACTGGACAGATAAGTAGTTTCAAACAGAAATGCATGTGTCAGTGCCTTTCTGAACCCTCGGTGCTTTGGTTTGCAACATTTCTGAGCTGCTTTGGGTACTGAAGCCTCTGTAAAGGACAGTGAAAACAGGAAAAGTCCTACGCTGAAACAAGAGCCTCAGCAGTCCCTGTGTCCCCAGAGGGAGAAAAAAAAAAAAAAAAAAAAAAAAAAAGTCATATAATCTGTTGACAGTTCTCTGAGCTCTAGGTTGAGTTTTTTCCTGGCCTCGACCCAGGTAATCAGTGCATGCTCAAATATATAAAGCTTGACAGCCCTTCAGAGAAGTTTTTTAGGCACCAGGCTCCTAATGCCCCTTTTTATTCCTACAGAGGTTGAGTGATCAGTGCTTTCAGAACTCAGAATACTTGTTGTGTTATGTTACATTAAAATAGATTCAAACACATGTTGTTGTTTTTTGTTTTTTCCAATCTGTTTTTGAACTTTTTTACTTTGCTTCAGTCGTCTTTGCATCCCGATATTCAGCTGACATAATTATATGGTGTGAATTTTAACAGCAAGCTCAGAGAGTTGTTCTGTTTTATTACATTTAAAGAGGCACCGTTATGTTAAAGAGAAAGAAAAGCATGTTTATAATTCTTCATTATCCCAAAATGTTAATGTCTAAACACAGTGAATAGCACTCCAGTGCTTGCAACTTATTCTTCTTTTTACATTTCACTAACGCTCTGTGATAAGAATAGTCTTTCCCTTTTTGAAAGTCACTTTCATTTCTAACTGTTTCTTTACTTCATTGACCAGGCTTTTATTCACACTCTTCACCTAAATGCAAATTAAACCCATAGGTTTTTTGGCTGGTAGTACAAAATAGCAACATAAAAGACTATCTCAACCCAGAACATAAGTAATCTTTATTGTAATTTAGAAGCAAATGTTACAGAAACATTTCTATTCTGCTGTACTGGTATATTATATCTTTCCAAAATCCTAGTGGTGAGACATTTTCACATGCTCTGTTGTTTTAATATACTTCATACTGACTTTAAAATCTCTTACATTGTCAGGAGGGAGAAAAGGATTGTAAATAAAAGCGTGGTCTTAATTTACAAATTCTTAGACTTTGAAGTGTTTTACATGAGTATTTCCAGGGGGTTCTCATCAAAATGTCTCCTCAGACTAAATTATAATTCCTGCAAAATTTTCCAAGGGCAATTTTGCTTTTCTCCTCTCTTTGTCTTGTCATTAAAGAAACAGGGCTGAATTATCTGACATGAATCAAAGCATGTGGGTTTGGCCCATGTGTATATGAAACCCACTGGATGTTCATTCCCATCACCTGGCTGTGCCACAGACTCTCTGAGAAGTCCATATCACAAGATGAGATGTCCTGTGAGGTCAGACCGGATATCTTTCTAACCAGCATCCTGATTTTGTCATTGACCAGCAAGGAAGGCTGAAGAAGCACAGGGTTAGGCAGTGATTTTTCCCATGGAAAAACCATCCCCAGCTTTGGTGCTCAGCCATTTAAGAGACAAGATCTTGAAGGCTCAAGGTTTCTAAGTGTCCACCTTCCTGGTCCTTTGTTGGGGATAAGTCATCTTGGAAATTTCTGATTCAGATCTTGTAAGCCAAATTTTAGCCAGTTGATGAAAAAGCTGGGGAAAAAATAGGAAGTTTAGGGAGGCTTTGGGGATCTTGCAATCTGCAAAGCATGCAGAAAAACTGGCAAGGTCTTGTTCGATCCTGGCCAGAATTTCAACATGGTTCAGTAGAAATAGCAGCATCTCAGCAGAGCGTTGGGATTTCAACAAGATTCTGCCAAAGTACATGTGAGCATCTGTAATTATAACATCAAAAATCTGAAGTCTAAAAGACACTTCTAGGTGGTGTCTGCCTATATGGAGGGAGCAGGTGGATTGTCTTGGCAAAAAAAAAGAGGGGGGCAGCTCACAGACAGGGTCTTTTAAGTGATAGATGATCAATCTATTAATTATACACATTCTAATTGCCTTCCTGTTGCCCAGATCTAAGGTATTTCTGGTCCCAAAAGCATTCAGCTTTGACTGGGATTTCTAAAAGCCTGCAGTGTAGCTGCTCAGTTCTTTGGCCCAAAAAGAATCTTCTTCTTAAAATAAAAACATTATTTTTTCTCCCTATTTTTCAGCTGATAAAATATTCAGGGTTTCATGAAGTTTGCTACTTTTTGCTTAGCATTAGGTCTGGAAATTTTTTTATCCCCCTAATTTTCACAGAAATTTGTATTCAGACTGAGAAAATCAGTGTCTTTCCAAGTTCCCACCCTATACTGATAGGAGAAGCCGCTTTCTCTTGCAAGACAGGGCTGACAGTGACTCAGTTTACCACTGCAGGTGATGTACTCTTTTTGCTCTGAGCCATGAAGAAGGGTCCTGGCATACTAGAACTTGAGCGATAGGAGTTATTGCCAGCCATGTCTGCACCTGTATGTATACCTATATATCTTTATATCTGTATATAAAGATATTCATATGCTTTATAGTAAGTAGATGGACACATAAAACTAAGCATCCCAAATAGCAGTTTAGTGTGCAGTCAAAAACGCTGGCAGTGCAGAAATTAGAACAAAAAAGAAATCATGAGACGAGGGACTGGACTGAATTATCTGACAGCTAAAAGAAATGCTGCCATCTCCAGAAGACAGACTGATACTACACAGGGAGAAAAAGAAGCAAAGTCTTTAGACCAGAGAACAAAATTAAACCTGGGGATGCTTTAATCTGTAACAATTTGGCGTTGCTAATCCAGATGATGAAAATAGCAAGGTCAATACCTCTCTTGGTCACCTACTAGCAAGGAGTGACCCTGAATTAACTGATCCTCGTGGGAGAAGGTGCGACGGGGAGCTTGTGCATTGCTCGCTTTCCTACAGGATGGGATTCTGTGAATGAGACAGCAATGGTCACTGGGTGATGTGGTAGAGAAGGGCGGAGAGATTATCATCATTTATCCCATGAAATAAAATAGATCCAAAGCATGGATGAGCACCCAGAAGATTGAATTGTTAGGGTGCTCCTCAGCGTGGTTGTAAGCAGTGATACCTATAAATCCAATGTGCAGGCACATTGTTCGTGAACAGCATGGACTGGGGATTCAATAGGCATTTTGAATATGACTATTATGTTACCTATTTAATTAAATCCCAGAGATTCAACCTATGCAGGACCTGCTTTTCTGCAGCACAGCATCACAACCTCTTCTGGTGTCCCCATCTCCCTGCAGCTTGCTGGGATGGGAGCCCAGGTCACAGCACCCCTTGGAGTCAGACATGGGGGGGTCCCAGGGCAGGGGAGAGACCACTCAGGAGGGCTGGGCTGAGCTGATGGAAAATGTAAGACAAGAAGCAGATGTAGGAGCTGCATCATGACAAACCTTTCTCTTGCAAGGGCCAACCTAATTCAATGGGCATGCAGTGGAGTTAGGGCACTTACTCTGCACTAAGGAGCCTTATCCGCAGGGTAAGGGTAATGCTACGCGGTCCTGAAACATTAATTATTCCAATATCCATCCTCCTGGGAGCCCTGGGAAGAAGAATTTTGCTCTGCAGTAAATGGTGTTAAATAGTATATTTGTATGTGTGCAAGTGCTTTCAAATGCAAAGAAAACAGAATCTGATAGTCCCCACAGAAAAGTGCTCTGGAGGGCTTCCAGCTGCTTTGAGGATTTTAAGAGCCTGTTCTAGGCTGTACCTTCAAAAGATCGATTTAAATGCTGCCTGCTTTGTACTCATTGTTTATAAAGTTGAAAGCGTTTCTGATGGTGACTATTCATTCTCACAGTTGCGTGCAGAACAGAAGCAGGTTGGTTTAACTCCTTCCCTGCCACGTCCTGGGGAGATCAGGCGGCTCCGCAGAGAGATCAGCTCAGCATGGGCACTGAGGGACTGACAGGTCAATAAATTGAATTTCTGCAGTAACCTGGTGGGGTGGAGTTCACCAGGGCACTGTGTTATTTTGCATTCAGGATGCATGCTTGTACATGTCTGTGTTGTATGGCTCTGTGTTGTATGGCACCATGTTGTAGTTCTGTCTGCTGTAGGAGCAGAACTTCATCCTCCCACAGAAGGGTTTGTCATGCTCCCTCTGGAGCGATGGAGAAGGTCCCTGGAAGATGACCTACTTGTAAGGAATGATTGACACATTGATGTCCTCAAGGCAGCACCAACTATCCTGGAGCAGCACACATTGTGTAGGAAATGTCCTTCCAGTCCGCCTTGAACTCTGGGGTTATAAAGGATGGCCCCAAACTCTGCTGTAAGAGCAGACTTGTTCTGTTCTACTGAGTTTGGAACAGTGGCCAGAAGTTTAACTTGAGTGTTTCTACCCAAGGATGCTCTCAAAGGGAGTCAGCAAGCTGTCCGTGGTCTGTCTGCAGGGCAGCCAACAAGGGTGAAGGGGGGGACTCCCCCCAAGGCTCCTTCAGAGCTTTGTAGGTCTCATTGCTGAGGGACAGCATTCATGTTTTCTTGCTGAGCACCCCTGACCTGGGGCCATCACAGGGGATACAGGCATCTTATCTTCTTGTCAATCTTGCCATCTCAGCTGCAACTTCAGATATACCTTCTCAACCCAATCCCACCTGCTCTAGGCCATAGCAGACTTCAGAGCCTTGTAGAAGCAGACTCAAGAAGGAGCCATCAGAAAACTTTCCCAGGACAAGAGGAAGTGTAGGTTGCAGCCTGTCTACAAACATGTCCTCTGTGCCATTCTAACCCTTTTTGCCCTCTAGCACACTTAATTTTTAAGTGGTTTCAAGCAAGTTTTTTTCCACTTCCTATTTTTAAGCTATTCGATGTCTCCATAGATCTCAGGCTTTGGTAGCTGTCTCTAGTAGTTCATTGCAGTTTGCACTGCTTAATTACATCTCTCATAACTGCATACTTAAGGTTGATCTCAAGCAGTTTTTCTCCATAGGCCATGCCAGACAATGGACCTTTGTAAGAAGCAAGGGGAACTCCCCATTTCAGGTTAAAAAACTCAGAGTTATGCCATCTTTCTTTTCAACAGCATTTAAGTAGCATCCCTAGCACCCTATAGACCATGAACATCAGTAGTAATTATTCCTAAGTCAGGTTTGTAGTATTCAGCTTCATATCTTTAGGCAGTTGAGAGGCTGAGCTCCTATAATGATCTTTGGATGCCAATTAATCTGAGATGTTGTCCACTTTTTCTTTCCCGTCATGGCAGAAGGATGTAATAAGATTCCCCAGTTCAATTAAATGTGTGCATTAGATGGTTGCGCAAATCCATGAGCAAGCAGAGCATGACTCCTTGTTCTGCTAGGTGTGGACTACAACTTGTGCTTAAAGAGGGGGGATAAGATGTAGCCAAAGTCAATGAACCTCCCAGGAAAATACAGGGTTTTTCTCCTTCCCAGTCCACTGAAGCTGAATCTGGCCCATCTGAAGACCCATGAGGTTCCTCCTGTCTCAGTGTCATCCATGCAGCTTCTGGTTTGCTGTTAGCTAAACCTCATCATCTCGCTGTGTATCTTCACAACGAACACCAGTCAAATGTTTTAACTGGCTCCTGACTCGTGTTTCCAAGATTTTTGCATTTCTGTACTAAATTACCCATCTTCATTTGGTCTCCTTACTTCCTTAAGCTGACTTATGTCCAAAGACCTCTACAGATGCCAAACCTTCAAACTGAAAAACCTGCACCCAGTTATTTATTGGAAAAAAATGTGTATTCTTACCCTGGGAGACCAGCTCTGGCCCTGTGCTTGTCGGATGACAGGTGGGGTTTCCAGCCAGACTTCCATTTAAACAAGAGTACT
Organism: Aythya ferina; assembly: GCF_964211825.1. Taxonomy (NCBI): domain Eukaryota; kingdom Metazoa; phylum Chordata; class Aves; order Anseriformes; family Anatidae; genus Aythya; species Aythya ferina. Next base: position 203,464,532 of record NC_140296.1, read on the forward strand.
GTAATTAAAAGGAGCTGGCTAAAGAAATTGCACAAATTAGAGCAGACAGCTGTTATTTGAAAAGAACAAACACTGTGTGTTTTGTTGTTGTTGTTTTGTTTTGTTTTAAATGGCCAGCTCTTGGCTTGCTGCCAGAGATGCTTACATTGGATTTTATGGATAAAAATCTTCCTTCAGCTGTTAAAAATATACGTGAAAATTCCCCCCCTGTCCTCCAAGTTGTGATGGGTGCTAGGCAACAAAAGGAGCATATTCATAAACTTTAGCGTAGCCTGGAGATAACTAACTTGAGATGTTTAATAAACAGAGAAAATACAGCATCCATTTTATTTTATTCATGCATTTTTGCACAGAAGCTGAGAGTAGTGAAATAGAAGTTTAAACTGGGAGCATCATAGCTCATTGCACAATACAGAGAATGGAGCTCTTCCTGCTTTATAGGTAAAGTGAGTGGTTTGAATCAAAAAAAAAAAAAAAAAAAATCTGATATCTCCCTGGTGGTGGAGGCAGTGAGGGGATCAATATGGCATACACCAAGGGCTGGAAGGGAGACCTAGGTGACACTTTCTGCTGTTTGTTTTCAGTTCAGAGATCCCCCCATCCCTCTTATGTACCAGAAAGAGAGTTTTCTGCTGTCCTGGTAGAATAGCTGATGGTTGCACGTGATTGGGAACAAGGACTGGATATTTTCTCAGTCTTCTTTGGCATGCAAGCACCCAACAAGAATGCAGAAGAATGAGTAATTAATGAGTATTCCCATTGGCACGTAAAATCCTGCCTTATTAATAGAGCAGCTACCAGGCTTAAAATCAAACAGAACAGGTTGCTGCATTTGGCCAGTGTCTCTGGTAACTTGAAAAGGGGCAAACCCATGTTCGCCCATAAAAGATGTATGGGAATGCAGGTTATACCAGTCTGAGTTCACTCCACTGAATGGATGATGATCAGGGCTGGGACCAGAGGATTTGCTGGGATTTGCTTCTGCCTAGTCCCCCAGTAAACCTGTCCCTCTGTCCTTCCATTAAACAAGCACTGTAGAGTCACTCGTCCCCTTTTAGGGACCGTTGAGCTCTGCTGGTAAAAAGCAATGGCACCAGCTAGTTATTAAGTGGATTCACAATGTTTGCTAATGCTAATTATACAAATTAAAGCACAGAGGGTGAGTATAGGCTTGGAGAACAAAGAACAAAAATGAGGAATTTGTAGAAGAAACTGCTTTCTCTCCAAAACCCTGGCTGTAATCTTTTCCTTCCTCTTTTTGAGTGATTTCTGGGTGTTCTTTTTCAACTTTATTTCCCCCTTCCCCACCCCTAATGTTCATCTTGTCTTATTCTCTAGGAAAATCTCTTCTTTGTGATGGAGTATCTCAATGGAGGAGACCTCATGTTCCATATCCAGAATTGTCATAAGTTCGACCTTCCCAGAGCCACGTAAGATGTTATGATTACCTTTTGGCTTGCAGCTCTCACACACGGTAGAAGCAAAGATGGCAGCTGGGGACACCGGGGCTCTTAGTTTTATTCCCTGCTCTACCACTGTCCTGTGAGGGTAACCTTGAGAACATCCCTTGACCTCTCTGTGCCTTACCCCCATCTTCAAAGCACTCTCAACTGGATTTTAGCATGGAAACAGAACCACTTCCAAACCCAGCACTCTCCAAAACGAACAAAACAGACGCACAGGTCATCACCCCAACTCACTGGCTGACTTGGAGCAAGTCACTTCCTCTCCCTGTCAGCTTTCCCCTCCCACAGAAGGCTTTTTAGAGCATATCCACACAGTTCATTGCAGTCAAATGTGAACTCGCTTTGCATTCTTGGTCAACCAGGGAAGCTATTTCTGTCTGGAAGCATTACAGATGCTGCTACACCCTCGTCAGCATTACATTTGGCTGCAGTCTCATCCTTTAGCTTACAAAGAAGGGGCCTCCTTCCAGCATGTGAATTGGCTCCCATAGCTTGTGCTAACCTCAGAATATTCCCCCAGACACTTGCTTACAGTCAAGAGCTGGGCTGAATGGAAGCTGTGCCTTAGGCTGCTTTGCTTGCTGGATCAGTGCCTTTCACAGGGGGGCTCTTCACCTGAAATCTTACCTCTGAAAGTGCCTAGAGTGTCTATAAACAGCCCTGAGCATGCCTAAGATCTTATTTAGATGGCCCATGGATGAGGTTCATGCTAAAGCAACCTACAGGTGCCTGCTTTGAATTACAGCAGCCCTGGGGTTGCTTTACAATTGCGCTCATTGAATTCTTGCTCAGCCCAGCACCGGAGGCCCCAGAAATGACATTGTGCACCTAACCTCCACCCTGGCTTTGCCACCATCAAAGAAATCCCACAGGTGCATTTTCAGCCATCTCAACCTCTTGTTCTTTACAACACCACTTCAAATGAGGTTCACAGTCCAGTGATCAGAGGCAAAGCTCTTGTTTGTTAGAAGTAATAGAATACGTTCGTTTTTCCTTTTAAGGTTTGAGTCAAAAAAAAAAAAAAAAAAAAGATCAAGGCTTATCAAAACTGCAAAGGTAAATTCAAATCAAAAATTAATACACCAAAAGAGAATTAAAAATGTATTTAGCTCTGTTGAAAGTAAATAGAAGAATTCAAATACATGAAAGGTGTTTTTAATCCTTCTGCGAACAAAAGGTATTTGAAAAGTCAACACTGAAACCACTATAAGAATTAATTCTTATTTGATAATTAAAAAAAAAAAAAAAATCATTTAAATCAGTGTTTAATTTGCTGGGTGTTTTCTTTTCCAAAAGCATGTGAATGTTCAGAATTAAGCCCTCAGGCCAATGCACTGAAGACTGGTGAAGCAAAGGATACAAATACCTGGGGGATATGACCTGTGGTTACATTCCCTTCTGGGCAGAGTGCTTTCATTGTGCAGTGATGCTTCAGCTTTATGCTGCCTCTGCAGCAGGACGTGTTTTTGTCCTTTAGGCAGAAATGTGTTAAGAACAAAGTTCTAAAACTCCAAAAGACTCCACAGAAAGGCCACTGATTTGCTAGCTTATCCACATCTTGAATAAAATTTCAAAAGCAAGTCATTAATCTGGGCAGTGAAGAGATCTGTGTGACCAGCTGAGGAGCTTGTTGTCCCCAAGCCCAGATGTCCTCCTGCCTGTCCCTGTGCTGGCACCACTCAACTCTTTGTGCAGCAGCCACTGAACACAGCTGTTTCCACCTGCCTTTTTGAGTTCTGAAGCATTGACTATAAGTCTGATGCAGTCTGGTACATTGTTGTAAATCACTGATTTACATGAAATATGTAAATAAGGGAGAGGCAGAAACCACCCACTCTTCCTTCCTTGCTACAGGAACCATATCTTGAGGCAAGGCAGGGTACAGAGTTGGAGCTGGGTAATGGGTTTTTTTGCTTCACTTATGACCTGGAGGCATCCTCAGGCACTTAAGGACATGTCCTCAGAAACTGTTAGATACCAGAAAATGACAGCTAGCCATGTTTTGTTGTCTCCAAAGCCCCAAAAACTAGTAGGCTTCAAATCCCTGCCATTTTCCAGAGTGGTTTCAGTACTGGTTTGAGTACTGGCTACGTGGAGTGCTTTTGGGAATTCCACATTGTCCATCGGTTACTTGTAAACTCCAGTTACTCTAAGCCTTCTGGAGACACTCCAAACTTACTGGGGACTTAATGAAATTTTGGCTCCTGTGAAGGCAAAGTTTCCATCTTTTGGGGGTCTAGTTGAAAGCAGCTGTTGGAAAGCAACCGTCCTAACTTGTTCTTTCTGTCACTCAGGTTCTATGCTGCTGAAATCATATGTGGGCTGCAGTTCCTCCATTCAAAGGGCATAATATACAGGTAATTTTACTCCTCATTGTCCGATATGTTAAACCTTTCTTACACTTACTGGCATCACACTTCTATGCAGATTCACTTTTGAAGATGGCCTGCTGTTTTCTTTTGAAGAGATGGCTCAGAAAAAGGCAGCTTTGAGCCCTTCTGAGGAATTCAGTCCTATTTCAGTTAACATTAAAGCAAACTCTTTGATGCATTTACACCAAGTCTTTCACAGAGCACTCAGAATAAGCACACAGTTTAATCTTTCCATGGATGAAGATATACAAGGTTAAGCTAACCATGAGAAATGTGGTATTTCTGCTGTGTAGCTTACCCTGGAACAGTGGTGAAAAGGTCAGCTCAGGTAACAGCAATAGGGAGACAGCAATACCTTAATTTTGGGGTTATCTGCACAGCCCCATGGGATCCATCTTATCATCATGACTCTGAGCTAATCACCCAAGCCTTTCTTGTAGTAAGTAAAGTAAACAGAGAAAAATCATGGTTTTTAGGTACTAGTTCATCCAACCTGTATTAGAGTGTCCATGAGAAGTGGACTTTCTATCAGTGGGCTCTGTAGAGAGCAGATGGATACTAGGTCAGGTACTAAAGGCAGCCGCACTCAGGCAGAAGAATCTTCTCCCAGATTTCCAAAACTGGGAGGAACTTACTCCATGATGCATCAGCCTGCTTAATCCTACAGAGGAAAAGTCTTCTACTGTAAAATTGTGCATTCCATTTTCTTCTTTACCTCCTTAAGAGCTTGGAAGTTATACATGAATGTTTTGATCTAATACACAAAAGTTGTGGTTAAGACCTGCATGAAAGGCCAAGGGACAAGATGAAAGCAGGAGGGGCTGCAGATATCAGGAAATGGTCTGTTTTCCGAGAGAAACTGAATTTCTGGGGTACACTCATCTAACTCATCTTCTTGGCAACCATTAGTTACTACACTGCAGCATTTTGTGGAAGAGGGAATTAAATATCTTGTCACAAGCACATGAGAAAGTTCACTAAAGCAATGTTTGCTGAAACCAAAATGAGCTTATTTCAATGTTTGTCACATAGCACGAACATTAGAAAAATGCTAAAAGTGAATGGCTTGTTTACAATTCACTCTCCCATTAAACTCAAGCTTTGATTCATATAAACTCTCATTATTCATTATTAGTGCTCATGTGAGAGCTGTTTATTGACCAGTGAGGGTGACTGCATAAACATGAGATCAATATCAATAACATTAAGCCAGGATGGTCTCTGGGGTCTCAGCATTTTGTGAAGTGCCCAAACCACTTAGCCGAGTCTGCTGTTCTTACTTAGACTTCTTAAAAAAGTTGATTAAAAATATCTACAGGATGTTTTGAATTCGTGATAGCACTGTTAAAGCTGGCTTTTTGCTTGTAACTCACATTTTTATTTGAAACTGCTACACCAGTAGTGTGCCAGGTTTGGAGGCCCATTTTCCCATGAAACAAGAGATTGTGAGAGTCTGGAGCCATAGACTGTGCAGGGAAGTGGGGGCAAAATGGGATAGCTAGACATGTTGGTACAAAGAAATAGCTTATTCCTAGGAGTCAGTGTGACTTTGCTCTGGACATCAGGCTTTGATAGGAAATATCTGACCAGTCCTACTCCTTTTTCCTTTTTCCTTTTTTTTTTTTTTTTTTTTTTCCTGAAAGCAATAACCACAAGGTCACTTGAGAACTCACAGCCATCAGTATCTCAGTCAGAGCTAACTAAGCATTTAGAAAAGTGAATAGAAATCATTTCTGAAACTACATCACTTGTGATGTAGTAAGAATAACGAATCCAGCTGTTCTGTCTCATGCACCCATGTCTGGAAATGTTGGCTTAAATTTTAATGAATGAGCCGAGGCATTTTTGGCAGAAAATCCAATCCCTGGAGCCAATGAATTTGAGACTCATCAAAATAATGAAAGCGAACTGTAGGTGATGGGTTTTTTGTTTTGCTTCAAACTACCAGATGAATAAAAGCAGTGCTGGCAGCCAGAGATTGATCTCAATGGTGTAACTAGAATAAGTCATTCCAGCTGGAAATTGTGACAACATGAGTGTCTGCCACTTGGAAAGCAAATGTCTTGGTTGTCTCTATATTTCTTTTTGATTGATGACTCCTACTTTTTATTTGGCTGTATTCTAGCAGCAACGAACTATTGCCCCATGACAAGTTTTGTAGACACTACAAAGGAGCTTTGCAGAGGGAGGATGAAGAGACACCTTTCCCACAATTGTAGGTGACTGAGGAAAATCAAGTATTAGAAGTGATCTTCTCTGAGAGAGTCAAATGGTCAAGGCCATTTCTGAGAAAAAAAAAAAAATACATTTATATATATATGTATGTGTAAAACTGTTGTCACCAGGAGTGTGGCTATATAGCAGCCTCATAGTAAGGACTCTTGCCTGAGATGTGGAAAATGTGAATCAGCAGATGTTAGAAAAGACCAGTTGTTACCTCAGCTGTGCACAAATCCAGTTGTTTTATCTGGGTGCTCAGGGAGCCTTGAGAGAGAGCAGTGACTGAGAGTTCAGGCAGTGCAAGAACATGGGTGCTCCAAGACCAGGTATGCAAATTCTACCTACATCCCAGGTGAGGTGGAGCATCACTGATCCAGACATCTCCCTGAATCATTGTTACAATGAAAATCAAAATGTTTAGGCAAGATGCAAAAGTCTAACACAGAAGCTATGCCAGCCTTCCTTTCTTTATGCCTTTTTCTTTATTTCTTTACATTATTTTCTATCCTTTCAGAAGTTATTCCCACATGGAGAGACCCTTTTGTTCTCTGTAAATGACCAAGATTCATCAGCTCACTTGCTTTTATTTCTTTCTTTTTATATTCACTTATTATTTTTTTCTCCCTTTCTGGGATCTTTTCGTCCCACTGCAGCTCTCAGAGCATAAAGCCTCTGACAGAAGCCTGGCAGCTATGTGTGAAGGGCTTGTAAATCCCTGGGGTTCAGGCAGTACAGCCCGCAAGTGAAAAGTTGCTGGATGTTCTGCTGATGTCCAGGGTTGTTCTTACCATGCAAGGCTCGCAGGTCCTTACCTCTTCCAACATTTGTACAGCCTGCACTGGGAGGAAAAGCTGGCAGCAACTTCAGAGGCAGTATTGAAGCTCCCAGGAAAGGGGGGAGTGAGAACTAGCCAGTCCCTTCTTGCTCCCCTTCTCCGGGCAGTGTTAGAGGAGAAGCATCAACCTGGATAAAGCATTTTTAGCTTCACTATTCTGCATCCTCCAAGGAGAGATGCAAATATCTTGGGTAAAGTTAGATAAAGCAAATGAGTCAGTGCTCATACAGGAGGAAGAGGAATTTTGAACTTCTAGAGATAGCAGCTCATCCTCTAGCCCTCAGCCTTCTTTTGTAATCGGATCATGTAGGCAATTAGTGAATTAATGAGTGTATTCTGCTAAAATCACTTGCATGGCTCTGTAACACTTTAAAAGAAGGGATTTCTTTCTCTTCTTCCACAGAGACTTGAAGCTAGACAACGTCCTCTTGGACAATGAGGGGCACATCAAAATTGCTGACTTTGGGATGTGTAAGGAGAACATGTTTGGAGATGCTAAGACAAGTACTTTCTGTGGGACTCCTGACTATATCGCTCCGGAGGTAGGTGCTGGATCCAGGGAGGTCAGCAAGCTGTTGTGGGACAGAGAACTCATCTTCAGACGTGGTTGTTGGTCAGTGGTGGTGGGGCATGCGAAAAGCAATAACCTGCTTGTGAATGGTTTCAGGCTAGAAACCTTATTTTAGTTTGACTCCACAAGCTGCCTCCAGGTGAAGGAGACCCTAAAACTTGAGGTGATGTGGCTGTGTCAGGGTCAGGCCATGCTTGAGTTAATGAGTGCAAGGCAGAGCTCACAGCTCGAGTTAAGGGCCTGCTCTGCCCTCTTGACTCAGGATATTTGTGCTACATTTGAAGTACTGCCCTCTGAGGCTGGGGTTTGCTTGGAGACAGTCTACAAGGTCTGTGCATTGCAGACATATCAACAGGTGCTCTTCTTCTTCCCCAGCTGATACACTTGGTGGAGAAAAGCTGAAGCTGGCCTTCATGTGTCCCTGTAATAAAGCTGGATGGTCACAGACACCAGACTTCAGTTTTCCCACAGGATCCCCTGCCCTTCCCCTTATTTTTTCAGGTTTCCCACACAGAAGTTTGTTCTTATTTTCTTTTTCTAGCAAATGTAGATTTTTTGGTCTAGATCCATTCAGAAAAGAACAAACTCCCTTAACCTGTTGAGTTCAAGTAATGACAGCTCTCACTGTGGAGAGACTTTGACTAATTAGATGGCAAACTGAGGCCAAAGAAGACATTATTCATCCTGGAGGAAAACTAAGAGTCATCCATGCATCATGTTCGACATCACTCTGAAATCCATTTATTTGCCTTTCAAGCTCCCATTTCATGATTTCATGATGGATATCAGGACTTTCCAAATGGCTTTTAAAGCTCTTGTTTTTTTCCCCTTCTCTATAATTCATTGATCATTTAGTGTGCACCAAAGGCCTCAATTCTGATCTAAGTTACACCACTGCTGACACGGGGGCAGGTCTCTTCAGTAATTGGATTTGTATTGCCTGAGAACAGGTGTATGTGTGCTCTGCCATCAAGTTGCAATTGTCTTTTATTCCATTTCAAAATGCTTTTATTAAATTAAAAAAAAAAAAAAAACTTTATTTTTTCTGATCCTAAAAGAGAGCTGAGTGATAATCCATTATCTGTGATTTTACTTTATAGGTGAGAGCGAGTTGAAAATAGCTCAAAGGTTTTATTTCTGTGCTATCATTTATTTTAGAGATTCAACGAGTGCATATAAAACATTTTACCTCCAAATTGAAAGAACTGCTAGAGTTTATGGATCACCTCTCCTGCCAGAGGTTGAAGCCATGGACTTCTTGTCAGTATTTCAATGTGGCTGCTAGCACTGTAATTTGTTGCAGGCACAGCACCTTGGCTACAGCTGTGCAAATACAGGGATTTGGGGTCACCAGGCAAGAATTTTTTTATCTCAAAAATGTTTGACAAAAAAAAAAAAAAAAAAAAAAGAGTTAAATTAAATTTCTAGAGTTCATTTTTTTTAGAGAACACAAAACTAATAATTTTTTTTCCTTGACTAACATAAATCATTTAATTTAGTTTTCCAGACACTTTAAACTTTGAAAAGTAAGGCCTTATAAAAGAAATGTGTCTTTTCAGGAGGAAAGGCTTAGATGATTTTGTTTATTAGCAGCCCAGAAGAAATGTATTAGGGAGACTTGCTGCTTCCCTTTTTTCACTCTGGATGAAACATATTGTTTATATTGCCTCTTCTGTTCAAATAGGGTTTTTGTTTGTTTGTTTGTTTGTTCTGCTTTATTTTTTCGGCATTTTTTCTCTTTTTGAATTTTGGAGACAGATGTGTTAACCATGAACACTCTACATCAGCTTGGACCTTCTGATATTAAGGTCCTGCTTTGCTAGATGCCACAGGTACATCAGAGGGGGATACTTTTCACATTAGGTGAGAAAATTCATCTAAAAAAGAAGCATCAAATGGCACTTTATAGCACGGTAGGAGGGTTAGCTTTGCCAGAAGCCAGGTCATCCCTTCCTACCTTAGATATGTAAGTCAGATAAATCACCATTTTTCCTCCGTTGACTGTAGAAAGACTCTGGATAACTAGCTTAATAATAAGACAACTAACTTTTAGGAAATAAGATGAATCCAGACCCAAGTGGCAAACTCTGCCCTAAAGCATTTAGAAGCAACGAAGACAAGGTACGAAATCACTTTAAAATAACTCAGACAAGCCTACAATACCTCAGAGCCAGGGGTAAAGATTCTCTAAATCACAATTTTTATCAGCAATTTAATATACACTAGTTTAGATAATTGCTTTCACTGGTGTTATGCCATGCTCATGGCTTGCTACTGATACCTACACTGTAATCATAGTATAGAGGATGGTGATGCGACCGGGCTGTGGGTGCAAAAGCAAAGATCGTGGCTTAAAATAACCTATTTTAGGGTTATTTCAAGCTCTATTCAAGCTCTAAAACTGCAATAAGGATCCTAGACATCATAGTCTTCACATGTATCTTTAGACATCTGCAAAGAAATTATCTATATATGAGCAACTTGTCCAGATTCCTTAATAACTGAAGGAGATGAACAGAGGGTTACATTTTACAGCAGGTAGATATTTAGCTGGATGTCTAAAATTTGCATAATTTTCTTATCTGCGTACCTAAATACGTATTTAGGTACGTAATACGTAATACCTTTACGTATCTAAAGAGAGATTAGATGAATTTAGCTCTTCCAGAGAGAAGTCTGAAAGTTTGGTGGTATCTGGCCAAGTTTGCAGGGGAAGAAAATGACAGATCTGTTCTTTGGGGAGGTCATTACCCCAACCGACCTGTCCTGGTCACCGTACACTGGATATAACCTTCATTTTATAACTGTCACAGAAAAACACAACTCAATGGACTGACTGAAGGCAAACTCTCCTTGCTCTACTTGTAACTCAGTTCTAACATTTGATTTCTGTCTTCTTTTCCCATCCCTTTGGCCTAAATAAAAGCTACCTAAAGTTCCATCTCCCTGCTTAGCACATAGTTTATTCTTCACCAAACTGACTATTGCATGGTAAGCTGTTTGAAATTCCTTTTGCTGAAATTGAAACCTCTTGGCAGACCTTTACTGGCAGATACTCTGGCTCAGGGATCAGGTAGGGGAGAACACCTCTGCTATCACATTCAGTACAAAGCAGCTTTTGAAGGGTCAGGGCCTGACCACCATTCTGAAGATGAAATACTGATGACAGACATTTTGTGTCTGTCTTTTTCACTCCTCTCTTTGGGCAGATATTGCTGGGGCAGAAGTACAACACCTCCGTTGACTGGTGGTCCTTTGGTGTCCTTCTGTATGAGATGCTTATTGGCCAATCTCCTTTCCATGGCCAAGATGAGGAGGAGCTTTTCCAGTCTATCCGTATGGATAACCCATTCTACCCTCGCTGGCTTGACAAGGATGCAAAGGACATTTTGGTGAAGGTAAGAATTACCATACGTCAAATAAAAGGTTTTTTGACAGAAATGTCATCTTTAGCTTGTGTATCTCCATCTGTTTTTCAGAGAAACAGCTTTAGTATGATAGGGGCAGTGAGAGTCACTTTCTCTTTCTTGTTTGGGGACCTCAAAGCCCATCCAGACAAAAGCTTTCAAATGCAATACAGAGATTTCAGCTATGTAGTTGTATGGTTGCACACTCAGACACGTATGTTGTTATTATCACTACATCAAATCTGTACTCTCTCTCTTGAGAAGATAAAATACAGCCAGATCTTGGCCATTGTTTTTGGCATGTTAGTCTAAGAATCCCAATCAGAAATTTTGTAAGGTAGAAGAGTCTTCACACTCTCACCAACATTGTTTGAGTTTGAGATCCTATCTGGTAGGACTGTTCCAGTCAATACACTGTTATTGATAAAGAGTAAAGTATTTCTCTTTTTTTCAACATTTTAGCTTTTTGTCAGAGAACCTGAGAGGAGATTGGGATCAAAAGGGAACATCCGCCAGCATGCCTTTTTCCGGGAAATAAACTGGGAGGCATTAGAAGAAAGAAGGATTGAACCTCCTTTCAAACCAAGAGTGGTAAGGATGTATCTTCATTCATTTCAACCCATCTCATGCCATTCTTTACTGAATCATTCCCTTCCCAAATATTTATACCCTCCAATATGTGTTTGCAATGAACCAAAGCCAGAACCCACAGTAATACTTTAAGCCAATTTAAGGATCCAAGCTCTTCAGACATGGGTCTTTAATGTCACACACCTCAAATCCCTAGTATCTTAAAGGTGGTTACATGTTGACCTCATAACTAGCAGTTTAAGGCACCAAGTTAAAGCTTTCAAAATGCCTTCAAATTTTCAGGGAGTTGTTCTAGAGTTGTTCTGCCTATCCAGCAGATGCAGATGGTCAGCTAAGTCAGGATGGAATCAGTCCTATTAATAACAATAATAAAATTTAACTTGACAAGTACAATTCCATTTTGCAGTCCTTCACAAGCATTCTTTACCTGATGTGACCAGTCTGCCGTTTTACAATGTTGTAACATCCCTGCAAGGCAGAATTAATGGATCTCAGCCTCAGTGCCTCCTGCATAAAATGTATTCCCATTACTACTTCAACAGGATGATAATAAGCAAGTCATTAGCATTGGTTGCTGGATATTAAGAGTTCAGACATACAGCAGTTCACTGCAGCTTAACAACTTACTGTGCACCATTTGGGCTACAGTAGACAACTATTGCGGAAAAAGACTAAGAGAGCAAACACTTTGTGGTTTCCTTGGCTGAACCAAGTTTTCTCCCAGCTAGTTGAGCTGAGCCCATAAGAAACAGCCTTATAAGGCTCATACTATTATAATGAAGACCTGAATATTAGTGATTTGACACTGTTTTCTTTTTCCTTTTCTTGAAGAAATCTCCAAGTGACTGTAGCAACTTCGACAAGGAATTTCTAAATGAAAAGCCTAGACTATCGTGTGCAGACAGAGCACTGATTAACAGCATGGACCAAAATATGTTCCGCAACTTCTCTTTTGTGAACCCTAAAATGGAGAAAATATTTTCCTGAGATTTGTCTTACTGAAGAAATTCTCTGTAATGGTTTGAGTAACACTTTGTCAGCTGAAGACTGTGTGTGGTTATTTTAACCAAGAATGTGACAGAAAAACACGTCAGTGAAAATTCATACCAAGCCTGGAGGCTTTCAGCTTGTTCCAGTCTGTAGCAGATGCCAGCCATGCTTCACTAATAATGAAGTCTCTTCATGGTATCTTTTGGTCTCTATTCTCTCTTTTCCCAATGTTCTTTAAGTCGAGAACATCTGAAAACAAAGAGGTGCCAAAACCTCTTCCTCTTTACTTGTACCTACAGCCAATGGGTTTCTCTATAAGAAAAAGCAAACATATTTGTTCTTCTAGTGTTGTCAGTGCCCATTTCTGCAATTCTCACTTAGGCCCACCTCCTTCTGAAGGATGAGTGCTGGGCTCAGGGCCTGAGGGCATCTGGAAAGACTTCATGTTGGGTGTCTTCGCAACCTCCATTTGTACATGCGCAGAATTGTGCCTGTGTTGAAGTTAGAAGAAGAAAATTAACTCCCCTCACACTTTAAAACTTACCCTCACATGTATTGGGATTTAATGCTGTGCCATAAAGTCCACTGAGACTAAGAAAATTTGTAGGTGCACATTCCAGCATTCATATGTCTCAGTCAGAGGCCATGAAACTAAGGCTCAACCATGAAGGAAGATCACAACAATAGCAAGTGTCAAGATCCATACAGAAACACAGAGGTTTTATCTTAATACTTGTGCAGAAAAGATGGGAATTGTAGTACAAAAGCAAGCCTTGAAAACCCCTTTTCTAAAGCTTTAACTGTCCTCAAATTCACCAGATTCAGAGCAAAATCTGCACTGGTCTTTCTGGAGTTTTATTCTAAATCTGCATCAGAAATGTGGTAAAGTTTTCCTCAAACCATTCTTTAAGCATCATAATATTGGCCTTTCAGTCACAGCATTGGCATATTTTACTGGAATGCTAATAACCAGTCCTTGTAAAGGTTGAAGTGCTTCCTATTGCTCTAAATGGTGCCCTGATGCCTTGAAGACATGATGGGCATTGCAGATGTGATGGGCACACTGCAGGACAGCACACCAGGAGAGGGTGGCCCTCTCCCTCCCCCTGTGATATTTTGCTGCATATTCTACCTCTTTGCAGTCTGTGGATACGTTGTTGGGTTAAAAATAATCTCATCCGTGATCCGTTCATGACAGAATCCTTTTAAATAAAGATGCACAGTTTTCAGAGGTTGGAGAAACTCAGAACCTCCCAATTACTGCTTTCTATGGAGACATTAGGTAAATACTGGGTCAAAGTTAAATCAAAGCCCCAAATGAGGAATCTGTAATATATATGTAATAAATGCTAAGGAATTAAGCAGTCATCCCAGCTTGTGTTAGGCTGTAACTGAAGCATGTAAATTTGGAGCTTCATTGCAAGAACTCCTCCAGCCCATTAAGAAGAGATGTTCTAGAAGGTGAGTCATCCCAAATTTGGATTATTTTTGGAGGTGCCCTTCTGGATCCACTGGAATGGGCACTTAACATGGACCCTCCAACAGGACAAACACAGCTTTACAGGCTGTGCAGCCACTGTGGGATATCTCTGGCAGCAGCTGCAGAATCCTGCAGGACCAACAGCAGAAGTGCCTAAAATCAATGAGAAAAGCAAATTGCCTTAAAAAAGGACTCATGCTGGTGACTTTTGTAAAATCCTTGCTTGTGCTGTATAGAGTATAATGGGGTTCTGTGCACACGGTTTGTGCAGCCAGTCATCATGTTTAATTTGAATGGTAAACATGGATTTCTAAAACACCAGTGCAGTTTGTACAGTTTAATAAAATGTTGTGTACAATTGGAAAATGTAGAAGTGATTAAATGGGGACGAAAACCAAAGATGCTTGGAAAAGCTGTTAAAAGGCTCTGTGCTTTCTGGGAGATGTTCCCCAGTGGAATTTCAACCCATAAATACACGGGAGCATCAAGCATTTTGACAACTGTAACTACTCTGTGGCTGCAGGAGCAATTAAAAACCCAGATGCTACCTGCATTTTCCACTGATGCCACAAAATACACTCTAGGACAAAACCGCCCCTGGATGTGACCGTGTTTGTATCTACAAGTGTGTGGAGCTTGTACTTTCCATCAATTACAGGTCAAAATCTAAAGCCAGGATCTGGTGCTGTGGGAAGGTGCCCAAGAAGAGAATAAAATGTCCCTTTTCACTATCAGCAGAGGAGACAGCTGGTAACTGGGGCTGCAGAACCAGATGTGAAGAGATGGGCAGTGTTAGAGGGCAATTAGGCCACCTTCCTTCAACAGCTAAATGAGGATGTATCAGGCATCTGTTGGGAGAACATGACTGTCCACATGCTACGGAGCCCGGATGGCACAACCAGAGGTTGCATGTCGATGTATTTGAAACTAGTTGAGCAGCATCCCTCTCTAAATGCCTGTTTTGGGTGTTCTCTTGTAACAGCGTGGTGGTTCATGCTTGACACCAGTGCAGGGACAGCCTAAGAACACAGCCGAGGGAGGTAAGGTGCTGAATCACCTCTCATGCTTGCATAACTAAAGTTCATCAGTGTTTAACACCTCTCTGACCACAGACAGGGCTCTCTGCACTCCGGCTGTGGTCCTGTCCATCAAAAGCAGACAAACACGAGTGATTTGCGAGCAAGTCCGTGTTTGGTTAACTGCTAGGGCAGTTACATTGTTAGGCTTACTGCAGGGCTTTCAACACAAACCACAAGAAATGGCTGCTTCTCTCTGCAGAGCATCTTTGGTTTAAAAAAACAAAAGAGACCCAGAGAGGATGGGGGGAGG
Source organism: Aythya ferina (assembly GCF_964211825.1). Classification (NCBI taxonomy): domain Eukaryota; kingdom Metazoa; phylum Chordata; class Aves; order Anseriformes; family Anatidae; genus Aythya; species Aythya ferina. The sequence continues at coordinate 203,479,793 of NC_140296.1, forward strand.
GAGGCAGGAGGGCTGGGTACAAGCCACCGTGTGTGCTGTACGTCTCACCGGGGCCACAGCCTGAGAACCCTCCCAGCTGTGCCTGTGGTGTGCGTGAGGTGACGTGGCAAGCAGCGAGCGTTTTCCTGTGGTGAGAGCGATGGAGAGATAGGAGTTGACAAGGGCTGAAAGCCAAACACTCACACGGAAATGAGCAGGAGCCCAGGCACTCGCAGAACTGTTCCTTTCCCTTGGCTAAACCTGGCACATCCATAGCTGTCTGTTCTTTTTTTTCCTTTCTCCTCCTCCAAATAACGATCTTGGTATTGTAGACAGGGCTTGCCAGGTTTGGTTGTTCATTTGCTGAAAGTCTAGTCCTGTTCTGGAGCCCTGTGGTATCACAGCACTGCTGTAGGAGCACGGTGCCTGCAAACATCAGGGTCCTTCCTCCAGCACCACCTGCTTCAGCTCAGGCTTTGGGAGCCCGTCTCACTGCTTCACTCAACAGATGCACAAATCCCTGCAGTTGGCATCCACCAAACTAAACCTCAGGCTAATCAAGCAGATTGAGAGTCACCAGTGAGCGACAGCCCTGGTTTCAGCCCTTCTGCAAGGACAAAGCTGCCTGCAGAGAAGGATAGCTGGCTCTCACCTTTGTGCTTAGCACAAAGCCTGGAGGTAGGGCTGCCACCCCGCAGGGAGCACCAAGCTCCATCCTTCACCCTGCCGTGCCTTTTGCTGCTCGTGCTGAGAGGGAAGGCAACTTTACCCCATGGTTACCAGACACATCTTGAACTTCTATCAGTGTGGCTCCAAACAGCACATACTTTAGGTAGGTATGCTCTTCCCTTTGCTCTTGTATTTGCACCTCAGACACACTTAAAACCCAAGAAGAAAGATTGCAGCCGTGATCTAAACCAATCTCTCACTCCACGAGGTGCAAGCTCAGCTATAGTATTGTGTACAGCAACTGAGATCGCAATCAGCATGTGCCCAAAGTGTGCCTTGCTGTGCCGTGAAGCCAGTGGAGGTCTCAGTGCAGACCACAGGAAGCTTTACTGCCTTTTTTTGCTTACAAAGAAGTTTTATCTTTGCTGTATCACAGCAGCCAAGACAATGCATGCACAGCTTGTGAAATAAGGAATTAACGTGGTTCTGGCTTTTCTGTAACTGGCGCTGCTTGCAAGCCAATTGTCCTGGTCAGCTCAGCAGTTTTACCAGAGTGTGCTGAGGTCTGGTCTACTGCTGGGGACAGGCACATTGGAGGACAAAATGGACAAGCACCTCTACTCTGACATCTCCTTCAGAAATTAAGGTATTTCTGAATCTGAGTTCAGATCCCAATTCAAATAAGTGAATTGAATAAGACTACAGCATAGGAATGCATTTTACCTTAAGTCAGGATTCTTCACTGAGACATTCTGCGATATCCTAGAGGACATCCCAGTGCCCCTCCCATGAACTTGGGTTTCTCCTACAAGTTGTGGTGTGTCCCTCATCCCTGTTACCCCGAAACAACCCAAACTGCAGCTGGACACCTCTGTAAGCAGCTGAATCAAGCCCAGTGAAGGCAGCGGACTCCAGACAGTGACTGAGTGCACCCTACAGCAGCATGGAGGTGTTCAAGGTTGAATATGGTACTTAGGGACATGGTTTATTGGGTGATATCAGTAGCAGGGGAATGGTTGGACCAGATGAACTTGGAGGTCTTTTCCAACCTTAATGATTCTATGGATTGCTAAAATGCCACCTTCTTGAAAGTGAGTGAAAAGGGCTGCATGGGATGCCTCATGTCTTGAAAAGGTTCAGAAAAAAAATTGCCTTCCTTATGATGCTCACCAGCCTTCCAGCCAGAGAAAACCAGGGCTGGAAAACCAGATAAAAGGTGGGCTGGATCTACATCCATGCAGGGGCTGTCTGGGGGACATTTACCAGCACTGAGCTATGAACCAGGCTGACCTATAGACTGGAAATGCCATCGTGCTTTGTCACTGTCAAGGAAGAGCCTTGCAAGAAGTGACATCAAAAATGAGTCATGAGCATGTTGCCTGTGGTTACTGAAGAGACTTCAGGAAGGAAATTCTCAGTCATCATGGTACATCTTCATTAAGGGGGACCTGAGGACATTATATCCCCATTCCCATTGGGAAGCCTCTTTCCTTCTCCCACACTCAGACACTGATAACCAGAGAGGCACAAAGTTTGGGATTTATGGTCCTTTGGGAACTGTCTTTGGTTTCAATCTCTACAAGGACATTCAGTTTCATTTTGAATCTGAGAATCTGCTGAGTCAAAAATTCAAAGCAAAACACAGCCATAAATCTTTGTCCTCACCTCTGTGAAAAACTTACAGAAGCTCATTATAAACCCTTAACACCTCTTGAAATTTCCTCAGAAGGTCAAGTTGATCTCTCGGTGGGTTTAGGTTGGAGCAAAACTGTGAACTAACAATATTCAACACAACTTCGCAAAGAGGCATGACTTCGGGGAAAGAAGATCTTGCGGTTAAGGTGCTATTGAGTCTCTGTAGAACTAGGTTTATTACCCAGTTCTGCTACATGTATCTCTTGTGACATGATGCAAATTGCCTTGCAAGGTTTTAACTTTTCCTCCTCTGAGTAGGCATAGTTCATACCCTGTTGCTCCAAGTTGTTCAATTGTCCTGGAACAGCTGAACTAACCAGAGTTGCCTAAAAATCTCTCATCTTTAAAGTTCATTAGGACTTATATAGGTGCATCCAAGTTAATCATCTAGGCTTCCTCTATTGTCTGTATAAATAATCTAGGACTGTGATTCATCCCATCTTAAGACAGACACCCAGAGTAGTCCACTGAACTTTCTCTACCTTCGTCTTCCAGAAAGAGGAGTGAGTCCTGTCCTGTGTGTATTTGCACATCACTTTGTGCATCACCTTGAGGTTCAGTGGAGCCTTGCTCTTGGACAAATACAGTATTGCCACTATATAAATAAGAAATAAATAAAATTGCCTCAGCTGGCTGCAAATGACAGTTGGATGTCCTAAGACTGGTCCTGAATGAATGTGCTGTTTGATGGGACTGAGGTCTTTGCTGTGACACTCTTGTTTGGTAACCAGAGCTAGGAACAGCCAAAGAGCTGGTCCATCTCACAATCCAATTGCTTAGGTTAGATTTCATCTGTTTATCTATAAGGCTGTTATGAATGAAAACCTTAAAGTCAAGATAAACAGCATCAAGTGCTCTCCACTCATTCATTTCTTCATAGGAGATCTTTATTCAGGTTGGTCAAACATGATCACCACTTTATAAATCCATGCAGACTCCTCCTAATCAGCTTTTTGTCCTCAGAAAGTTTGGAAATCACTTCCCAGAGGATTTTCTCCCCCACCTTACCAGGAATAGCAGTGTAGTCCCCCTCAGGTTCCTTCCTGAGCTTCTTGAAGATGGGAATGATGTTTGTTTTCTTCTAGTCTCCACACCAAACGAAGAGCAGGTTAATGAGATAGGGCTTAATCACTTCAAAACAAATAGTCCTACATGTCTGTCTGTATGCCAGGACATAGCCCAGTTGTAGCCTGCCTGCAGAAGGCAACTGGGATCTGCCTGGGACCCAACTGTTGTTCTCAAACCATGCTGCTCCACTGCCTAAACAAAATTCTGTCGGTGTATGGCAGTTGGAGAAGTGAACTATGATTTTAACAATCACCTAGAGGAAAACATGTTATTTGAGTGGCGAGAAAATAAAAATTAAGCATTACAACTAATTTATGTTGTGGCCCTTTGTCTTAAAGGAACATAAACAGAAAATACGCAGGCAGCAAAGGGAGAATCTCAGCTTTCACTTCAATATTCTTTTTTATTATTGTTGTTAGCCTCCCAGTAGCAAAGGAAATGAGTTCTCCGGTAATCATTTCCATTTAATTTTCAACTCCTCTCTGTTGATAACATTGTGTATAACCTTTTTTTTTTCTAACAGTTACTTTAAATTGTGTACTTTGATATTCCATTCAGCTGGTGAGGAAAGAAAAATCTGTTCTAAAAAAGCCATTTTATCTCTGCTGTACATGAACTCAGCAGGGTAATGTGATATCTCAGAGAGTATATTTATTTTAAATCACTGGTATTTTCCACCAGGGTGAAATTCTTCAAGATATAACCTCTCATTGCTTCCTTCCTTCGTCCCCAAAATGTCATAGGGCCAAAGTAGTGGAGAAATAGGGACAAAATAGCAACTCTTTTTCAAAAGAAACAATAATCCACCCAGCAAATCAAGTCAATTCTGGTCATACTAAGCATAATGAAAAGAGTAAAAAAAATGATGGAATAGGGAAAACTGAGCATGCTGTTATCATAAGGATAATAAATCCCATACCACAGTGGCATTTGTGAGATAGTGAGGTAGGAGTCAGCAGTGACACAAAGTGACCTTTCTTGAAAAAGATGATGTTAAAACTTAATAATGCATTTTAGTTCTCCTGGAGGTCTGGTGACACTGGAATTCAGATGGGAAGAGGCACATTAGCTGTTTCTTTGTGCTGGGCAGTCTCCACACCAAATTATACACTTGCTTGTCTTTGTTTGGGTAGGCAAAAAAGAAAGGCATAAATAGAAATCCCCCATAGCAGATTTGGCAGAACAGCAACCACATTTGGGCCAAAAGCAGGTCAGAACCTGCTACTGTGAGCTGTTGCCTTAAGATTTCAGTTAAAACTCTTGGTAGAAAACAGCAACCATTTCATACCCTCACACGGACTGACTGCTCAAGGAAGACAGATGTATCAGCTCAAGCCATTATTTTTAGTAGCAGCAACCATCTTGAAGCAAATCATCTTCCAAATGGAGGGTCCTCCATGGACCTCTTGGGAGCTGTGAAGTGGCTCTTCCCCAGAATGGGAGTATACAGGAGAACAAGATCTCCAAGACCTGAAGTATGCCAAAATTTGGGTTTTGACATAGCAGAGAAAGTGGCTACAAAAGTTCATGATACAGACTGTGACTTCAAAGGACCACTGCAAGAGAAAAGATGCATTTGTTCTTGGTATGGAGAATTAACAAAATCTGGCCTAACTCTGAAATACACATTTCTTCCTTGCCATCAGAGCTCAGTAAAACACTGACCGTAATATGGAAGGCTTGTGGTAAAGCTATAATCAAGTTCTTTTCAGTTTCAGAAGAAATAACTTAGTGTTCAGATGAAGCCAGCTTTCTACCATGACTTACCACATATAACTCTTTGTGCCTGTAGAAAGATGCCTTATTTACGCGGGGAATCAGACCCAAACAGCTGCCTATTTCTTTGATTGGAGATTTTTGATTAACCTTGTGCTTCTTCAGCAGAGACTGCTGCTAACGTGACCTCGGCCAGATATTAAAAGAGAAAGGTGGAACCACAGTCTAGAAAGTATTTCTATTTGAGTGTGGCTCACACACATAGGAAATGCAAACCTTGCTTAGTACAGTGAAGATCTCTTTTCTTCAGGGTCTGTAGACCCTGAATTTGTTAGGTTAGCATTAGGTTCTTGGCTTCATTTCCTCTGATAGCACAAGCCATATTTCTCTCATCTGACTTTAGCTATCTAGATGTTAGGGTCTAGTCTAGCAAGTCAGGTACATTGTCTCTGCAGTCAGCGGAGACACATTAGGGTGGTGGTTCATCCCATCCCAAATGGGAAGCCTAAAAGTAGTTGAATGAAAGACTTTCCAGTTTCCTAGAAAATTAACATAGTCTAAATGCCTTTTTAACACCAAAAGCTAGGTAAGAGTGTCTGTGACACTTGCAGTCTGGGTAACACAAGTGGAAGTGTCATAGAAATCAGACCTGTGGTTTACAAATATGCAAGAACACACAGTGTAGGTGTTTGTACCTGAACAAGTACAGCCTCAGCTCCCTCCACAGTCACTGAGGGCTAATTATTACTATTAAAGAACTTGCAGCCCAAGTGAATTATTCTTTAAGTAGATACCCACATAATTCCTACCCGAAATTTCATCAGTAGTTTTGACTAGGTGTCCATGGACTATCAAAGGATCAGGAGAGCTGTCTCCCATGTAGGCATATAAGGTCACTTACAGTTAGGAGGAGACATAAATCCCGTTTCAGGTGAGATAAAAACAAAGAAGATCATAATCTGCACTAATTAAACTGTAAGCTAATAGAGTCAGCAGAGTGGCTGCATGGACTTTGTAGTCCACATGGACCAACTAAGCCCACTACCAGAGTGCTAATTATTTATTAGGTAGATAGTAATCATCGAAAATTCAGTTTGGTCAGCCTTTGCTGTGATATTTGTGCTACCTTTGGCTGTGTTCCTGGTGATAACTCCAACAGGATGAAGTTACCACCCAGTCCTTCAATGCCTTGGCCTGCAGTCTCTAAATGAGGACAAACCAACCCATCTTGAAGTGACCTTATCCCAAAATTTTACTGCTGTTGTTCCAAACTTACACCATTGTAAATTAAACCAGAATTTAAGTAAATTAATTTTAAAGAAAATTCGTTCGAGAAGCTTTAAAGGTTCATCAGAGTACTCTTTTCCAGAACAGACGTCACTTTAATTTACTACTATGCACAGCATCATCCTTCAGTGCTCTTTGAGGTGTCCTCAACAAGTTTAGACCTTAGATCCACAATTCCTGAATTCCTGGCCATCTTTGGACTTGAAGATTTCATTTATATCAGCCTCTCTCAGACTCCTTTTTTTCTCCTTCACTCATTGTGTTTAAATTATTCCTTCCTTTTTACCCAGTCAGCAGAGAATTGGAATTTGCTGATGTCAGGATCTCTGAACAGATGGGAGAGCAGTATTGATTATGCAGTCAAGAGTAGGACATAAATAGCTTGTTAAAAGTAAATAATAATGGTTTAAGTGCTGTGTACAAACCTTTATAAAAGCCAGTGAAGCAAATAAAATAATCTTTACAGAAATCTATCTGAGTTTTTAACAAGGTGATGAAATTCAAGAGCCTTTTCCACTTACTTATGTTAGTGCTGATATAAGAGCTGATTGAATTAACAGACTGGAACTGCTGGAGATGAGTCTACCTTCAACATCTCTGCCAAATGAGATGTTTGCAGCTGATGTGTGAAAAGGAAAAGGGAATTGATGAGGGAAAGAGATGCAGGAGGACAGAAACTGCAGAGTACAAGCCAGTTTTGTTCAGAGTAGAGAGGGATTTTTTTTTTTATAAGTTCAGAGTCTGAGCCTGAATTTACTTTTCTGTGTGTGACACTAACACTGGTGTCTAAGGCAGGGCATGGTATAAAGCCATGTACGAAATGTGTCCTTGTTGATTTGGGTTCAGGTTTGATATGTGTGAAGTCTTTTGTGAAGCCCATGCTCAAAGTCCATCCTTCCCTCCATCCACTAACTTTTCAGCCCCTGGCTGCTCCAAATGGTCATGTTAGGTAGACGGACAGGTAAAATTTTAAGGTCAGGCAACAAGCAGGAGATTTGAAAAAAGTGATTTAGAGCTTGGGTTGCTCTTACCACTGGTGTAAGTGCAGTGCTTTCCTTATTTACATCTATGCCAATCAATCAGAATCAGGACAAAGTCTGCAGTAGAGACAGAGTAAGTGTCTCAATGGGAGTGTTAAAAATCACCATAATAATGATAATGAACACTATGATAACGATCCCTCGAACCAGGAAGCAGGATATTTGAGATAAAGCAGAGTTTTCTTTGGGACCAAGTCCATGTTACTTTACATCAAGCAATTTTAGCTCCAGCTCAGCCAGTATCCAGGAGATGGCCCAGCAGGACCACCACGTTTGCAGACACTCAGAGAGGTGCATGAGATCAAGCACCCACACAGAGGCACCCGTGCAGCCACACTTTTGGCAGGGTTGGTCCTTTCCCCTAAAATGATTGTGCTCTTAAGATGTCTCCTCCAGAATGACATTGCTTCCCTCAAGTGTTCATCACTGCTGCTGCAGAAAGAAACATGCTGGCATCATGGCATAGGCTGGACCGATGGGCTGAGGTCAACTGCATGAAGTTCAACAAGGCCAAGTGCCGGGTCCTGCACCTGGGGCGCAATAACCCCAAGCAGAGCTACAGGCTGGGAGAGGAATGGTTGGAGAGCTGCCAAGCAGAGAAGGACCTGGGAGTGATGGTGGATAGTCGGCTGAATATGAGCCAGCAGTGTGCTCAGGTGGCCAAGAAGGCCAACGGCATCCTGGCTTGTATCAGGAACAGTGTGACCAGCAGGGCTAGGGAGGTGATCGTCCCCCTGTACTCAGCTCTGGTGAGGCCGCACCTCGAGTACTGTGTTCAGTTTTGGGCCCCTCGCTACAAGAAGGACATCGAGGTGCTCGAGCGGGTGCAGAGAAGGGCGACGAAGCTGGTGAGGGGCCTGGAGAACAAGTCCTACGAGGAGCGGCTGAGGGAGCTGGGCTTGTTCAGCCTGGAGAAGAGGAGGCTCAGGGGCGACCTTATCGCTCTTTTTAGGTACCTCAAGGGAGGCTGTAGCGAGGTGGGGGTTGGCCTGTTCTCCCACGTGCCTGGTGTCAGGACGAGGGGGAATGGGCTTAAGTTGAGCCAGGGGAGTTTTAGGTTAGATGTTAGGAAGAACTTCTTCACTGAAAGGGTTGTGAGGCACTGGAACAGGCTGCCCAGGGAAGTGGTGGAGTCACCATCCCTGGAAGTCTTCAAAAGACGTTTAGATGAAGAGCTTAGGGAAATGGTTTAGTGGGGACTGCTAGCGTTAGGTCAGAGGTTGGACTCGATGATCTTGAGGTCTCTTCCAACCTAGAAATTCTGTGATTCTGTGATTCTGTGATCACACTGCCTTCATCTCCCTAGAGACAACTGCCTGAACAGAGCAGGGGTTCAAACCAGACAGGGGTCCCCTAATTGCTAAATAATATGCACCTTTTGTCCTGAGCCTTGATTTTCATCTTTGATGTGTGTTTGGGCACTGTGAACATATTTTTCAAGGTGCTTTGGAAAAGTCCCCACTTAAAGAAAAAGCCAGAGATCCCAAAGTCAGGCCTTTCAAGCAGGTTTGCCCTTTCAGTGAAGGGGCAAATCCTTGACCCCAGGACTTTCAGCAGAAGCCACAGTCTGGAAATATGGAATATGGATAAGGGCAGTGTAAGCAAAAAAGTCCACATTCTCATATGAAAAAATAAAAGGGGGGGGAGGGGGGGAGGAGGAGAAAGGTAGAAATGGAAAGGGAAAAGAAAAGGGAAAGGAAAAGGGAAAGGAAAAGGGAAAAAAGTCTATTACAAAATTAAAATAACATCACTTTCAATGACTTACTAACCTGTGGAACTAGTTTCCAAAGGATAGCAAAGAATTTATGAGTACACCAAATGTTTCAGTCATTTCTGATGAAACCCCTGTGTAACAGGAAAAAAAAAAAAAAGTGACAAGAAAACTCACAGCTGGGTCAGATCTATTGTCCTGGTGCACAAAGATCTCCCCACCCACGCTGGGTGCCTACACAAGGAAAAAGTCTGAGAACAGAGTGATCCTTCCTATTTTTTCCCACTTTCAAGTACAAAGCATTTGGAAAAAAAATACAGGATGATCAACAGGAAAAAAAATGATAATGGCAATACAAGAGAGATTGGGGTAAAATTCCATTTCCCAGATTTACCAGATATTTCCAGGGTATCTTAAAAAACAGCAAATATTCCCTCTGCACTACATTTCCCTTCCTATAAAACAGTGATGATAAGTCTTCTTTAACAAGGAGGTGTGGTAAGGGTAGAGCCCTAACTCTTTGGAGATGCCCACCTAATATGGTGATGAAAAACACTGACATCTAGATGAAAAGACCACTAAAGAAAATGTCGTTTGGATCAAGGTATTCCTGATTCACATCAAAAAAGAGGGAAGTTCCCACAAAGAAGAATTTTCCTTTTGAGCAGAAGGATGCTGTGTAACAACACCAAGGCATCACATCAACATTAAAAGGAATTGCTGCTATAAACAAGTTATTTGATAAACTGGGAGTCTTTTGTTTGTTTGCCTTAATTATTCACAAACAGGTGGTAGTTTTACTAATTTGTTTTTCATTCAAAATAGTTGGTGTAAACATATTTTTGTCTCTCTGATGGCTAGGCAGTAGTGCTCTTGTTAGTCCTTCCTGGCTATTTGTGCCACATGTTGAATATTAAATCACACAGCAATGATGATGATTGTGCTACTATAGCATCCACTGTCTCTGAAAGAATGAGAGAAAATAAAAAATCAACTTTTTTTTTCTCTGTTGGCAAATTATCTGCAAAAAGCTCAGCATTGTTTGAATAATAAAAAGCTTTTACAGATGGCCACAAAAGCGTTTGCAACAAGAGTATTCTCATGAATATTTATTCTCACCAATTCTCCTGACAACTTAACTTTCTGCAGATATTCCTAAGAGTAAACACTCAAACAGTCACAAAAAAAAAAAAAAAAAAAAAGGAAAAAAAAAGCAAACAGGTTTTTCACATAAACAGAAGAACACTTACAGATTATTTATTTTGCAGCCCTATATACAAATCTCACCCAGAATAAAAGCCCTCTTGTGTTCAAATTTAGATTCACAGAGGGAAAAATCACCTCCTTCCTGAAGATCTCAGTGTAAGTGCACAAAACAAATACCAGGACATTGTCCTAATTTTAGACAAGGAGCGGATGTTCAGCCTCTGCTCTCTGAAATCCCATGTTTGCACAATGTTCAGATCCACATACTTTTTACCAGTGTGTTAGGGACTTTCCAGTGTATTGATTTTTGGCTTTATCCTCTTCCACATCTTCAAGCAATGCACTACCCTCTGTAAGTAGTGTTTAACTACCTTACGGTTGGTACCAGTACACTACATACACTTGTTGAGGCAGGAGCTGAATAAGAATGAACTATTTTACCTCTTCCCTATTCCACATACATTACATGATTTTTGGAACAAAGGCAAAAAAAGGTTTATTTATGGATTGCCATAGTAAATACTAATTGAACGGCACATCACATCAATGCAAGGCACAGAGGCTGGACGTATGGGGGCTGATGTATTCAGCTGGGACACTTGTACCCACATGGTTCTTTTACAGGAGTTGAATCATTGTAGATTATGTCTGGCTGAAAGGAAACAGCATATTCTGTGGTGTTTAAAGATGTCACACTCATTACAGAGCTTTTGGAAACCAGTGAGTCAGCAGGAGGAACACAATGCCAGTTCCAGCTATTAGGCAGTTATTTAAAACAAAACAAACAGAAACAAAAACCAAAAAAAAAAAAAAAAAAAAAAAAAGCCTCTTGTGAATTCATCAGATGCAGTGAATTCCCTGCTTTGCAAAGGCTAACATGTTTGCACTGAGGCAAGGGGCATTTTTATTAACATAAAGGTGACTCCAGTTCAATTATTTGTTCAAATGAATTATTCAGTATTTTCCTTTAATCTCATTAAATGTGGATGTGTGTAAACAATTCCTGAAGGTGCAGAAAAAATCAAAGACCAGCAAAAAGCACATGCAATGGTGGAAAAGCAGCAGGACAGACACTCTATGGATGTACAAAAAAGATCACAGCCAGATTCTAACTCATCCAAGGAACTGTACACGAGGGTTCAAAATGCCATCTGACTTGTTGTGGACCACATCCCTTCTCTAGGATACCTCATTTCTCTAGGAAATTGGGCTGCTTAACTCCTTTTAAGTAGAAGCTGAAACCTGAAGATACCTTAGATGATATGGCAAAACGTGATTACACAAAGCTCTCTTGCACAGATTTAAGCTCCACATGCCTGTACATCTAGCAAAAAATCAAGAGACTCTTGGATGGACTCTGCAGACTTAAATGGAATTTAAGAAACAAAGTTTTCATCTTTTCCCCATCTGGTATCTAATATATGACAAGGACAAAAATGTGAGAGCTGTGTGTCCAACATCTGACCACTGGAGCTCTGGAGCCAGCTAAAAAACAAATAAACAAACAAACAAAAGTATTTTCTCTTCTTCATACTAAGACTTTTAAATGTCAACAACTTATTTGACAGTTACAATTATTTGAGGGGTGCTTTAGAACAGCTGTCTTCATTTTCACTTTAGGAGTCTTGTTGTATGATGATCTCGCGGTAAATCCTCCATTCATCCACTGGGTCTGGGTGCATAACACACTTTTCTAGGCAGCCCCGTTTGGTCAAAAATTTGAACTAATTCTTCTGGTTAAGAGGAACACTCCATTTGCAGGAGTAACAGTGCACTGTATCTTCATACAATAAATCCCCAGTGTTCAGTTACTAAAAACTCTTGGTTTTACTTTTAGCCCTGCCTGAGGACAGGGGTAATCCTCAATCTCAGCCCTGTGTCCATTGTAAGCCACCCCCTTAATGTGCTGGTGGGTGGTGGCCTGGGCCTTGGTACAAACATGCTTTTATCTATGGATTTTTCCTCTCCTGAAGTTGTTCTCCTCAGACTGAGAACAGAATGAAAAAATAAGAAGAAGAAGAAGATAAAAACAAAACAAAACAAAACAAAAGTATTAAACAAGCTGGAGCTGCAGAGATTTGCTCACTGTTAGTCTAAGCTTGTAACCAGGGAAAGGTTCAAGCAGATCTGCAGCCTGCTCTTGCAGCTAACTTTTTATGAACTTCCTAGTTTTTGAGTGCCAGAGAAATGTTCCCTATTCTCAGAACTCCTCTTCCTTGCAACTACATCACTTACTCATATGGCAATGGCACCAGCCTTTTTTTTTTTTAGTTCAGAGACACTTTTTCTCTGAAAACACAAAACACATTGCAAGCATTGCAAGTAGCTCACCCTTGTGTATAGCTGAGTCAAATCCAAAAGGAAGAAAAGAACAGACATGTTCAAAATCAATGGCATGAAATAAAGCTCTCCAAGACACAGTTGGCTCATAAGAAGCCCCTTTCCTGTACAATTTAAAAAAAAAAAAAAAAAGCCTTCAGAAAGACTAATCTCAACTATATTCAGGGCTACTGCACTGGCTCTAAATAGCTATTCCATTAACCTCCCTTTTACATAGACAAGGACAAATCCAGCAATACCCTCTCTTGCCTTATTTGCCTCTTCAAAACACTGCCATGCCGTAGTATCATAGTATGTATCACAGTGTGATTTGGGTTGGAAGGGGCCTTAATCATCATCTAATTCCAGCCCCCTGCCATGGCAGGGACACCACCCACCAGCCCAGGCTGCCCCCAGCCCCATCCAGCCTGGTCTTGGGCACTGCCAGGGATGGGGCAGCCACAGCTCCTCTGGGCAGCCTGGGACAGGGCCTCACTGCCCACAGAGTGAAGAATTTCTTCCTAATACCTAATCAAAATCTCCCCTCTTTTAGTTAAAGCCATTCCCCTTTGTCCTAGCCCTATACCCCCTGACACAGAGTCACTCCCCAGCTCTCCTGCAGCCCCTTCAGGCCCTAGAAGCCTGCTGTGAGGTCTCCCCAGAGCCTTCTCTTCTCCAGGCTGAGCACCCCCAGCTCTCAGCCTGGCTCCACAGCAGAGGGGCTCCAACCCCTTCAGCATCCTCGTGGCCTCCTCTGGCCTTGCTCTGACACATCCCTGTCCTTGTGCTGGGGCCCAGAGCTGAATGCAGGCTCCAGGTGGGGTCTCACAAGAGCAGAGCAGAGGGGCACAATCCCAATCTCAATCCATTCTCAACCCAGCCTGGATTTGGTTTGGGGATTGCCCCAATCCAGACACAGCACTTTACACTTGACCTTATTGACTCTCATGAGGTTCGCACAAGCCCACCTCTCAGGCCTGCCCAGGCCCCTCTGGATGCCATCTCTTCCCTCGTGACAAGGGAAAGAAGGGGTCCACAGACAAGGGCCAGGACAGAAGTGGTGGGTGATCTTTGTCAACAAGGCCAAATTAGGTTTCTTCAAGTCTAACGTCAGCATGATCCAGCTTTTCCAAAGTCACAGTGTGTTTGACAAATCCATCTATTTAAGGAAGAGCAAGCTCTTTGGACAGCAGTGTTGTTACAGCTGACAAAAGATTGGGATGTCCAAAGTCCTTTGATAAGAAAGTAATGCATGTGCTTAAAATGATGTGATGAGGCAGGCCAAGTCCAGCAGATCCTGGTGGGTTAGGGAATGCACCCCCAAAAAATAAACAAATAAATAAATACATTTGCTGCCTCAGTTTCTTACCTTTAACTTCACACTCCTGTCACACCTCCCCAAGGAAAAAAATCACATCCTTTCCTTTGAGGCTGTCTCTCTCTTGCTCACAAGAGTATGGAATATTTATTTTTCTTTTGTTTTCAGTTTGTTTAGGAACACATTTTCTTTATCAGAAGAAAGCTATATGATGAAATTTTAACAATCTATTGTTTTCAGTATTGCCTACTAGCACAGCCTATAGCGGCTCCCATGCAATGCATTTTCCTCCTCCTTTTCAGGCTAAATAAGGCTTGAAGGTTCTGTGGTTGCTTCTCCCCTTATCTCTTTCTTCCTTCTCCATTTACCTTCTTGGCCTATTTCAACCAAAATAATTAATTTTGACCCCTTCTATGGCCCTGAGGTCCCATGGGACAATCTGGCCTTCTCCTCCACTCAGGATCAACTCTTCCACAGGACAAGAAAATAACTTTTCTCTCAAGACAGGTCCCATCAAAACTGACTTTTGAATTGCTTATATATATACTAAATTTTGGGCAATTGCAGTTTTCTGGAAAAGGTTTTCAGAAAAGGTTTTTTTGTTTTTGTTTTTGTTTTATTATTATTATTTATTTTTTATTTTTATTTTTATTTTAAACATTCTAATAACTGAACAACTACAGTTCACTGCCTGGGAAGATCTTTAGCTGTTCAATTTCTTAGTGGAGACACAGCCACATGGATGAGCAGACACACTGTAAGAGCTCAGCTATCACAAGCTTTGCTTTGCAGCAGCCATCTGGCCAGTTAGCATGTATGGGCTGGCAGGTCAATAACCTATTTAGACTCCCAGATTACTCCTTATCTCTGCTTTTGGCCAGTGTGAGCCTCAAAGGTTCACAGAATACTGAAGAGGAAAGATGAGAGGTTTTTTTGGAAGAAGCTGTTTCTTACCAAATTGCTCTAATGTGAAGAACAGCACTAGCCGCACAGAGAACATGTGACAAATAATCTCCCCAAATGGCTTTTTTCTTTTTTTTTTTTCTTCCCTTTGCATGTGTGTGTTCTGAACATCAGCAGATGGGGATTTTTCTTCAAACTCAGATCCAAGCTGATGGTCAGTTACTGCTTAATTCCCCTAAATCATTTGTATTTCTTCCACGAGCAACGCTTTCTGACTGTTACAAATTCAGGCAGGCTGTAGGTGTATGTCACATGAATTGTGATTTGATGTTGCTTGATCAGAAACAGGTCTAACTTCATGACCTTCCAGTAACGTTCCTTAGCAAAGTTTTTGGCTGAGGAAAAGAAGAAGTTAAGGGGATATTTTCTTTCTCATTTGTGATTGCTGGCTGACCATCCTTGTAAAACAGTGAGGCCAGATGACGTAGGTACCAACATTTTTTCTTGTCCCCACCTGAGTACTGTAAACACTTAAACATACTTCCAGCATGCATCATTTTATGCCTCCAGATTTGAAATTTGTTTTTCTAATGAATTGCTCTAATTAGCTCTTTGAGTGGAGTTTTCACACAGAAAACTCAATTGCTGAAATGCACGTGGAAGATAAATGGAAAAGGATATTGATTGTGAATGTGCCTCGAAATCAGAGTGAATATTTTTGGTAACTATTTGATTGTAATTGCTATGATGTAGTAAGTCCATGTTGTTTGTTTTTTTGTTGTTTTTGTTGTTGTTGTTGTTTTTGTTGTTTTTGGTGTGTTGGTTTTTTTTTTTTTTTGGTTGGTTGATTTTTGGTTTTGTTTGGTTTGCTTTGCTTTGCTTAGCTTTGTTTTTTAATACCTGGAATCATGATTCCTGAGTACTGATTGTGTCTAAGGCTGGCATATATACCCACTTCACTTTTATTGATGCTGAATCCACTTGAGGATGGGCATGACATACATGTAAAGTCATTTCCACCTGAAACCCAGTTGTTGTCTTAAATAAAACAACCTGGGAATCATACCTAATTCCCTGCTGCTGAGAAGCTATACCAATAATTGCCAACCCTAACATCATTCCCTACAGAAGAGCCTGAAGCTGGGTGAGGAGGGGTGATTGCTCCTTATCCCCACATTGTGGGAATAACTCAGCCTCCCAGGTCATCACCTCTGGGCTCAGGGGCAGAGGGAGCTGCCACCCGTTGGGAGCACATGGTATTCACACCCCTCTGAACTATTACATGTAATCTCTTTCCTGCAGACTTAAAATGAAGAAGCTGGCCAGAGATAAGACCAATGATAAATGGGTGACCCTTGTCAAGTTGGAAGCCAAACCTCAGGTTGTGTTATGCTGCCCTAAGATCCATCCTCCCCGGTTCACGTTCAGACAATACTCAATGTTGTTCCAAACCCCTTTATCTCACCCCTTAACGTCCCTGTGATATCAAACATTCATCAGATTGTCCCGATGGATATAGCAGTTCAGCCCAAGCCTCCACCCCTGAGTTCTCTCATTAAGAGCAAACCACTTCAGTAAGAGATTGACTTGTCCAGGTTATTAACTGTCACTTGTAAATTTGCTAGCTACTCTTCAGCAAAAATTTATTGAGAAAAAAAAAAAAGATTAAAAAAAAAAAAAGAGAGAGAGAGAAAGAGAGAGATTTGTGTTTATTTATTTATTAAGATGTGTAATTACAAACACATCCACACTAAAAATCTAAATACACTAGATGATGTTCCTGTGTAGTGGGATCACCTTGCGTGTCATGGCTTGGCTTTAACCTGCCAGCCTTCAAAGCAGGGCTGTGAATAAACTTCCAGATGAGAATAATCCTTGGACTGTACTAATTGTGAAATATAGGAATGGCTTAAATTTATGCCAAGGAATGTTCTAACACATGGATAGCAAACAACAATGTTCCCAAGTCACTTCAACAGTTTTTATCTATGTAGCTTTACCTGGAGTGTATATCTGTACTGGTACAGGTAACTTCAGTGGGACCTGGTGCATGCCTGAAATTCCTGGGTATGCCTCAAAACAGATCACATAACCAACACAATAACAGTGCACTGTCAATCTTATCACCACTGCAGAATCTTGGTCTTTAATCTCACAGTTTTCACAAACATCAGTTATGATATACGTATTTTGTAACCAGCAACAAATCTGTCATTAATTCAAATCTGGCCAAACATCCCCTGTTTGTTGTTGTTGTTGTTTTGTTCTTTTTGCAGGTCAAGGTCAAAACCCTGGCACTGGAGAAACCGTGTAGTAGAAATGATGTAGAATGACATGTACAAACATTGGTAGGAGAATATTTCTCATAGACAGGAGTTTATTGGGCAAGATTTAATATGACAGTGCCTCAGTTTTCTGGCCAGCAGGTACCAGCTTGCTATCCTATCACCATTACTCCTATTTCCTTTGGTCTATCAGCCCAAAGATGAAAACACTTTGGTGGTATTGAGAACCTCTTTGGCCAAACTGCTCCAATCCTACACCCCAAGGAAGTATTTACTCTCTTTGCTCCCTCTTGGTGTTCTCTCTTTTTCCTGCTTGCTTGTAGCTCAGACTGAAATTGTCTTTATTTGTTCCAAGAGCTGTTTCTAGAAGGGAATTGCTGATTGGATTAGTAGTGTGTGATAATCAGATCCAGGCATAGCCCATCAGACTAGGTAATACAGAGTTCCTATGTACTGATATCTACATGGTGGGAAAAGTTCTTAGATGCCTGAATTTAAAGGGTGGATCCAATGATTTGCTGGGCCATATGTGGTAGGACTGACCATGACACTAAAGCACATATGGGGATACCTGTGGCACACAGCTTTAATCCATTCTCATGTGCAAATGAAAGGAAAACCCTGGGATGATGGAGGCTTGGAGCCTGGCCGAGACTGTATGCCTCTGCCTTGTGTCAGTCCAGTGTTTGCTAACAGTTCCTATTTTTCTCAGGAGAGTTGCCAGAGTGGTTAGGAATCTCTAGCCTGTTCAGGCACGAAAACGGTCTCGTTCCCCTCTCCAGAAGTGAACACAAGGTGGTGCTGCCATCCACCGATAGACAGCTTTGTGTGTATCACTTTCTATTTCTCAGTGTGTTTAAAACTAGCCCTGTTGGAATCTTTTGTTGATGAAACTTGCCAAAAAGTCTCTGTGCTCCCCAAGGACAAGAGCTCCCCAAGGACAAGAGCACGGACAAGCTCTAACATCCCTCTGGCACCCTGGCTCAAGACAAGCTGGATTAAACACACGTTACACGAGAGCTGCAAGCAAGATGCCGTGATATATTTATCAAGGACTCCTGTTATCTCTCATCCTGGGGAGAAAATCCCCCAGGGGACAATATCCACTGCAGTTATCTCCTGTGATGAGGCCCCAGGGGTCTGTGTAGGAGATGGAGCCTACCAGCTCTTCTCGATATGGGTTAATGCCACAATGCCCAGCAAAATCCCCATCGGGCTAGGCAGAAAGTGCCAGATGGCAGATGCAAACACAAGCTGACCAAAAGCTGGAGACAAAAAAATGCACTGTCCAGGATTATGCTGTAACCAAATCCAGATCTGCTGTGTCTGCAGTGTTCCCACTGCGGTCAGCGTTTGGGAAAGACTTCTCAGTCCACTGTGGATGCAACACAAATCCTCGGGCCAGCTCTTTGCCCCTCTCTAAGGAAAAGCTAATGACTGATACATACAAGACCTGAGACACTGGACACAGCTAGGCCAGTATCAAGAAAAGAGACGTGACTTACTGGGGAGATGGAGCAGATGGCAATTTGCTGCTCCCAGAGCCGTGTGATTATGTGGTCACTGCAAAAAAAAGATTCTTTCTGTAAGTGCAAAACTAACAAATTTTAATAAGAACAATTCCCCATAAGCTCGAAAACCTATAAGTGACTGAGACATTTATGAACCATGCACCTGCCCATCCATTGCTCCTTCATGGGGCTTCTTTGTGTCCAGTGACTTTGCCTTCTCCTCATCAGGGGCTCATATGATCCCTTAGAGATTCTCCTTTCCACCCAGCTTGCAAAATCCATGGGAAAGTGAATGGCTGGGAGACGTCCCCCTCTCTGCTAACTGCGATTAACACCAGCCAACTGGTTCAATGGTCCTTGGTGGGATGTGCAGCATTGCATAAGCCAATTTTAAAAGGAAATGAGGCTAAAGGCAGATTTCTTTCCTTGCTGGGAAGACATGCTTGAAAAACATAATGCAGATGCCCTCTTCACAAGGAGGGAGAGGGCTGTGCTATGTTTTTTAAGCTCTGAGGCTTGCAGTGACTCGTGCTGCATTAGCCTTTTCCCACTCCTAATTTCTTGGCTTCCAAGGGCAAAGTAGATCATTTACATGTGTGTCTTTCCCACCCTCATGGGGACTTTCCTTTGGCAGTACTGGGGGTTGTGGTTTGCAGAGATGCAGCTTGGACTTTTTCTTTGCATTTTGTTGTTGTTGTTTGATTGTTTTGTTTTGTTTTATTTTGCTTTTCACACAGCTGTGGATCAGTGGAGGGGCCTCGTGTTGCCATCCTGGTAGCATACAAATGCCAATGACACAGGAGAGACAGGCAGGCTGCTATTGACATTTGCATGGCAGCTCTCAGGACTTAAAGGGTTAAGGCATGGTAGGATAAGGCAAGGGAAAGGGCAAGCAGTCAGAAAATTTATATACAAAACTTCATTTACTATTAGTATTTGTGATTTTTTTTTTCTCAACAAATGTTTAGCTTTTTACTTTCTCATTCAAAACCACCTGAAGATTTTTTGAATCTTTTTTAAGTACTCTCTACAAAGAGCTATTGCTCTTTTTCAGCCAGCTATGATTATTAGTTGCCCTGTGACAGAAGTTGAGCAGCAAATCCAGAGAGAAAACCAGTTCACATCACTCATTTTTCCCTTAAGCAAGAAATCAAAGTGTTTCTTAAATGCAAATGCAGAATTGAAGTGGAATAAGTTCATCATAACTGAACCTGGACCAAACCAATCTTCTCCCTTCAGCCCCCACAAACTGTTTTGATGCCATTCCTGCAAGTCTCCACTCCAGGTTTCTTCCTACAAGCCATAGACAGGCATTACTAAAAATCAGTCCTCCCCTGCAAGTGCCTATAATTTTAGGCTAAGCTTTGAGGCTCGTTTGCAATTTGACAGCATATCAAGTTAATAACCGAGTGGTTGGAGCTGAATAAACCAAGCGGTGGAAAATTGCAGCATGGCTCAGATGTGCACCGTTTCAGTGGGTGGACCTTGAATATGATGGTCTAATCTTCACCCTTCTTTAGCTCTCTACTTAGCTATGCCTTCTCTGCAATTGCCTTGACTTTCAGTAATAGCCAACCTTGTGCTGGTTTGTTTTCATGGCCCCTTGTTGGAGAGAAGTACCCCTCTTGAAGAGTCTGCATGCAATTACCTGATACTTTTCCACTGACACACAGCACCCTCCTTTCTGTCCCTCTTTCTATGTCATCTTATAATTTTAAAATAAATATAGCATGGGCGAGGGTGGGGTAAGAAAAGCCTTTCACAGGCAGACCCACACAGCTCGCTAGTTTGAAGATCTGGAATTTTCAAAAAATATTTATCCAGGTGACCAGGTTTTAGAAGGGAAAAGTAGAGCAAGGAGAGCTGCTGGGGCAAAAAGCACACCAAATCTGAGAGTTTCTTGTGGTTGAGAGACCATCTGCTTTCCTGGGTTACCTCCTGGCATCGTTTCAGCTTGCCAGGGACAGATGGGGGATCATAATATGCTTTGGAAATCTCTCTTTTTGTGGCATTTGGGGTCAAGTCCAGGCATTACAGGAAAGCTGATGCTGAAGGGTAAGACCCTCATGTACTACAGTGCTGCTGCTAAGGCACAGTCTGTTTGAATCCCAAGCATACCTCTTCCTACAAAGGTCATTCACCATCTCATTCACAGATGAAACCAGCAAGGGCAGCTCCAGGATGGGACTGAAACCAGTTGAAAAGAGATGACAAAGGTACATGTTTGAGTTTTCAAATGCCAAAAACCAATCCACTAGCAGGGGAGATGTGAATTCTCTCAATGCCACAGTTATGTGGATATTCATGTCCTGCCACTGCATCCAGCTCTTCCTACTGATGAGAATGCATGGGTTGCAAGCTTTAGCTTGTTGTGTTGAAACCCTGCTTATTTTAGAAAAACCCTAGGAAAGTGTGAAGGATCTTGGACAGCCTGTGCTCACCTGGTGTATCCCTGCCCCCATCCCGCTCCCAGTTCACATTTACTGTCTCCAGCCCAGCACCAACATGATATGTGGCAAGTATCTACTCATTTAATCTGATTTTGGGTCAGATGCTGGGCAGGGATGTGTTGTCCTGGCCCCGCTGATGGTGAGACAAAAGAGTTGAGGTTTCTTCCCTCAAAGGTCAAGCACTTCTGTGCTCACAGCCAACAGGTCTCATGCATCTGGGAACAGTGCCAGCAGCAAAGTGATTGCTCTCACGAGCCCTCTTGATCCTTAAAGGGAGGCACAGGAGCCTGGCTCTGTGATGATATGGACATTTTCTTTCTAGGGCTGTGCTGAGAACTGTCAAACTCATTCATCAGCTGCCCCTGTGCAGATGGCAATAGCTTTCGCCCGCCAGCAGCTTGGCAGAGGTTTGGAGCAGTGACCTAGAAGTTAAAGGCGCTTTGTTTATTACTAATCCCTGGAGCTATGCGGTCCCAAAGCCCTTCCCTTTCTGTGCAACACAAGACCAGCTTTCATAGCCGTACCCCGAGCCCAGTGAAGTCAACAGAAAGACTGTCATTGTCTCTGGTGACCAATGCACTGTCCCTGGATTCTGCAAAATTAGACTGGATTTTGCTTTTGTTGCAATCAATACAACTGTGACCACAGCTGAATGTAGCTGGGACCTTAGCATGTGTCCCTTAGGGGTCCCCGTGATGCTGAATTCTGTGGTCGCCTTTTTCTGTTTATTTCAGAGGGTTCCAGACATAGCCTTAGACTTCCAGCAGGCATTTAATGCTTTCTAAGTGCCTTTTATTCTCTGAGCAAGTACTTCCTACAACACACCTGGATTATAAACTCTTTCACCTGTCTCTGCATAACCCGTTTCCAAAGTTTCTCTTTCATTTTCTGGGAGTTGCTCCTAGTGTGGTGTGAAAACACTGTTGGGGTACAGCAACACCTTTTCTACTGAGAAAAGGAGCTGGAAAATGAGAAACTAGACAAGTAAGCATCATCCAGTTGATTTAAACCATCCAATAACCTGTGTAAGCATTAAAAGCAAAAATTGATCTATCCCCTGTTTAACTTCCTTGAGAAAGATTTTTCTCCTGGACAGCTGGAAAATCCTCTGCTCTGCCTGGATTTGCATCAGTAATAACATCACAAATATTAAATGGAAGTTGCCCTGCAAGTCCTGCAACCAGTCCATCTCTCTCAGTCCTTTCCTGGAGAACCCTGGGTGATGGAGAGCTTGCACTGAGATGTAGGGCTGCATTATTATGTACCAGGGACACATCACAGGGCATTTGGGTCCTTCAGAGAAGCAGCTGGCACTCCTGGCAAGATGAATGCTGTCACAACCCATGTCCAGTATGCTTGGCCCACTGGTGCTGGCCAATTGCTCGTGACATTCTGCCTGTGGCTTATTCCCTTCTCCACACCCATGTAGGTCTTCTTTCCATCTCTGGATGTCTCCTGATCATGTTTCCCCAAACTATGGCTCTTCACGAGAGGGACAGCCATGAAACTCTGAGCCAAGCATCCCAGAGAAGGAGGAAGAATTACCTTCTGTATTTGTCTTCCTCTCCTTGTTGGCTACTAGGGGAACCAAGACAATTATTTTACATTAAGTCCTTAACTTTTTAATGGTAGAACACAGATGAAAACTAACCCATTGAATATTAACCCATCCCACTGACCAAGACCAAATCATGTATCTTAATTTTCTTCTGTAAGACTACACCACAGTGTTTTGGGGCAAATTTTCCAGAATTTTCTGCAGTTTTGGGAAACTGTGGCAGGAAAAAAAAAAAAAAAAAAAAAAAAAAAAAAAAAAAAAGATTTTCTAGGTGGAGTTAGAGATCTGGGTACCATCTTCCTCCACAACCCTATTAACAGGATATACATTGGTATCAGTTTCTGTGTTGTCTGTAGTGCAGTGAAGGTTTTATGTAGTGTGTTATGCATAATCTGCTCTCTATTTTATGCTGCTTTGTTCCTTCCTTATCAGGTGCTATTTAAATGAGATGCTCGAGTGGACAAAATGGATGAAAACAAATATTTGCATGTTGTCATTTTCTATTCCTTTGGGATTTTGAGTATCTGGAAATGATAATTTTCACCTTATTACAAACAAACAAACAAGCAGACAAAAAGGCGAGTGAGTCATTTCTGAGTTCAATTCATACAGTGCATCAGCAAAGGTCCCAGTACGGATCCTGGTGGAGGACTGACATTTCCCTTTGTGGCAGTAGATGGAGCTATATCCCCAGCAATGCTCCTTTCCACCCAGGAGAGCACACCAAAAAAACCGTCATGATGGTTGTATTGGGATGGATAAGCAGGGGTGGGCCACCAGTCTTCCCCAGGAGCTGTTTTACTCTCTCCTGTTCACTGGGAGAGCAGAAACTCTTCATTAAATTCCAGGGATTCCTTGTATAATTGCCATTTAAATGACTTTACTAGCCTGCAGCTTCAATGTCTGGATCTGGAAAACCCTCCTTTCTCCTGGTCCCTGAGCTGTTTTGGTGCTTCTCCTTTCCCAGCTGATGAAGTCTTGTAGATCTTTTTAGCTTATATGGGTTAAAACCTCCTCCAGAATGCGATCTTGTTTCATTTTCAGAAGATTTCCTTCCACATACTCTTCCAGACCTACTTCTGGCAACTTCTCATGCATTCTGTCTCCAAATCAAAACAGCCAGACTCCTTCGTCTCCACACTAGCATAAGCCATGCTTTTTAATATTATTCTCTTGCAGTGGTCCAAAACCAAAACATTGTGTAAGCACAACACATTATTATTTATGGCTAGGGAAATCACAGAAATCCATTGTAACATTACCATGTTTATGCACCAGCAACGTTTCCACAAGACTGAGCAGCTGCAGCCCAGGGCCATTTGGTTATTGTGAAAGACATTTGTGAAACTGCAAGACCCTCTCGACCTCTAGCTGATCCTATGCTGGGTGGGACAGAAAGAAAAGTTCATTTAATTTATTATTTCTCAACCAATTTTACTCTAAGTCAGGCTAAATGGGGTGTTCCTGGTTGACAGAACCCACCTGGATTTGTTGACTTGAAGCTCTTGGTTGGACTTGCAGTGTCCATGAGCTCCAGAGGGGATTTTCCTCTAACTTAGGTTTACATTTATATTCTTTAGTGCCTCGTAAGGACTGAGTTCACAGCACAGTCTTTCCCTCAAGGAAACTATTACTACAATGACCT
Source organism: Aythya ferina (assembly GCF_964211825.1). Lineage (NCBI taxonomy): Eukaryota > Metazoa > Chordata > Aves > Anseriformes > Anatidae > Aythya > Aythya ferina. The sequence continues at coordinate 203,504,153 of NC_140296.1, forward strand.
GGCTGCCTATTTTCACTAAACTCCTCAGAATGAATACTTCTGCAGCCCTCACCTCCCAGTTAAGTTCAAACTAAACTTGCAGCAGAATCCCAAATGTATCAGGGTGGAAGGACACATGCATACTCAGAGGTACAAATTCCCCTGGAAAACCAGGCAAGCCCATGGGAGTTCCCTGCAGAATCGAAGTGGTTTGCTGTGGAGTGAGTAGCTGGAGGCAGTGACAGCAGACACCTCAGCTGCCCAGCATTGTGGCAGCCAGAAACTGGACAGAAACTGGCAAAAAATGGAATTTTGGCATGGGTCAAAAACGAGGTTCTTCCCATGAATGTGTTGTTGTCACCAGCCACCCAAAGTCCAGCAGAACGTTAGATTTACTATGACATTAAGCGCAACTATTGTCTTAGTCTTCAATTTATCTTCCCTGCCTGATATGCTACAAATACCTGGATGGAAAGATGCTGGCAGAACTGATTGCCCTTCTTGAATGCATTTTTCCTTCTTTCCCTATCTCCTGCCAAGAAAGCAGAGGCAAAGGGATTGGTCTCTGGTAATCATCCCCCATCTATGTATTAGAAAGGCAGCATCAGGCTTATACAGCTTTTATTATAACTTGAAACAAGTCGGGGCCAGGCAGAGAGAAACGAGCTGACAGGCCAGGCATGTGTTTTGCCCTGTTGACAGATATCTAGGGCCAGTACCCAAGTGTGGAGACGGTTTTTGAAGAAGCCACAAGTCTGCAAAATACTCAGACATTTCCAGCTTGGAGACTTCAACCCCCTCTAGCAAGGTTTAGCATCTTTGTGAAGAGAGGAGCCAGGTAAGAAAGGGAAAGCACTTATGTTTTTTAATCATGCCATCATTTTTAATCACCCCCAATGTTTTTTCCCCACCAAGAAAAAAATGTTCTGTATTTGCTCTCCCACTCAGATAAGATCAAGCAGTGCTGGGCAGAAGGGAGGCACTGGCTAAAGGTATTGTAACTCACTCTGAAGCTCTCAGGTAGGAGCTGTGTGAGAGCAGCATGTGGGAATTAAAGCAGGAGGGGCACCTGGGCTTGCTGTTGTTTGTTGTTCCTTCCTGAGTCTGATCTGGATACCAAGGGGTAGCTGAGCAGGACACAATGTACCCTGCTCCCTTCCTGTGTCTGCCCAAAGGCAATTTATTCTCAAGTGGAGCCATGGCCCCAGAGCAAAATAATTCCCCTTGATGGGCCCCAAACAGTAGGTATGCTGCAATTAAGCAAAACTTCAGTGCAAAAGGCTTCCAGTGCAGAAACATTGATGGGAAATGATTGACAAGGGCTTGTCCTACATTAACCCTTATTAGCTCTCCTGGTTGTAGCAGTGTTTTTCTCCTGGCCTTAGGTGTTCCTCATCAATATGTTCCTGCTAGAAGGGGTTTTGGAGGGCTCATGCTGTCGGCTGGCCTTTGGTTTCAAGACAGTTTGTAAATATGAGAACCCAGTTGTAAATATGAGAACCAACTGACCTTGATGTCAGGCCAGCAAGGCGATCCTTTCCAAACCATCCTCTTCCTCTCCCGTTGGGTCTCACCAGCTGGCTTGTGCCCACAAAGCTCCCTCCACCTGTGGATCATTTTCAGGGATCATGAGAAGATCTGGGACGGATCCCATACCACGCTGATGCTGTAGGCATAGGCTGTGTGTCCCAAAGTCCTGGTCCTTCAGTCATCCAGGCTACAGCCTAATGCTCTTGTTGTCACGCTGCAGATGCTGGACATGTGGGAGCCCACCAGGCAGCAAAGGCACGTTTGTGGTGGCTGGGGCTGCAGGATGAACCATGAAGGGTGCTGCACATTTCATCTCTTGTGGCTACAGAGCCTTAACATCTTCCTCTGCAGGTATTCATAAAACTGGCAGCACTGGTGGTGAAGGGTTCCCTGCTCAAACTCAGTTCATCTCTTGAAAATATTCCCCAGAGTACCCCAAAGATGTTCAAAACACATTTTCTCTTGGATTCGGGGGGAAAGGGAACAAGTGACAAAAGATGAGATACTTATCCCTAATTACCCAAATAGCACATAGGAAAATTAGGCTGGTAGGGAGTGACTGAGAATGAAGATGCTAGCAAAATTTGAAGAGTGTGACAAGCATCTGTTAGTCTGTTCTTCTGTATGTTTGATAAAATAATTCAGTAGAGTTTGCTTGTTCTATAGAGTCCGAGCCCTTCTCACTGCAGTACCCTCTGATGGCACTCATCAAACCAACCACGCATCAATGTCTTGTGTGTAAATATGTTGGGTTAGGTTCCCCTCATGGGGAATGAAGCCAACTCTTCCAGCACACAATTCATTCACTAGGCGTCTGTATTTAGAAAACTGAATAAAGCACCTAGTCACCGTGGTCAGTAGTTTGGAGAGCCACATAACTCACTCCCCACCAGACACCTGCGTGTGATTAGCTGGATCCCTGCCTCTACTCTGTGAGCTATTTTAACTGAGTCTCCTCTGGGCTCCCAGATCACATGGAGACACTTCCATCCAGGCACCTCCACCGGGTGTCTGTATCAGTAAACTGATCAGGCTTCCCAAGCTGGCTTCCCAAGATGCAAGGAATATCATGGTCTTGACCCCTGTGGGCTCTGGCACTCGCAGGAAGGGAGTAGAAAAAGCTAAGTGGAAATTTCTCCTTACAAATGGCCCTGGGATTTGCAGATCACTCAGTGCTTCATTTGTAGACTCAACAGGTGGGTGCTCATCACCACTGCAAAAATAGAAGTTGCTTTTAAACCAGATTAGGTTATCTTTACGGTAGGTTGCATTACAGGATTCCAGCGTGACGATGCAAGAAAGCAGCGTTTCTCCTTCCTTGAAATGCCAACACCTAAGAAAATATCTCAATATTTTCCCACTTGAAAATAAGGGCAGAAAGTGTCTGGGGAAGTGAAATTGCTGCTTACCCAGGGAGGTTCAGTTATCTGGAAATGGTGACTTGGTTTCCAGATAAGCAGTGAGGAGAAGGCAGATTTTCCAGGAGTCCCAGAGCATGGAAAACAGCATCCCAGGGGGTTGGCAGATGGGCTTTAGAGGAGGAGGACAGTGCTCCGCAAGACTTTGCTTTGAGAAAGAAATTCCCCCAGAATTATCATATTGGGCCCTATTCCCAAAACATGTCTAGACACAGTTATTTAGGATAGGCTGTATTATACTGTCCTGCCCTAAAAAGCAAACCACTGCTGAATTGCTTATTATTTATCAAGAGTATTGCAGTTACACCAAGGGGATTGGAGACCCCTTCTCCCCAATTGCTGTTCAGAAAAAAACTCAAAGTATGGAAACCCACACCCCAAGGAGTGCACAGCCTGGAAAAGATGAGTGAATACAGAGAGGAAAGAAACAAGTACAAGAAAAAAAAAAAGTGCAAAATGATTTATTTATTAAAGACTTTGGAGCAAGCACAAATACAAGCAAGGACAAAACTGTGATATTTTTACCTGCGTTTTGTCTACCCAAAACTCAGGAATTCACTTTCAGGGCAGGTCTTTGGTAAAAGGGAGTGGGGAAAAGTATGAGGATTGTTTAGGTTTTGTAAATCTTTTGAACTTTCAAACTTAGGAGAAAAAGAAGGCAGATATTTTGTGAAACTCAGTGTATCATGAAACCTCCCTGCAATTTAAGACGTTGTTTGTACAAGCGAGATGTCCTGATTGGTTTACTTGACTTTGTAACTGAATGCGAGACTGTGTTATGCAAGCTATAATTATTCTTATTTGGAAACAATTTTCTCTTTTACTTCGAGAATTCTTTGGGGAATAGGAGGCAGCTGAAAACAGTGTGGTGTGCCAGAGCTAAATATAACAAAATCTTCCAAAAAGTTTAATTCTGTTCTAAATCTGTATCACTGCAATTCTAACGAACTATAAAATCATCGGAAGGTCTCTCCTCCTAACTTCCTATTGGGTACTGAATTATATCCCGGTAGTATTGCTTCAAACTAAACCTCACTGGGGATTAGGCACAACCGAATCCTTCAGGATTTGACTCATTTTCAAGAGAATGACAACAACTTCTCTGACAGCAGAGAAACAAGCTTGCAAACTTCAGAGTTTATAGGTTCGACAAGAAAAATAAAGGGGTGATAAATCTCAGGCTGGCAGAAAATTCAGCCAGGGTTCATGGAGGCATGATTATTTGAATAAATACTCCCAGAGTGAAAAGAAAAAAAAAAAAAATTGGATTGAACCCCCTGTGCCTTGAAATGGAAAATATGGAAACTGCCCGACTGGCTCGTCAGGTGAGGTGTTGCTCTGGAACTGAGGTTTGGCTCCTCTTTCATTGCTGAGGGGGTCACAGGACTCAGGGTATCGATCTCACCATGCCTGTGGGCCTCTCAAGGCTGTCAGGTGGCTGGTTAAGCCTCCACACCGAGGGCTTGTCTACACTAGACTTCTGGTTAAATTCTCCTCTTGCAGCCAAGTTTTGCGCTCTGATTGGACAGAAGAAGCATTTCTGTGGTTAATCAGCGATATTTATTTTAACCACCATGAAGACAGTACCATGAGAAAGTAGGAACATGCCTGTTTAGTCTTTCTTTTTTTTTTCTTTTTTTTTTTTTTTGACCTTCTCCGTGGAGAGGAATATGTGCATCCTACAGCTGTGAGAGAGGTTAGCCTTCTAGGCCACAGGATGGAAGCATGATATTTTTAATTGCAAAGGTCTCACTTTGTATCCCACTTCAGAGCCAAATCAGGGTTGTGATAGTTAACGATCTTACTTTTATTCTTTAGTTCTGGAGCAAAATTCAGCTCATCTTTCAGGTAGTTTCCATAGTTTTCCAATAATATGCTGCCACAGTACGTGCAACATGCATGTGCACAACCCTGCAGTCAGTCTTTGCCCTTGGCCACTCTGCTCCTAATGGCATATGGGCAGTTTTCTAGGGAAAGCTAAAGTAAATGGGAGCACTGGGAATGCCCTAAATGTTGATAAGATTGTCTTGTATCAACCTCCTTCTCTAGTCCATGAAGCCACAATCGCATCTCCAGGCAAGACACCTGCAGGACACATCTACACCAGAGGATATTGTTGGGAAGTGATGGTTCCCAGTACAGACTGGGACAGCCACAGCCCAGAGTGGACAGGGACATGATGTGTGCTGGTCTGAGCCACTGTGAGGGGCTTCAGAGAGGGACCCAGAGGGCCAGCAGAGCTGCTGCCCACCCATTACCACACCCTCACCTCCCACCCACCTGGGGAACGCAGACCTGTAGAGACAGCATACGCTGACAAAGGCTTTTTAGCTGCTGAGGTAATTCTGCTGCCTCTTTACGAGGTTATAAACTAGGCCAACACAAGCACTGCTAACCTAATTGCCTCTGCACCAAGGATTTTGCCAGGCAAGCTCAATCTCTTGGGCTGGAGCATGTTTTTTTCATGCTTCTCTGAACATACTTCTTCTCACGAGATGGCTTTGAGGTGGTTTGCTCTCTTGCTTGCATCTTACATGAGCTCATTTTCTCCTGGTGGTGCAGATGGATGCTTTCTGGGTGAGCATCTGGCTATGAGCATCGTGGCCTGTGTCCCATCTCCCTCTCTTCTTTCTCCTCTGCCCACCAGACCCTCTGCAGTAGGGCTGTGATGCCCAGTTAACATGATCCAGCCCAAGAGGTCTGCAAAGCCCTGTGCTGTGGCTTGATCAGACCCAACCACTTGGGTCTGTGCAGTTTCCTTTGAGGGTTTCTCCTTCACTCCATCCTAGCCAATGCTGCTAGAGGAATCACAGAGGAAAAGGAGACCCAGGACTGTCAGAACAATGGGGTTTGTCTCCAGCCTCAAACCGTGTCAAGGTTCAGAGATACTCAGCATCAGGACCAGGGACAAGCCTCCTTGCAAGTAGGTGCCTGGATGCCCTAGAGTTCAGTCCTTCTCCTTTCCCATTTTCACAGCAAACAATGGAAAACCAAACCCCTCCCAGTACAAATTTTGGACTTTCCCACCGCTACATTCTGCAGAGCACTGGGCATGCCCTGCCAAGAGAAGACATGAGGTCGGGATCAGCTGCTCTGAAGCACATTTCATCCAGACTGCTCGCTGCAGCCACATCCTGCACGTCCACACTGTGCTTTGGTCAGGCTGGGTGACGCTGCTTTCACCACCCTCATGCCCTCTTCTTCCCCCAGTTGCAAAAAACAATGACTTTTCACCCAGACCAAGCAAGGACAGCCATCCCCAGCTTGTCCAGTGCCAGCTTATCCAAAATCTATCTGAAATCCTGAGTTTTCCTAGTCTGGGCAGTGGTCTCACATGCCTCAAGTGCAGCCCCCAATGTGGGTATAACCCCAACCCTCCAGCCTTACCCCTCTGCCTCCCCTGGAAAATCACAGCGCTCTAGGCAATTTACTGTCATGAATCAATAGGATTTAACAGAGCCAAACACAACCCCGAAAGAAATAGCTGATGCCGCTGTATCTCGTCAGCAGTGAACGGAAGCATGATCTGCCTTTGTTGGCATTTTCTGCTTTGTCTCTGGCTGGCATTTGCATCTCCTAATTAAAGAAGTACGGGCAACTGTGTAAATATATACATAGGATCGCATTAAAGCCCTGGGATCTATCTGACAGCCCAGCATGATGCAGCAGCATTAGTAATGATTGTTGTATCCTTTCAAATGACCTCATTTGGAGAGGAATTACAGTCAGCCTGTGCATGTTCTAACCCAGACAGTTGCAGGCACAAGAGTTTTAATAGAAATACACCCACTGAACTGCATTTGATTATCCTTTTCTTTATAAAGACCACGAGTGCTGCAAATAAAGCTAATATGTGCCTTCATGGTAAGGTATGGGTTGTTTTCTTATATTTTCCATCAGATAACTTTGCTCTGGGAACTTTCAGGTTGGGAGTGTTGAGAGCTGCCAGATGCAAAGGGAGCTGCTTGGGAAACTTTAATTCAGCCTCCGTATGCACCAGAACAATTTTTTTCCCCTGCCAGCCTCACTTCTAAAGATGTTCATAATTAGTTCCATGAAGTTTTAAATATTATTTCCATGCCACCTTATTCTAAGCCACCGATGCTGGGTGGGTTAGTAAAAAGTAATCCAGGGGTTACTTTGGTTCAGGGCAGTGCCATGTGCAGTCCAGGCTGGACAAGGTTTTCCACTGATGTCAAGAGTTGAATTTGGTCCAGAGGTGCCTTTACAATCTCAGGAGTCACCTTTCTTCTCCACCAAGCGTGGCCCCCTCTGTCCCCAGAGCAGCCTGACCTGTGCCAGCTATTGCTCAGCAGAAAGCAAACGAGGAAGGATTTGGATTTCTTGGGTTACCTACAGAGTGGTTCTTAAAGCATCAGTAGGGGTGAAAATTAACCATGCCCTTCCAGCTATTGGTGCTTAAATACGTTTCTGAGCCTTACCAGCAGGAAGCAAGGTGATCAGTTAGATTATCTAACCATTATCTCCAGTAAGGAGGGCAGCCAGGTCAGGACAGCACTGCTCGGCGTGGCAGCTGGTATATAAATAGGGTCGGTACTTACAGATCAGGAGGCTGTGGGTGACCCGGGGTAAAAGAATAACTAATGTATAAATACACCATGATCCTGCTCAGAGCCTGCTTGTGTTTCCTTGGAGGACCTGTGCGAGTTGCTGAGTGTGGGGCTGGGTGCCAGCAGCTGATAAGTGACCTTGTTGCGTGCAGCAGGGGAGGGTGGATGCACGCTCCCTGCTGCCATCGATCCCCCCACGGTGGTGGAAATCAGCTTTTCCCTCCCCGTGACCTGGAACAAGACTGTCACGAGGATCAATTAGTGGGTAAGATGCCATCATCCCCAGGGCAAGCAGAAGGATGGATGGATGCAGGGGTGTGCTCAGGCCATGCCATGAAGGCAGGGACACCGGCGTGGGTTTGGAGGACTTTTCCTGGACTCATGCTTCAACACAAGCAGTGTGGGTATTCGAGAGCCCACAGCACCATTCACACAGCTCAGGGACCCCATTTTGTCACTGGGACTGCTGCAGAAGCCGGAAGAGATGGAAGGAGGCTTGGACTTATCCAAGATAGATGGAAGGAGGCTCAGACTTCTCCAAAAGAAATGGAAGGATGCTCAAACTTCTCCCTGCCCCGGGTCACCAGACCTACACTAAATTGGGAAAGTCTGGGAAATAGCAATCAAAATGATCCCCAGTGCCTTCAAGAAGCTTTTATGCAGGTGAATGAGGAGCCAAAGCAAGGTCTCAGCCTGGTCCATGGTCTGCACTGGGCACCATGCCTCGAGAAGCTGAGGACTGTGTTTTCTCTTTCAAAGACTATTGGCACCAAGTCCATGTCAATGTCATCACAGAGGGCTCCTGATGGGTTCGTGCATTTCCTGAGAAACCTGTCTGCCTTCACTGGGAGCCCAGGACGACAAGAACAGCCTTAGCTTTTGATGGTGTTTTTACATCTGTGACTTCCTCCTAAAAAAAAATTAAAAAAAATAAAAAACTGTTATATAACTGAACCATTTTTAGAAACGGAGTCCCAGGGCTGCTCTCAGCAGATCAGTCTGATATTGATTGTTTCAGCTTTTGTGACTTCAGAAAGCCAAATTCTCCACGGGCCAGGAGCTGGAGGAGGAGGGAGGGGACAGGAAGGGAGGGTGAGAACAGAGCTCAAGGGGCACGGGCAGCATTTTTCTGTGTTACAGTACGTGCCCTGGTGGAACAGAGGATGTGTTATCCTGCCTGCACAGCGTTTTCTGACCTGCTTTTGACCCAAGAAACATTTGCATTCATAAATGCTTAGGTTGTCCTCCTGGGAAGCGAGGGAGGGGGAGGAAAAGAAAAGAGTGGGTTTATCAAACCTGGGATCACTGCAGGGCTTGGAAAACAATCTCTCTTTTTCTCTCTTCCAGCCCCTCTGTAAAGCAGCCTGCATGCAAGAGGGCTTGTTTATTAGTCTTTGTAATGGATAGTGTTTGCCAAGACAGGTCCTCAGTCGGCGACCTTGGGTTGAGAGGAGGCTGAAATGGATTCACGGGGGCCACCCCACTCCCCACCGTGCCCCAGAAAGGGGATGACGGGATGATATAATGCTGGGAGCCCTCACCCGGCACCTCTCTTGCTGAGAGAAACAGTCCTGAGAAGGGCAAATACCAGAAATGATTCATCTCTCTGTTTCCCATGTGAGAGCCTGGAGACACAGGGCGCAGGCTGGTGAAGGAGGACTTGGGAGGAAGGGGGAGGAAAGGCAGGTTTGTGGGCAATCCTGGGAAAGAAGTGGAAGAAGAGCTGGACTGAGAGGAAAAATTAGCTCCAAAACTGCTGAAATATAAGGGGAGGAATCTGCCAGCAAGAGCTGAGGGTCTGTCATCACACTGAAGGAGGAATGCAGAATGATGGAGCAGCCCCCTGCTGGAAATCAAAGGGGCAGAAAGGAAGAAAAATTGTTTGAGTAGACCTTATTCAGCAAGATATAAATTGACAGCATGCCTCAGCCTCATCCATGCTGAGGAAGGCAACCTGAGGAGAACAATAAACTCTTCCAGAGAGTGATTCATCTGTCCTGTCATGATCCCTAACTAAACCTGAAAGGAACCATCACCAGGAGAGGACTGCTATTTCTTATTGCAGGTCCCTTTGCAATAAAGGGTTTTGACAGCTGACTTGCACATATATGAGCTAGATCACAGAAATATGATCCGTGATGATTTTTTATTATTATTACTTACTTATTTTGTGAAGTAAAGTTTGTGAAGCAAAAAGTTTTGTGAACTGAAAAAAATGACTAGACTGCCATAAATGACTTGAATATGAAGCATGGGTCTCATTAAAAATAAAAATAAGATAAAATAAAATAAAATAAAATAAAATAAAATAAAATAAAATAAAATAAAATAAAATAAAATAAAATAAAATAAAATAAAATAAAATAATAAAATAAATAAAATAAAATAAAAGTAGAATGAGAACAAGTGCACAAAACGTGATAAGAAGGACAGAGATGCGGATCTGAGCTTGCATGACAAGAAATTAAGTATGGCCTTTTGGCCTGCCTTTGCACAGCTATTGCTGTGCTGAGTTGTGATGTGTGCTGAGGATTGTATGGAACTATCTTGATGCAGGCAGTCTGCCAACTTCTACACAGAGAAAGCAGAGGGGCTATTGGAGAAATCCCTGGAGATCCTAGCAGATTTCTTCAAACCAGCCAAGAAGTCAACATCAACGGGTTAATAGTGGTTTGGGAAAATGCAGAGGATAAATGGTCTTTGACAGCTGCCTTTGCCATCAGGGGCAGCATCAGCCCCACCTTTAGCCCCAAGCCCTGGTCTTGCCATCTTATTTGACTGACAAAGCTGCCAGTCTCACACCAGCATGTACTAATCAGCAGTCTTTCTTCCCAAGAAATTATCCTCACCAGCACAAGCAAACCTATAACTTGCCTTCTCTCCACAGAATTAATGTTATGCCTCCAAGAGTAGCCAAGGAATGCTATAATAAAGCAACCAGAAAGTCCCAAGGATTTACTTAGAGGATTCACTAAGCCAAACTAAGACCTTCAGGAGCTTGATGTTGTTATAGCCTGTGGAGACCATCTCAGGCAGGTCAGGGTGTTGGGCAAAGGATAAGAAGGCAAAGGGAAAAGAGATGTTTTCCTTTCCATTTATGTGTCCCCCCGTAGGTTTAAGTCACTACCAGAAGCCTTTTCTTGAGGGAATCTGCCTGGAGCAGCTCAGAGGGGACTTTCTGCTCTCTCTTCCCAGTGGTTGCCACTCTCTTTTTGGGGAGCTGATTTCCAACTAGTGCAATGGGCACCTTCAAAGGGCCAAGTGAGAGGTGATTTTTAACCTGCTGAGCACCAGACGAGGTGCTGTGCTCTCAGCTACCTCAGGCTTCCAGGAGGTGGAAGCATTTGAGCAGTGCTGGGGATGTTTTTTGAAGTCCTGGGGTGACATTTGTTTCTTGTTGAATTCTACAGATACCATCATTTTTTTTTACAGTTTACCTAAGATAATGTATCTTGGTGGTAGGCAGCGATCTGTGTTCAGTTTGCTGCTTTTCTGCTTATTTCTTCTGGGATCTTCAGTTGCTCTGTGCACTTCAGTCTTTTTCTCATCTGTCAAATGGGAATAACTTTGATGTCTTACCTGACTGAGGAGTTGTTGGAGGGCAGCAGGGTGGGGAAGGTTACAATAAAGACTGTAAAGCATTGAGATAATGCTGTAACAGGAGCTGTAAACATACCTACAGGAAACACAGAGCCATTTGTGTTATCATTGGAGCAGACAAGTACTGCATGTCTGTGTCAGAAGCAGATGACTACTGGAGCATCTCAGGTTCACTGGGATATTCCAGTTACAGAATATCCAGTTATGTAGCACCAAAATCACATCACCTCATTTCCCAGTCTTTGACTGAACAGCCAAACATTTACACTCAGCTTCCCCTTCCACTTCAAGCGATGTCAGCTCTGCCTGAAAACCCACTTAGTGCTTTCAGAAGTGATTCAGGTCTGGACCCATCATCCATTTCTTGTTGTGGGGGTGGTTTGGGGTGACTTCTCTTGTAAACAGATTGCAAAACAAAATTTTGCTTGCACGGAAGCAAACCACCAGCATGAGGTTCAGGGGAAAAAAAAAAATCAGATTTATCAACACCAAAATGCTCTCTCTCCTCAGCATCTTTGCATCTCTGGTGGAGGTGATGGGCTCTGTGTAACAACACATTCCCCAGTGCCAGACCAAGTGTTGGGAACGTGGTCAGGAGTAAGAGACATGGTCCTCTTGTATGGCTGCAATCAGATTTTGATTCTCTGTTGTTCCCCACAAGAAATTATGTGCACGATTAATTTACCTTGGGGGAATGTGCCACAAAACCCAAGTGCAAAAGGGCACAGCACCAAGCCAGGCTGCACCCCGAGACTGTCAAGAGGTTCCCTGCTGAGCTGAATGGCACCAGAGGAAGAGGGGACACGTTGCAGGCTTGGGGACAGCCACTAGATGGGGGCACGAGCACACACGTCCATGGGGCCCCATCTGGCCCCCAGGAGCACGAGCAGCAGGTGGTGACACTTCGGCAGCCTCCTCTGCCCCTTGGCATGGCGAAAGGGAGCCAGCAGCTGTCTGCCAAACTCATCAGAGCCCAGCCATGCATGCATCCATGACCAGAGGACTCACAGCCTCTCTTCTGGGATAAAATGTGGCTCTGTTGCAGCTTTCAGGGGGTTGGGTTGGTCCATGACCATCGGTAGGAGACCCCATGTGGCCACCCCTTCAGGTCATTACTGGGCCATGGCGCTTTGTTTTTGGGATCTGCTCCAAAAGACTGCTTTGCTCGATGCGTCCAGCCAAGCTATTATATCCCAGACTATAAAAAGATGTCTTCCTGCTTCTCTTGAGACCTCCGCTCTTCAAAACCGTGGCTGGAGACAGCCTGGGGGATGCTTTCTGCTGTCTGCATCTTGATGGAGTGTCCCACAAATTGGCTCTGACTGAACACAGCGCTGCTTCTACACAGCCTGAAGGGACCAGAGAGTGCAAAACTTCACACCCCTCCTTGACACATCCTCCTTGCCCTGCTGGGGAAGGAGCAAGTTCAAGAGGTTGCCGAATACATCAGCCCTGGAGCCTGTGCAGTGGGCTGGATCGGCTTTGCAGAGCCGCCGTGATGTGCATTTACACACACACGGGTTTATTCCCTGCTCCAGAATGGGGAGGGAAGGGAAATTGGCCTCTTGCTGGGAATGTTAAGCCCTGTTTAATGTTACCAGTTTCACAGAAGCATAAGAAAACCTAAACAGATTCAGCTAATGATGTGTCATCAGTTAAACAGAGGCAGAGGTTTTACAAGTACAGAAGCCTTGGCTGACGTACAGCCCTGATGACGTACCCACAGAAAGGCTCCTTGAGCAGGCACCACTTCATACCCATCCCATGGGTTATGAAGGAGACAGACCCCTAATTTGCGATCTACTCGGCTTCCTGGGCCCATTTTGGGGGCAAGACAACCCTGCAAAGTGAAGGGCAGCTTCTCTCCTTGTGTGCCCAAAGCCACTCATCTATTTTGCAGAAAGTCAGCTTTTCCAGGAGCCCCTTGAGAGGAGTCCACATGGCCAGCCTGCCTCCTGAATTAACTTCTCTCTCCCCCCAAAATAGAAATATCCCATCATTTCTCATGTCCATGCTGAACAAGATCAGCCCTGTGTTTACCCTCTGCTCTGAGGCACCTGAATCCACATCACAGTCTTTGAAACCCCCTAGGAATTTAGTGCTATATGTCAACAGCGTACGCCACACAGAAGTTATAGTAAATCTGCATCCCTTTTCATCCCCTGACACTTTCTGTTCACCATGGTATAGAAACATTTGATCCAGGACTTCAGACTTCCAAGCAATTCTGACTATGCAATTCCCAGCTACCCCTCGGTAGCCATCGTCAGCTGAATAAACAGAGATTTTTCAGATGATATTGTTTTCCCCGTCTGACTGAAGCTCCTTGTTCAGTGCTAGAAGAAAGTAGCTCATTGTGAAGCCTGTCTTTACTGCCGGCATGTGACAAAATATCTGTTTCTCCTTTTCGTTAAGGCCCAGCTGCTCCTTTGCTGATAGAAGGGAAATCCCTGCAAACAGAGAGCGAAGTCGGTGACACACAGCTGAGCGCTTGTCTGCCCCCATGAATCAGCACGGAGAAGTTCTCCTCATTTCCCTTCCGCTAGCCCAAAGCTGCTTAAAATATTTTTTGTTGGTTTTGGGTGAGTTTCCTGTTTGTTGTTTTTGGTTGTTTTATTTTATTATATTTTTTTTTTCAACTCAACATTTTCTGATGTCTAATGCCTGTCCTTTTTTTTTTATTATTTTTTTTTTTTATGCTTGTGGCATCTTCATGTGCAAGCACTGAGCAAGACAAGGTCTACTTAGCACTTGAATTCAGAGGAAACAAGTCGCTTGCAGCCCTGGATAGCAGAAGATCAAGAAGTCTCACTTCTGTGAGTTGTATATATCACTTGGGTGTGATCTTAGAAGCAATTTTTCTGCTGGGACCTTCTCTTGCCCAGAAACATTCTCTTCTCTTTTGTCTGTTCTTTTTTCTTTTGTCTCAATGATCATGACAACTGAGGATGGCTGCTTCTGTTTAAGCTCTGGCTCCACTCCCCTTCTTGAGGGACTCCCTGGGCTTAGCTCTATTTTACGGATAGTTAGGCTCTCCAGGAGGACAGTCTGGGCTTTGTGCTGCAAAATCGACAGAGGAAGACCTTCTCCTCAATCCAAAGAGTTCCTGGCTGAGAGATTTATTCAACACACTTGTCAGCAGCAACAGAAGGAGTGGAATTGGCTCGTTTGGCCAATGTCACCAGCCTCTTTAGTCTCCTCTTTATACAGCTGGAAAAATGTGCTGATTCAACAGGCACAGGCGCAAATGTCAATGTGGAAAAATTCACAAAGTGCCTGCTGGCTGCAATTCTGCCCTTCATTTCTTTTCTTCTTTTGATTTCCTTATTTCCTACACCCAACAGGTGTATTTGAGAAAGCTGAATTTCTGAAGTCAGATGATGCTCCACAGAGACATGATCTTGCCCATTTGAAACACTTCCTGTCCCAAACCACAGAGGCGATTGGTGACTCTGCCTAGAAACAAACCCAGTGCTAGTACTTCTTGGGAAATGTGGGCCGTGTTGTAATACAGCAAAACAAAGACAAAAATAGCTGGCAACAACTTTGTTATTTCTCTTGATCTTCCCTGGAAGGACATTTAGAGTAATGGCTGAAATGAGAGGCTGTGGCCTGCAGATCTCGAGATGTTTTTCGTTGGATCCATTTTGTGCCTCTTGCAGGTTTGTTGCTGTGTTAGTTTCCAGCAACATTTTGTGTGAGCCATCACAAGTTCGTGGCAATTGTCCATTTGAAAACCTCCATTAGATATTTTTGCCAACATGTGTGCATCACAAACTGTCATCCAGATGAGACTTTCAGAGGAATTTACATCTTTCATTGGGTCAGAGCTCCTTCAGGAACATATATCCATAGTACACATAAAATTTCTTCTGCCTTAAACAAGCTCAGATGTTTGGGCTGCAAATGAAATTCAAAACATCAGGAGTTCGGTGAACTCAGAGGGATTTGGGTAACTAACTCTGTAGGTGTTTTGAAAAAAATGCAGCTTTGCTAGAAGCACACAGCCAGAGCAGAGAGCACGGCAGCAAGGCTGAAGTTTCACCAGCTGCAGGGGACTTCAGGGTGAGCTTGAGAAGTCATTGTATTTCTACATGTCTCTGTTTCCCCACCTGCAAAATGAGGCTCTGGTTCCTCACCCTGGCCTTTAAAGATCATTGAGATCAAGGCCTGAAAACATCAGATAAGACCTTGGCAACTTTATTGGTTACTTACTCAGCAAAGGGAACTGGATCTTGCAAAGACAACATTTGGCTTTAAGTCATTCCCCCAGCTCTGCAGGAAATGGTCTATGCACAAGCACAAAAAGAGAAAAAAAAAAAAAAAGTTTTTTCCTTTTCTTTTATCTCCACCTGCTATCCAAATTCCATATTTTTCTACTAAATGGGCAAAAAAAAAAAAAAATCAGACAATATTGCTGCTGTTAGAGGAACATGGGAGTATATGAGTGCATGGGAGACTGTGACTGCTGCATTGTTCCATATTTATTACAAAAGGTAATGAAATAGTGCAAAGCTAGTTGTTTCAAGAACAAAAAACAAACAAACAAACAAACAAAAGAACAACAGAATATACTTAGAAATAGTTGACATCCTTTTTTATACTGCGAAGTTGCCTTCTGCATGCATGACATGTTTGCCTTTGCCTCCCTCTTTTCTATATTCCTATATTACCCTATATGTCCTTTGCCTTCTCCTCTTCCCCTGTCCTCAGATCCCTGTGCTCAGCATCCAGATTTCTGCATGCACACTAAGCAATTAAAACTACTACCGGGATTGTCCTCTGTCACCTGTGGCATTTGAAGCCAGAAATGCACTGCAGGATTTGAAGGAAGCAAAGGGCAAGGGTCTCATATTATACCGAGACAGAACTTTATGGGCTCATTGGAAAATTGCCCTTTATTAATACTGCTGATAGTAAAACCGGTCTGGTGCAAAGCAGCTCAGCAATAATTGATCATGCTGATTTATTCCAGCATAGATTTTGGTCCAAACTCAGTCACGGTCAGTGTTGCTGGACCTTTAGATAACAGGTGCCAACCTGTCATGTGTGAAATGTCTTCAGCTTCAAATGTGAGATTTAACTGAAGCAAGAAAAATCAGCCTGCAGCTGAAACAAGTTGAATTACCGAATCTAATTTGAGACAGAATAAGCAGTGAGGAAGATGACAGGAGATTCAATGCTCCATGGCTCATCTTCAGAAGATTTTTCACACCCATATGAACATTTGTCAAGCCAGACCATAAATCAGACCCTGCTAAAAAGAAATTATTTGCTTTTGGCTTCAGGCATCTGCTAGAAGGACCCCTCAAGTCTGATTGTTATATACAGCTTGTGAAATTTTCAGCAGATTTATTGAGAATTAGGCAGCAACAGACAATTCATTCCTTCTTTGTGTTATCAGGCTGCAAGAAGGGGAATAAAATTAACAAAATGCCATGTCAAAGGACATTCATCAATTGAAAAAAAATATATATATATATAATTACAGCCTGACCTTGTTGGGGGGCTTTACCACAGCTATGTGCCAGCTGCCATGGGTTACTTTTCACAGTCCAGACCTGGAGTGCAAAGTCAGGAGAGGGTTTTAACCCAGGGCAGGTATTGCAGAGCCTGCCTCTGGGCTGAGCAGAGACCGAGACGCTCCAGCCGAGCCCGCTCGGTGTTGTTGACTTTGCTGCAGACAGTCGGGCTGGGGCAGACTCAGACAGCAACAAACCCTTTATGCAAGCAGCTGGGAAGCAGAAGCAAAGACATCCAGTAGCTGCCAGTTCCTGCAGGACACATTTAACCCATTCTGGCTGCAGTCTGACCCCAGCTGTGTCAAACAGTGAGGTTTCTTGATTCACAGCTCCTGCTTTCTCTTTGTTAAATTCAATGAGTCTCCAGCAATGTGAGGCTAGAAAGAATTTCCAGGGTCCACCCGATGGTTCTTCACATAATGCAACACCCATATGAAGCTTATTCAGCATCATTTTAAAAACTGGAGTGGGCAAGGGGTATTTCCCCACCGCCCTAGATTGCTGAGAAGCTGTCCCAGACCTCCCTGCCTTGATGATTAGGTGCCATTCTTGACCCTGAGGTCTTATTGCACACCTTGGAGAAGATGGAGGATAAGGTCTGGCATTGCTTCTTTCCTCCAAATGATAGGAATTCCCAAAATGTTGAGCCAGGGTGGTTCCAGTTGTGGGTGATGGAGAAAACGAGGCTCAGGGGAGACCTTATGGAGCTCTACAATTACCCTAAAGGAGGCTACACCAAGGTGGGGATCAGGCTCCTCTCCCAAGCAACAAGCATTAGGACAAGAAGAAATGGCCTCAAGTTGCACCAGGAGAAGTTTAGGTTGGATATTAGGGGAAATTTCTTCACTGGAAGGGTTGAGCAGCATTGTAACAGGCTGCCCAGGTGAGTAGTTGAGTCACCATCCCTGGAGGTCTTCAAAAGATGTGTAGATGTAGAGCTTAGTGACATGGTTTAATGGTGGATTTAGCAGTGCTAGGTTAAAGGTTGGACCAGGTGATCCTAGAGGTCTTTTCAAACCTAAATAATTCTGTGATTTTATGGCATCTTTGAGTCAGAAGGGCTGGAGAGGACAAGGAGGACAATAGGCTTTATTCTAAACTGCGTAAGTCTGTCAAGGCTTGTGGGCTAGCCCAGTAGGTAGACGGACAGAAGATGACATCCCAAGCAGTCTGACTGTCCCATAGAGCATCCTCAGAAGGGAGGTGGGCCTGCCTTAGGAGCAATAACAGGTTTGTGTCTGTCTGTTGCAGATGGCACCATGCCTTTTCACAGCTTCTTTTCCCTAAAGGATGTCGGTTCAGTGCGGTGACCCAAGGGAAGGTGGTGACCTACAAGCAGACAGAAAACTGGGCAGAAACAGGGGTGGAGGGTGGCAGAATGGCAACCTAAAGGTGAGGTTTTGGAGGAGCTGGAGCATAACCTCCAATATATCCATGCTCCTTGGTGACAGCAGGGCATGTTTTCCTCAGCCATAGTGATAATCAGTCCTTGTGAAGCATCCTGAATCCAACTCATGTGTTGGTTTTGGCTGGAGCACTGCCAAAGGCCTGGGAATGTTCTCCCACCATATCTGTGTTGGCTATAGCTTATCTCTCTCCTTTTATTATGTCTAAAATACCTCTTTATGCCCCAAGACCACTATGACTATGCCATCCTGAACTCATTGTTCACCCTCTACTGAGGAAGCTGTCAGAGTTGCAGCATCTGCTGAAAATGTAGAACCAATATTTTTCTGCAGTAGGTCCTCATTTTTAGCCTCAGTGCAGTGCCTCATCTTTCTTAAAAAGGCACATCAGTCATCAGTTTGCTGGAGGAAGGAGGCAAATCTCCACTTGGGATTTCATTGCACTGAAGCTAAATCTATCGTACCAGGGCTTAAAAGATAAAGTTGACTTTATAGATAGGTTAAAAGTTAAATATACTCAGTTCTCTTTATTCATACACTGTCTCATATATGTATATAATATATATATGGATGTGCCCATGTCCCTCTGAATGTTTTTCAGGAGATTTTATTTCAAATCATGAAAAAGTGAGTTCAGGACTTGTCATTCTCTCTAAAGCAGATGAGGGCTAACTGGGCTTTGCATTAGCACTTCCCTACAAGTCTTTGGGGGATTCCTGCATTCATCTTCCCACTCCCTGTGCAAAGCCTAGATACAGCAAAAAGTGTTTTTCATCACTTGTATCTAACACAGAGATGCCATGTGCTGGTAAGTAATTTTCTGAAAGCTTCACAATGTCATGGTCACGCACATATGAACACTGATAATTGCAATGATAAGAACACTTTGCTTGGGTTATGCACAACCCTGTTTGTCAGCAGGTCAAAAAGTGCCTTCCAAGGCAGGTCACATTCCTATCCACTTTATAGGATGAAGGGATGTGAAGAAGGATGTCTGCAATCAATGCACTTGAAAGCAGTGGGCCAACTTGTTTCTGCCTGATCCTTGGTGCTGAGGTTTCAGGACAAGCTGCCAACCTTCAGACCATGCGTTCAAAGACATTGAGCTACCAAATACTGAGTGTCCTGCTCAGAGACAGCCCCTTACCCCATCAAGTGCTTTAAATTTACAGCTCTATCTCTCGCCATCCTTGGTGTGATGAGGAGAAAAGGCCTTCCTCACTGTTCTAACTCACAAGTGCTTGGATAAGGCACTCGGTAGAAAGCTCCTGGGCATACCACAGAAATTTAAGTGTGTCCTGGGACATCCTGGCATGGGCAAGGTCACTGCAGTGAGAAGATGCTGCTGGGGTGTTCTTCAAGAAGGATAAGGTAGGGGGGGACCTTGTGGACTTTTCCTCCAAGTTGTGAAGGGCTACCAGGGCAGCTGCACCCACACACTTGGAGAGGGCTTTTGATTCCATTTATTTACCTTCTCAACTTTCTTTCCAGTAAGCTGGAAGACTTAACTAGCTGTCTGACAGCCACAGGAGGGTTTCATTTAAATTCACTGGAATTAATTTGCCTGATCGGTATTAGTTTAGCTAATGGCCAGTGTATGAAGCAGCCAGTTATTTGGATATTTTTTTGGCTCTGGGAGAGGTTAAGTGAGGACAGTGCTGAGAGCTGCCTTGAGATTTGGCAGCCCCAAAGGGGAAGTCTGTCTCAGAGAGCAACCGCCTGTTTTTCAGCTGAAAACGTATTTCTTCAGCTGACTCTGAAAGTAAAGGTTAGAGTTAATTTGAAGCAGAGTGTTAACAGCCTGGAAAATAAAATTAGCAGAAAGAAAAGTGTTTCTCCTTTCTTCTCCTTGAGATATTTTTTTTTCCTGTCATTGTCTTCTCTCCTGTCATTGTAACAGCTCCCCATCTTGCTCCAATAGAATTTTTTTTTTTTTTTTTTTTTTTTTTTGAGTTGGGGCAAACCAACCAGCTAGCACATCCATCTACCAAGCATCCAGGTCTCCTTGCTGAAAATCTAGTGAAACAACTCACCTCAGTACCTCTTGATCTTGTTCCTCCTGACACCAGATTCTCATGCACAACTACTGCCACCTCATAAGGTTGTTATGAAACAAAATACAATAAAGAGTGTGAGAAATGTAGCCTGTGGTCACTGGAAACATGCTTGCAGTGAAGATAGACAAGATTTGAGCTGGGTAGTTTAAATTGTGTTTTGCTGGGGGAATGAAAGGCAAAGCAGTCGGTCTGTAGCAAAACATCACACCTATGGCAGGGAGTGGGACCTGAATCCAATAGAAAAGGACAGGGAAAAGGGGCAGTAGAGGATGAAGGAGAAAGGAGATGGCACATTTTTGTTTGAACTTATCAAGTTCTATCAGATCCAAGGTATGCAAAGGGCAGATAAATCCAGCAGCCTTTCCCAAAGCCTACACTGATCAGGATTATGGACACAGTCACCACCCTCAGACACCCCACAGCACATATAGGACAAAAAGAATTTTTTTTATTATTTATTTTTTTTAAGGAATTTCTCAATGTAGAAAATCTGACAGCAGGAATAGAATAAGTACATGCACACACAAACAAAAAGAGGTAAAAATCTTAGAATCAGAGGGTTCTTCCCCATAAATATGCACAGTTGCTCATTAATATGCTGGGCCTGTCACATCATTGGCAGGCACAAACGAGGAGATCATGCCACTGTTGGTGTATTGCTCCACTACCGAGCCCAGCCTCGAGCCAGGATGGATGTAATGCGCTGCGACAGCTGGCCTTTGAGATCTGAGGCCAGCAAACTGCTCTGAATCCTGTTAAGACAGTGCTTCTGCCACTCAGCAGTGATTTTTCATGGATGCAAAAGCTGGAGCCCAAGGGGTTCCTCACGGCCACCTCACCAGCCTGACGATGACCCAGCCCTGCTCCTCTAATTAAGCTGGGCCATGCTGAAGGAGCACACCCAAATCGATTTAAGGTGTAGGGCTGGGAATCAGCAGCTGCTTGTTTCTGAGCTCCTTGTTTCTATTGTCGGCACCGTGAAACCCCCGCGTGCAGACTGTGATGCATTTTACCTAAATAGGGGAAATGAATCACAGTTTCAAGTGTTTGATGTTTTCCTGGGACTGAGAGGGAGGAAGCTGTCGGTGTTTAGCTCAGAGGTGACGTCTGAACATGAAACATCAAGAGCATAAGCTAGTGGCCTAAAAGCAGGTGTTGCTCTGCACAAACCCCAAGTTTCACACATCGTTGCCCAGAATTGTGAGGTTTCCTGGGGCTTGCAAGGATTTGCAAGGGGGAGGGCTGGTAGGACACGCAGGCTGGGAGCTGGACTGAAGGATTTCAAGCACTGCCTGGTTGGATTCCTATAGTTCTGTAGATTTCTGAAGGCATGTCCTGTTTGTTTTTGCCTCCCACCAGCCCCCCACCATCCCTTGGCCTCCAAAAGCACTGGCTTTTCAGTGGGGATCTCTTGACTTGGGTAAGGACACAAACCACCTGCATACTATGGGATTGCTAGAGAAGGAAGATCACAGCCCTGACCCTTTACTTCCTTTTCCAAAGCTGTTCCTATAGTACAGCATGCCTTCTCACCTCCTGGGAAGGGGAACTTACTGGGTTAGGGGCCAGGAAATACCTTACAAATCTCTTCCCTGATCCCTCCATGCCTGGGAGCCTGGGAATAAAGGAGAAGAGCTTTCCTCTTCTAGGGTATAGGTTCAACCGCAACCCCAGGGGGAGCTGACCCAAAGACCTTGCTGTGGTACTGAAAATACAGGGCAAAATCACTTGGCTTTTGATACCAATGAAGGCCAGATTAGATTATCATGATGCTCCTCTCTGACCTGCAAATCTGCTGGAGATTATTTAAAAACAGCCCTCCCAAGAGGAGCAGCGAGCCCAAGCCTTGCACTGCTATCTGTTAATTGACTGATCTTTTTTTCAGTGCTGATGTGAACAGACATGTCCAAGCCTGACCCATTCCACCCGTCATCGAGAAAGTCAGCTGTAGTAATAAAAAAAGAAACCATTGCCTTTCCTTGAACCAACTGAGAGACAGCGTTGTGCATTGAACCAGCCTGTTGGGTTTAGGCACCGTGAAACGCTCAACTTGATAAGGCTGGCCATAAATCCTGGCAGTCACAAGGCACGAGTGGATGTGGCTGATAAAGTGTTGGTCTTTCCTCCTTTGCCTCGCTGTGAGGTCAGGGCACTTCTCTGCAGTAGTGCCAAGGGGAATTCATGGCTGAGACACCTGGAAGGAAACCAGTCACCTCTGAGCAGCCCAGAGCAGGTGACTCCAGGCTGCAGGAGGGTTTTTCCAGGCACACCTTCTTCTGGACTTTTTTTTTTTTTTTGCATCTGGGCAAACCACCTGCCCATGCTGGCTCTGTCTTGGGCATGGGTTTTAAGGGTTTAGTTTGAGATCTGGGCTCTCTCCAAATCCTAACATGGTGATTCCCAGCAAAGAGCTGCAGGACATATCTGGGCAGATGAGAAACTGCAAGCACCAGGACTGTGTGGTGCTGCCTAATGGTTGTCACAGGGTGTTGCTGTATTTTTAGGAAGGCCTTGCATATTTATCAGATTTTTATGCATATGAATGCATATCTCCAGGGTTGGTGTGACCACAGTATGCTGTTGGTGTGAGCTACACTGGAGAGTCACAGCATGGAGGGGAAGAAGAATTAAAGCTTCTTAGCATCATCCACCCTTCCTCATCTCTCTGGAAAATCCCATCTGAACCAGTTTAGAGAGAGAATTGTTGCCTTTGGGTTCACTCCTTTCCACTTTTTAATTCACTTAGGCTCTCCTCTTCCTCCTCAGTGCTGCCCCGTCCATCTCCAGGAGGTTGGTGCTGCTCTTCTATTTCTCCTTGTTGCCTTTCAGGTTGCAAGTGAAGCTGGGAATTTGCTCTTCCTGCTGGATAGAGAGGCTTTTCTGAAATTTCTCTGTAATTTGCATTAATTTATCTTGAACGCTCATAAAATCAAGCACATCTGAGCAATCCCATCATTCCATCAGCCTGAGGATTACGGATCCATTCCCGTGCCTTGGGGTCATGGAAAATGCATTTTCTGCACAACTGAAAGTTTCCACAATCTGACAGTGAACTTTCATGCCCACGCATACACACAGTTTTGCTTTTTCCCTTGTGCAAGATAAAAACAAACAATTTCTGGCAAAATTCACCCAAATCCATTAGTTTTATTTTGCTAAGCAGGAAGGAAGTATTTTGCATGGGTCATGCTGACCTCATGCTCTGCTTATTTTCATTACACACAGACTTCACAAAAACGATTCCAGCATCTTGGACCATTCTTGCAGGTTTTTTTAGGCTGTGAGACAACCTCACAGTATGGACAACATTTTCTGTTATGTCCTGTGAACCGTCATTCCCACCATGCCCATGTTCATCTGGTGAGAGAAGTGAATGCAATGCCTGGCCAGGGGAAGAAAGGAGCCTGAAACAATTAAACCAGAACACAGATTTTATCTGACAGCTTAGATTAATTCAGAGTAATTCTTACAGAAAAACACCACCACCACTGAAAGCAAAATAAGAAAAAATATTAAATTCAGCAACTTGAAAATATTTCCTTTGGATTTGAAATACCAAAATGAGGTCTTTTCAGAGGCATGTTTTTAGGAGAAAGATAGCTATTCTGGAAAATGTTAATATTTTGGTCTGGTATTGACTTATTTGGGAAGAAAACAATGTGATTCCTCTGGGCCTACAGTTGTTTCTACTAGCTGTAACACAGCCTTGTGTCCAGCAGCCTTACGGGAACTGAGCAAACCTCATCTTTCTCTGGAAACACATTTCCCCTTGCCCAGGCCTTCCAGAGACTGCTTTGTGTCCCTGCAGGTACAGGAGAAAGAGGAAGCAAGCAGGTGGTGATAAGGCCTGTAAAAAGAAATGTGGGAAGGTCTTTGTACGGGTTCCAGAGCCAAAAGAGGAAATTGAGAGAGGGGATATCTCTTGAATGATAAGGTGAAATTCATGTGCGCAGCTGAACCCTGCACCACTGATGCATTCTCTTTTCAGGATCATATGAGAGGCATGAGTCACGCTGTCCCCGTCTCTACCTTGGAGGGATGAAGTGCAGCATGGAAGTTTGCAGGGCAGTCTGCTGGAAATAATCTCCGCCGGACAAAAGGCCTCGTTGGAAGCAAGAGCCGTATCCAAATGCCTGGATTTGGAAGACTGCAAAGAATGACAGTCACAGGAACTGATATTTGAACAGGAAAAACTGTGCCAAGCTCTATATTTGGGCATGGTTATTGCCGTGTTTATTATTGTTATCACCACCGGAATTATAGTCCTGGTCGGAGACTGCGCCTGAGATCAGATCTCCTTTTAGCAAGGGTTGTCTGCAAATATTGCAAGAGACAGTCCCTTCTCCCCAGAAAAAAAATAAACAAAACTGTTTAAAAATATTCCCCTTTAGCAACAACATGGTTGCCCTGTGTGTACGAGCAAAGTCAAATTCAGATTATGCCGGAAAGCTATGCCAAGTTCAGCCCAAATCTAAGAGACGACTCCTCTTACCAACAAGTTTTGCCTCCTGGTAGACAAAGAGTAGAAAGGTTATTGCCATCTCCCTCTGCAGCACGGGGAGATGAAGTAACTTGCTCCCAAACCTACAAGAAGATCTTCCTAAGGTCAATTTTCCAAGTCTAGAAGAGAAGAAAACCAGTTTCTTCTAAACAGGAGTTCAGTGGCAGGAAGCATTGATTATAAAGACCAGTGCCTGGGTTCCCTAACCCAGGAGAATTTGTCTGATCAGCATCTCTTAAAAGTTTCCAAGACAAGCCCCACCTCAGGTTGGCCTGGTCTTCTCTGTCATTTTTTCCACCCCACAACTCCTCAGCAGGTCTCCATCTCCTGCTCCTTAAGGGCATAGATCTCTCATAAACCTGTGCCATACCCTCCAGCCCCAAGTGGGAACATCTCAAGGAACATCTTGGGGCATCTGAAACATCTGGGCATTATAAACCTAGAACCTTCATGAGAGCTTCATGGAACCTGTTCACTTCTGGAGTGGCAGCTGGAGGCTGGGGGCTGCTGTGGAGACTCAAATATGATAGTGGGCACTTTTGTTGGGAAACTGAATCTGAACTAAATCCCAACTATCTGGTGTACCCTTCCCTGGAGGGTCTTAAAAATACCTCATGTTCTTTCTTATACTGAGTTTTGAGTTATAGTAATAACATTAATGTTAATGTTAATGTTAATGTTAATGTTTAATAATAATAATAATAATAATAATAATAATAATAATAATAATAATAATTTGGTTCTTCTGCTCTTGTGACTGCTTTTCAGAAGTATCCCAATTCAAAGGAAAATGAGATATTTCTCCTATGATGAAAGCGTGGCAAAGAGAGATGAGATGAGATGCCTGTGGTCATCCAGAAGGCATAGCTGGAAACTAATCCCAGTTCCCGTGACAATCAATTCAGGCTTCTAACCACAAGGTGAAGCCATGCATCCCAGCCACTAATCCTCAGATCCAGGACAGTGTCTAGCAGAGTTGCCAGCCAAAATCTGCCCTATTTCCCAACACCATAGGTTGAAAGGCAGTGAAGTTTCCAACATCCAATTTAACTAAGCCCAGCTTCACTCCTGAACATATTAGAGGGCAAAGATCCATCTCATTAATTATTTGTGCCCCTTAAAGAAGGTTCTATCATACTGATGGCTGTGTCACACTGCTTTGATGCACAAGGAAGTCCCAGTTTCATTTGTTGCAATGCTCTGAAAACTTGAAACTTCTCCCTTCCCACTCCCCCTCCTGGCTTCGTGCATTGATATTCTCCACCATCACGCTGCACTGATGTGACACTGTGAGCTGAATCTTAATTAGTGGGTAGGGGGTACGGTCCTCCAACAAAAATCCAATAGAAGCTGCCTGCCATTGAAGGGCAGTGAGCAGATAAATGTGTTTGTCTATGAGTGTGAAAACAAATGGAATGGGCTGTGGTTTTACTGGAAGCAAGGTGCCGATAGTGGGAAAAGGTCAATAAAAAAATGACTCTTAGTTGCTCTATGGAAATGTCTGGGAAAACTGAGATGAATAGGGAAAGCAATTTAGCAACGTGGGGAAATAAAAAGAAAGGGAAAAAAAAAAAAAAAAAGATTAAAAAAAGAAAGAAAACCTGTATTTTACTAAATTCCAGCTATAGCTTTCTTTCTTTTTTGAAAATCCATGAAATGCTTGAGAAAGGTCTGGATCATCAGTCTTCAAAGCTGATGTTCAAGCCTCATGCACAGCATCTGCCTTTTCACACCATGTTTCCAATCTGCTAGGCCATCCCTGGGGCTTTCAGGGCACATCTGTAATGATTTTTCTGACACAATCTCTAAGTTCAGTTGGAGCAACCACTTGTCAAAGGTGTGCAGACTGGGTGAAGGTGAGTCGGAGTATATCCATAAAGGCCTGGGGGTGGCTGAGTCTGAATGGGGGTCCCACACCTTGGTTTCTGTATGGATCCAGTCCTTAGATCTCACTCTACTGCCCTGATGGTATGGAAATCCCTTAGAGTTGGAGTGTTCAGTGCCAGCTGATATGACCTATCTGGCCTCCAGCTGCCAATCCCAAAGGTAGCTTTGTTGTCTAGAAGATCCTGGGTCACATCTGCCAGCTCCGAGAAGATCTTTCAGGCCTGGAGAATGTTTCATCAAGTGAATCAAGGCCCTGAACTGGGGCAAGATGATGGCCACCTCCAACCCTAAATGTGTGAAACTAGAAGGTGCCAAAGGGAAGCAGAATGTGTTGCCAGCAAGCCCCAGAAGCTGTGCAGGCATCTTCACCTGCATGTCCTCAAAGACGTATACTATTCATTTAGTTCTGTACTCTGCACAATGGCTGCCAGAGATAAGAAAGCCCACTTCTCAGTCAGGGCAGGATGTTTTGCAAGCTGCGTAACTCCCCGGGCTCATCTCTGATTCACATTTCTGTATCCTCCAACACTGAGATTTCAGCTTTTCTGCCCAGCAGGTCCTGCTTCACAGCTTTCAAACTATAGCATTTACGTAACGTATCTGTCTCTATCACTTTTATCACTTACACTTTAGTGCAACCCTTCAGAATTTTACAGAACCATTACATACCA
>NC_140296.1:206363839-206466797 GCF_964211825.1 Aythya ferina
GGGGGGGACACGAGGTCACCCAGGTGGCGCTGGGGGGGGGGGGGTGGGGGGTGGGGGGGGGCGGGGGACGCTGTCACCCGTGGGCACCGGCAGCGACAGGGCCCCCCCCGCCCCCCCCCCACCCCCCCGGCCCCGTCACTTCGCATCCGTCCCCGCTGACGGCCCCGACGTGACACGGGGGGGGGGTGGGGGGGGGGAGGAAAAAAAAAAATAAAAAAAAATAAAAAAAAATAAAAAAAAGGAAAGGGGGGAGTGGGGGGCGTGGGCTGCCCGTGGGCTGCCCCCCCCCTCAATAACACCCCCCCCTTTTCCCCCCCCCCCCCCCCTCCTTACAGCGCTGCTCCCCCCTGCCCCGGCGCCCCGATGTCCCGCGTGTGGCCGGCGGGGGTGGGGGCGCTGCTGGCGCTTCTCTGCCTGCCCCCCCCCGGAGCCCCCCGAGCCCCCCCGGCTCCCACCGCCCCCTCCTTTCCCCCCCCCCGGCCCCGCAGCGACCCCCCCCGTCCTCTCCCTCAACCTGGGGCTCAACTTCAAGCTGCAGCTGCGGGGGGGCCCCCCCCCACAGCCCCCCCCCCCCAGCACCAGCGCCCCCCCCCCCAATTCCTCCCGACCCCCCCAAGGGCCCCCCCGGCCCTACAGAGGAGCCCGGGTCGGGGGCGGGGGGGGGAGGGGGAGGTTGGTCGGGACCCCCCCCCCATTCTTCCCTCTCCGAGGGGGGGGGGCTGGAGCTGGGCTTCGCCGTGGATCTGAGCGCGGGGCTGGAGCCCGGGGGGGGGGGGCCGGGCAGCGGGGGGCGCCCCCCCCCCCGGGACCCTTCCTCAGGGAGCTGGCGGGACGGCTGGGAGGTGGTGAGTGCCCCCCCCCCCCCATAGAAACCTCCCTAAGACCCCCCTGGGACCCCCCCGTGTCCCCCCTGGGACCCCCCCCGGACCCCCACCCCCCCGTGATTCACCCCCAGATCCCCCCCGGGAACCCCCCCCAGGACCCCCCCGGGACCCCTCCCCCGTAATTACCCCCCTGGGACCCCCCCCGGACCCCCACCCCCCGTGATTCCCCCCCCGGATCCCCTCAGGACCCCCCCGGGACCCCCTCCAGTGACCCCCCAGGACCACCCCCGGGACCCCCCCCCCGTAATTACCCCCCAGGGTCACCCCTGGGACCCCCCCCTCTGAGATTCCCCCCCGGATCCCCTCGGGACCCCCCCGGGATGCTCCCCAAGACCCCCCCCTGGACCCCCCCCCCCACAGAACCCTCTCCAAGCCCCCCCCCATGACCCCTCCTGTGACCCCCCCTCACCGGGACCACCCCCAGATCCCCCCGGGACCCCCCCCGAGACCCCCCCCAGGACCCCCCCCCCCCGTAATTACCCCCCAGGATCACCCCTGGGACCCCCCCCGGGACCCCCCTTTCGGTAATTCCCCCCCCAGGACCCCCCACGAACCCCCCCCAACCTGATGGTGCCCCCCCCTTGCCCCCCCCCCCCCCCCAGGATTCTCCTGCCCACGGCGCCCCCCCACGAGGAACCGGGGGGCAACGGCACCGGGACCCCCTCCCCGCAGGGGGAGCCGGGCAGCGGCGAGGAGCCAGGTGAGGGGGGGGACACACGGGGGGGGGGGTACACGGGGGGGGTCCCACAGGTGAGGGGGGGGCACACGGGGGGGAGGGGGGAGATGGGGGGGCTCAGGCTTCCTATGGGGGGGGGGGCGCGATGGGTGCTTGGGGCTGTAGACGGGGGGGGTGGGGGTCGTGGGGGGGCACGGGGGGGTCGCGGGGTGGGGGGGGGTCTCGTGTGAAGCCCCCACGCCCCACGCGTGTCCCCCCACCCCCCAAAAAAGCCCCCCCATGCCCCACGCGTCCCCCCCCGCCCCCTAAAAGCCCCCCCCGCGTGCCCCATCCCACTCCCACCGCCCCACGCGTGCCCCCCACGTGCCCTACACCCACCCAAAGCCCCCCCACCCCCTAAAAGCCCCCCCACGCGTGCCCCCCACCCCACTAAAAGCCCCCCAGGCCCCACGCGTGCCCCCCCACCCCCCAAAAGCCCCCCACGCGTCCCCCATGTACCCCCCCACCCAAAGCTCCCCCCACACCCCCATGCGTGCCCCCCCACCTGCCCCACTCCCCCCCAAAGCCCCCCCACCGCCCCACACGCGCCCCCCAACCCCCTAAAAGCCCCCCCCGGCCCCAAGCGTGTCCCCCCCAACCCCTTAAAAGCCCCTCCACGCGTGCCCCCCACCCCTTTAAAGCCCCCCCCACGCGATTCCCAATCCTCCCCAAAGCCCAACCACCCCCCACGCGTGCCCCCCCACCCCCTAAAAGTTCCCCACCCCCCACGCGTGTCCCCCACCCCACTAAAAGCCCCCCCACACCCCCACGCGTGCCCCCCCCACCTGCCCACTCCCCCCCAAGCCCCCCTAAAGCCCCCCAGTTGCCCCCCCACCCCTAAAAACCCCACCACCACCCCACGCGTGCCCCCCATCCCTAAAAGCCCCCCCACGGGTGCCCCCCACCCCTTTAAAGCCCCCCCCACACCCCCACGCGATTCCCACTCCCCCCAAAGCCCAACTACCCCACACGCGTGCCCCCCCACCCCACTAAAAGCCCCCCACGCGTGCCCCCATGTACCCCCCCCTACCCAAAGCCCCCCCACACCCCCACGCGTGCCCCCCCACCTGACCCAATGCCCCACACGTGCCCCCCCACCCCCTAAAAGCCCCCCCCGGCCCCACGCGTGACCCCCCCACCCCCCAAAAGCCCCCCCACGCGTCCCCCCATGTCCCCCCCCCACCCAAACCCCCCCCATTGCGTGCCCCCCACCTGCCCACTCCCCCCAACCCCCCCAACCCCCCCCATTTCCCCCCCCACCCCCCTTAAACCGCCCCCACACCCCCCCACGCGTGCCCCCCCCCCCCCCACGCGTGCCCCCCCCCAACATTTCCATCCTCCCCCCCCCCCGCAGCCCCCCACGCCGCCGCCCGCCCTCCCCCGCCGAGCCCGGAGCCCGCCCCACCGCCTCTTCCTGCGACCCCCCCGGGCCCCCCCCGGCTTTTTGCGAGCCGCCGCCGCCCCCCCCCCAAGGCTGGGACCCCCCCCGCGGCCCCCCCACGGGGGGGTTGGGGGGCGGCGGCGGCCGCTTGGGGCCGGGCGGGGCCGGGGCTGCGCTATGGGACCGGGGGGTCTTCGCCCTCCTGGCCGCGGGGGGGCTTGGGGGCTCTGCGCCCCCCCCGGCCCCGCCGCCCGCCTGGGGGGGGCCCTGCTGGCGGCGGCGGGGGGGGCCCGAGCTTTGCCCCCCCTGCTGGAAGCCGCCGGGGTGGCGCTGCCCCCCCCCGCCGCCCGCTTCCTCGCCCCTTTGCCCCCCCCCTGTTTGGGCTGGGGGGTGGCCCTCGCCCTCCGCTTGCGCCCCCCCCCGCGGGACTCCCCTCCCCCCCCCCCCCCTCCTTACCCCCCCGGCTCCTTTTTGGGCTGTCTCCGCCGCCCCCCCCGCCCCCCCCGGCTTTGGCCCTTTTGGCCTTGCTCCACGCGGGGGGGCGGGGGCGGCGGGGGTGTTTTTCCCGGGGGGGGGGATGGGGGGGCGTTAAAGGCGGGGGGGCTGCTGCTCCCCCCGCTTTTGCTGGGGGGGGTTGGCGGCGGCTCTGGGGCGTGGGGGGGGGCGCTGGGGGCGCTGGGGGCGGCGCTGAGCGCGGGGCTGCAGCTGCTGGGGGGCGCAGGGTTGCGCTGGGGGGGGCGGCCCCCCCCCCGCCGTGGGGGTGGTGGGGGCTGCAGCTGGGGGGGCGCCTGGCCGAGCTGGCCATGGGGCTGCCGCTGTTGGCCGCTGTTTTATGCCGGGGGGGGGCACCCCGGGATCGACCACCCCCCCCCCCCGAGGTAGTGCTGGGGGGGGTGGCAGAGCCCCCCCACCCCCCCCAGCCAGAGGGGTGGTCGCCGGGGGGGGGGGGGCGAGGAGAGGGACCCCACGGCCGGTTTCAGCCCCCCCTCGCCCATCGATTTGCGGCGCAGCATCGACGAGGCCCTGCGGGGGGGGGGGGGGGCGCCCCCCCAAGCTGCCCCCCCCTCGGATGAGCCCCCCCCCGCCCTCGTCACCCCCCCCCCACCACCGCCACCCCCCCCAGCTCCTGGTCCTCGCCCTCCCCCCCCTCCCTGCCCCCCCCCCCCCCCGGCCCTGCTGCGTCGAGCTGGTTCTTGCCGGGGGGGGGCTCTGGGGTGGGGGGGGGCAGCCCCCGGCCCCCCAGGTTCTCGCTGAGGCCCAGTCGCAGTTGGGGGGGGGCGGCCCCCCCCCGGGCCCCCCCTGCCCCGAGTGTCCCAGCCCAGGCTCTGACACCGTTGAGTTGTGAGGGGGGGGGGCACACACACCCCCGGGACCCCCCCCCACCACGGGACCCCCCCCCGGTGCTACAGGGACAGTGTGTGGGGGGGCAACGCTGTGACCCCCCCCCCCAGGACATCTTCCCCCCCCCCCCCCCCCCAGATCCCCCCTCCCCCCGCTCTCTGAGCCCCCAGTGACAAAGGGGGGGCCCAAGTGCCCCCCCCCTCAGTACCCCAAGCCCCCCCCATGCACAGCCCCCCCCCCCCGTGTACCAATAAAGACCCGGTGTGAAGTGCGGCCGTGTCACCGTGGGGGGGGGGACACCGTGGGGGGGGGGGGGACATTGGGGGGTCGGGACCCCCCCCGCGGCTGGGGGATGGGAATTGGGGGGGGGGGCCACAACACCCCGTTCCCTGCCCCATAGGCACTGGGGGGGGGGGGCGTGACCGAGGATATGGGGTGGGGGGGGTTCCACCTGACCCCCCCGCGCTTCTACCAGAGGATGGGACCCCCCCGTGCCCCCCCCCCATGGGATAGGACCCCCTGTGCTGCCCCCCATGGGATGGGAGCCCCCCCATGCCACCCCCCCAGGGGAAGGGAACCCCGTGACCCCCCATAACGACACCCCTGACCCCCCCACCCCATAAGTGAGACCCCCCTGACCCCCCCTAGCGGGATGGGACCCCCTGTGCTGCCCCCCCCCAGAGGATGGGACCCCCCCGTGCCCCCTCCCACGGGATGGGACCCCCGTGACCCCCCCCAAAATGGATGAACCCCCTTGTGCCACCCCCTCCTTATGGTATGGGACCCCCCCGACCCCCCCCAAGGGGATGGGACCCCCTGTGCCGCCCCCCTCCAGATGATGGGACCCCCCGTGCCCCCTCCCGTGGGATGGGACCCCGTGACCCCCCCCAAAATATATGGGCCCCCCCCCAAGGGGATGGGACCCCCTGTGCCGCCCCCCCCAGATCGTGGGACCCCCCCCGTGCCCCCTCCCACGGGATGGGACCCCCGTGACCCCCCCCAAAATATATGGGCCCCCCCCCCAAAGGGATGGGACCCCCTGTCCTGCCCCCCCAGAGGATGGAACCCCCCAGTGCCCACCCCCCATGGGATGGGACCCCCGTGCCCCCCCCATAACGGTCTCATTGCCCCCCCGCCCCCCCCCCCCGAAGGAGGGGACCCCCCGAACCCCCCCCCGCATCGAGGGGGGCCCCCCGTGACCTCCAGTAACCCCGTGACCTCCAGTAACCCCCGTGGCCCCGCCCCCAGCCCCGCCCCTAGCCCGCCCCCGCCGTTCCCCGCCGCGCCGCCAGGGGGCGCTGCGCCCCCACCTCCCTCCACCAAAGCCCCGCCCCCTCGCAGGCCCCGCCCCCTTGCCCTTAAGCCCCGCCCCGCGCGTGCCAAGATGGCGGCGGGCAGGAGGCAGCGGCGCGGCCCGAGGGGGGGTCGGTGGGGGGGAAATGGGGGGGGCTGGGGGGATTTGGGGGGATTTGGGGGGGTCCGAGGGGTTTGGGAGGGGGCTGAGGGGGTTGGGGGCGCTGGGGGGGGTCTGGGGAGATTGAGGGGGTCGGGGGTGGGGTTGGGGGGGGGTCTGAGGGGGGTTTGGGGGGGCTGGGGGGGATTTGGGGGGGGTCCGAGGGGCTTGGGGGTGGGTCTGAGGGATTTGGGGGGGCTGGGGGGATTGAGGGGGGTTTGGGGGAGTCTTGGGGGGGGGGCTGGGGCTGGGGGTTTGAGGTTTTGGGGGGGGTCTGGGGGGTTTGAGGGGGGTCTGGGGGGATTTGGGGGGGGGCTGGGGGAAATGAGGGGGGTTTGGGGGGGTCCTTGGGGGGGGTCTGGGGGGTTTGAAGGGGTTTTGGGGGGGCTGGAGGGCATTTGGGGGGGGGTCTGAGGGGTTTTGGGGGGTTTGGGGGTGGGTCTGAGGGATTTGGGGGGGGTCTGGGGGATTGAGGGGGGGTCTGAGGGTTTGGGGGGGCTGGGGAGGGCTTGGGGGGGATCTGAGGGGTTTGGGGGAATCTGGGGGGGATTTGGGGGATCCGAGGGGTTTGGGGGGGATTGAGGGGGGGGGGTTGGGGGGGGGGGGCTGGGGGCTTATGGGGTTTTTGTGGGGGGGGTTAAGGGGCTTGGGGGGGGCTGAGGGATTTTGGGGGGCTGGGGCTGGGGGTTTGGGGGCTTTGAGGGGCCTGGGGGGGGGCTTGGGGGGGTGTCTGAGGGATTTGGGGGGTTCAGGATATTGGGGGGGGCTGGGGTATGGGGTCTGGGGTATTTGGGGGGGGTCTGATGAATATGGGGGGGCTGCAGGGTTTTGGGGAGGGCCTGAGGGGGGCTGAGGGGATTTGGGGGGGGGCTGGGGGGGGCATAAATAGGGTGTGGGGGGGCTGGAATAGGGGTTGGGGATTTGGGGGGGTGGGAAATTGAGGGGTTGGGGGGGGTCTCACCCTGTGCCCCCCCCCCCCCCCCCCCCAGGCACTGCCCCCCCCAAGCCCCATCTCTCAGCCCCCCCCCCACGCCAAAAAGCCCCCGAGCACGGCACCAGGTAACCC
Organism: Aythya ferina; assembly: GCF_964211825.1. Classification (NCBI taxonomy): domain Eukaryota; kingdom Metazoa; phylum Chordata; class Aves; order Anseriformes; family Anatidae; genus Aythya; species Aythya ferina. The sequence goes on from NC_140296.1 coordinate 206,370,680, forward strand.
CAACCCCCCCCCCCAACCCCCCCACACCCCCAATTTTTGGGGTCTCCGCCCCCCCCAGCTCCTCACCCTGCCCCCCCCCCGACCCCCCCCCAGCAGGGAGCACCCCCCGGCGGAGCAGCCCCCCCGCCCCCCCCGCGGCGTCTCCAAAAAAGCCCGGCTCATCCTGCGCAACCTCAGCTTCAAGGTACGGCCCCCACCCACAAAAAAACAAAACCCAAATCCGGGGGGGGTCCCTGGGGGCTGTGTGACCCCCCCCCGTGACCCCTGTGTCCCCCCCTGACCCCCGTGCCCCCCCCCGCAGTGCGGTGAGGACGAGCTCCGGGCCCTCTTCGCCCCGTTCGGCTCCGTGGTGGAGGTGCACGTCCCCAAAAAGCCAGGTGGGAGCCCCGACCCCAAACACGGCCCCAAACACGGCCCCACGGCCCCCACCCCGTTACTGCAGCCCCGGCCCCATCACCCCGAGCCCACCACCCCATTTTCATCCCCCCATCCCCATCACCCTGTCCCCGTGACCCCATCCCAATCACACCCATCACCCTGACCCCATTACCACATCCCCATCCCCACCACCCCATTTTCATCACCCCCTCCCCCTGTCTTTGTCCCCATCACCCCATCCCATTGTCCCCATCCCATTGTCCCCATCCCATTGTCCCCATCACACCCTTCCCATCCCCCTGGCCCCATCCCTGTCACCCCATCCCTGTCCCCTCACCCCATTGCCCCATCCCTGTCCCTATCACCCGTCCCCATCCCCCTGTCCCCATTACACCATCCCCACCACCCCGCCCCCTGTCCCCGTGTCCCCATCACCCTGTCCCCATCCCTCTCACCCCATCCCCGTGTCCCCATCCCTGTCCCCGTCACCCCACTGCCCCCATCCTCCTGTCCCTATTACCCCATCCCGTCCCCGTGTCCCCCCATGTCCCCCTGTCCCCATCCCCGTGTCCCCTTCTCCCCCCAACCCCCTGTCCCCATCCCCATCACCCCATCCTTTTCCCGTGTCCCCCCCATGTCCCCCTGTCCCCACCCCATCCCCATGTCCCCCCATGTCCCCCTGACCCCCTGTGTCCCCCCCATGTCCCCCTGTCCCCATCCCTGTCCCCATCCCCGTGTCCCCCCGTCCCCACCCCATCCCCTTGTCCCCCCAACCCCGTGTCCCCATGTCCCCATCCCTGTCCCCATCCCCATCACCCCATCCCATCCCTGTGTCCCCGCCCCCCCCATGTCCCCCTGACCCCCCCCGTGTCCCCCTGACCCCATATCCCCCCCCATGTCCCCCCCATGTCCCCATTGTCCCCCCCTGTCCCCCCCCAGGCGGGGCTGTGCGCGGTTTCGCCTTCGTGCAGTTCCGGACGGTGCCGGAGGCAGCCAGGGCACTGCGGGCCCTCAACATGAAAGAGGTGCAAGGTGAGAGCCCCCCGGCCCCCCCGGCACATTTTGGGGACCCCCCCGTGGGGAGGGGACACTCGCTGACCTGTGTCCCCCCCCCCAATTTGTGTCCCCCCCCCCCCAACAGGGCGGCCGGTGGCCGTGGACTGGGCGGTGGCCAAGGACAAGTACCAGGCCCTGCAGGGTGAGTGCACAACGGGGGGGGGGGCTTTGGGGACAGGGGGGGGGCTCTGGGGACAGGGGGGGGGCAGCACTGAGCGTGTGGCCCCCCCCCGTGCCCCCCCCAGCAGGGAAAGAGGAAGAGGAGGGCGGCGGGGCCGCGAAGAAGGGGATGAAGGTCACGGCCGGGGGGGACCCAGGACGGTGAGCGAGGGACGGGGACGGGGTGGGGGGTGAGGATGGGACCCCCCCCCCAGAGGGGTGGGACCCCCCCCGCGAGGTCCTGAAGGTGTGGATTTAGGGCGCGGGGGGGGGGCGGCGGGCACGGGGAGCGGCGAGGAGGAGGAGGAAGGTGAGGAAGAGGAGGAGGAGGAGGAAGAAGAGGAGGAGGAGGAGGAGGCGCCCGGCGAGGACGGTGACCAAGAGGAAGGCTCGGGCGCAGAGCACGGCGATGATGATGATGATGGTGACGATGATGATGATGAAGGTGAGGGGCTGGGGGGCTCTGCGGGGCCCTTTTGGGGTGCTGCGGGGCTGGGGGGGCCCTGTCCCGCCCCCCCCTCACCCACCAGGGGTCTGTGTCCGTGTCCCCCCCCCCCCCCCAGATGCCGGCAGCCCCCCGAAGCGGCAGCGGGGCCCGGAGCGCCCCTCGGACGTGAGCGAGGGCAGGACGGTGTTTGTCAGGTGAGGGGGGGCCCCAAATCCCACGGGGGGGGGACACGCACACAGGGGGGGAGGTGCTGAAGGGGTGACCCCCCCCGGGTGTGTGTCCCCCCCCAGAAATTTGTCCTTCGAGACGGAGGAGGAGGCGCTGGGGGAGCTGCTGCAGCGGTTCGGGGAGCTGCGCTACGTGCGCCTGGTGCTGCACCCCGACACCGAGCACTCCAAAGGTAACGGGGGGCAAGGGGGGGGCGCGAGGGGGCTGGGGACCCCCCCACAACACCGCCTGGTCCCTTTGGGGCTGGGGGGGGGCGGGGGGTGTCCCTTTGTCCCCATCTCCCCCCCCTCACCTCGTCCCCAGGCTGCGCCTTCGCCCAGTTCCGCACGCAGGAGGCGGCGCAGCAGTGCCTGCGGGCAGCGCAGGGGGACGGCGAGGTGAGCGCACGGGGAGAGCCCGGGGGGGGCAAATTAAAGCTGGGGGGGGGGGGGGGCATCCTAAAGCCCCCCCCCCCGCCTCACCCCGTGCCTTGTAGGCGGGGGGGCTGCGTCTGGACGGGCGGCAGCTGCGGGTGGACCTGGCGGTGAGCCGCGAGGAGGCGCGGCGCCTGCGCGCACCCAGCGCCCCGAAGCCCTCGGGGACCCGAAATCTTTACCTGGCCCGCGAGGGACGTGAGTAACGCCCCCCCCTAAAACCTCCCCGGGGGGGTCCCGCGCCCCCTTGAGCCCCCCCCCTCCCCAAAACCCTCCCCCCCTTTCTCCTTGCAGTGATCCGCGCCGGCACCAAGGCGGCCGAGGGCGTGAGCGAGGCCGACATGGCGAAGCGCGCGCGGGTGAGCGCCGGCGGCCACGGTGACATTTTGGGGGGGGGTCCCTGCTTTATTTTGGGGCCCCCCCACTTAATTTTTCGCCCCCCACTGCTGCAGTTCGAGGAGCTGAAGCACCAGAAGCTGCGGGACCCCAACATCTTCGTGTCCCGCACCCGCCTGTGCCTCCACAACCTCCCCAAGGCCGTCGACAGCGCCCGGCTGCGGCGCCTGCTGCTGCGCGTGGCCGGCGGCCGGGGCGTGCGCATCAAGGAGGTCGGGCTCTGACCCCCCCCCTGTGTCCCCCCCAAGGGGGTCTCACGGTGCCGGGGGGGGGTCCCTGACGCTCTGCGTGCCCCCCCCCTCACAGTGCCGGGTGATGAGGGACCGGGGGGGCCAGGGGCAGTCCCTGGGCTACGCCTTCGTGGAGTTCGCGGAGCACGAGCAGGCGCTGGCGGCGCTGCGGGGCACCAACAACAACCCCCGGCTCTTCGGGCCGCAGAAGGTGACAATGGGGACATGGGGACACGGGGACACGGCCACCACCCCCCACCCCCCCCGGGAGGGTTTGGGGTGCCACCGGGTCTCCTGGGGTCATCCTGACCCCCCCCAGCCTTTGGGTGGCGTCCTTTGGGGGTCCCTCATGGGCTGCAGCAGCCTCGTGTGGCACTGGTGTTGTCCCCTCTCTGTCCCCCCCTCTTTGTCCTGCAGGACCCCCATTTGTCCCCCAACCCCATGGGATGTCCTCCCCCTTGTCCTGCAGGACCCCCAGGTGCCCCCCACCCCATGGGATGTCCCCAATCTGTCCCCCCCTTGTCCTACAGATCCTCACGTTGCCCCCCACCCCATGCGATATCCCCCAGATGTCCCCCCCCCTTGTCCTGCAGGACCCCCAGAGGTCCCCCCACCCCATGGGATGTCCCCCAGATGTCCCCCCCCCTTGTCCCTTGTCCCCCCCCCTCCATCACCCCGTGTCCTGCAGGTCCCCCAGGTGCCCCCCACCCCATGGGATGTCCCCAGTCTGTCCCCCCCCATCCTGCAGGACCCCCATTTGTCCCCCCACCCCATGGGATGTCCCCAGTCTGTCCCCCCCCTTGTCCTACAGATCCTCACATTGCCCCCCACCCCATGGGATGTCCCACAGATGTCCCCCCCTTGTCCTACAGACCCTAAAGTTGCCCCCCACCCCATGGGATATCCCCCAGATGTCCCCCCCCCTTGTCCTGCAGGACCCCCAGAGGTCCCCACCCCATGGGATGTCCCCAATCTGCCCCCCCCATCCTGCAGGACCCCCATTTATCCCCCCCACCCCATAAACTCCCCCATTTCCCACCCCCTTTACCCTGCAGCCCCCTTCCCCCCCTGCCCAACACATCCCCCCCTTTCTCACCCCACAGCACCCCCGGGCTGCCCCCGTCACCCCCCCACACCCCACGGGACAGTTCCGGGGTACCCCTGGGGATCCAAGAGCCCCCCCCCCACCCAAAAATAAAACCCCCAAACCCCCCCCCTGTTCCCCCAGAGACCCATCGTGGAGTTCTCCCTGGAGGATCGCCGCAAGCTGAAGCTGAAGGAGCAGCGCGCCCAGCGCAGCCTGGTAGGGGTCAGCCCCGTGTGCCCCCCCCCCAAAATATTGTCATGGCCCCCCCCGGGGGGGGTCTCACCCCTTTTTTCCCCCCCCCCCCACCTTGGGCAGCTCAAGCTGAAGCTGAAGGAGAAGGAGGAGAAGGAGGAGGAAAAGGAGACGGCGCCCTCGGAGCCCCCGGGACCCCCCCAGAAGCATGGGGGCAAGAAGCAGCGGCCCCCCCCGGCCCCCCCAGCTCAGGACCCCCCCCGTAAGCCCCTGGCCCCCCCCTCTCCGTGGTCGGGTTTCCGCACAGAGGCTCAGGTGGAGCGCGTGGAGCTGCCGGACGGCACCCGGCGCAGGAAGGTGCTGCCCCTGCCCTCGCACCGCGGGCCCAAAATCAGGTAAGGACCCCCCCCCAAAAAAAAATCCCACCCCCCCCCAGCCCCTTGGCCTCCCCTGGGGGTCTGGGGGTGCTCACCCTGCTCCCCCCACCCCCAGGAAGCGCGATAAGGGCAAGGTGAAGCCGGGCCCCCCCCCGCCCAAGCCGAAAGCCAAAGCTGCGGGGAGGAAGGAGAAGCGCAAGGCGGCCCCCCCCGCCAAGGTAAGGGCTTGGGGGGGGGCTCAGAGCCCCAATTTTGGGGGGCTCGGACCCCCAGGTTTTGGGGTTTGGACCCCCAATTTGTGGGGCGCAAAGTGGGGGGGTCCCTATGTTGTCCCCCCTGTGGCTCCTGCAGCTCTCAGCAGTGCAGTGATGCACCCTGTGCCCCCCCCCTTTTGGTGACCCCCATTTTTGGGGTGCAGACCCCCAATTTGTGGGGCTCAGACCCCCAAGTTTTGGGGCTCAGACCCCCAATTTGTGGGGCACAAGGGGGGGGGTCCTTTTGTTGCCCCCCCTTGGCTCCTGCAGCTCTCAGCACTGCGGTGCCGCACCCAGGCTGCTCCCTGCGCCCCCCCCCCAATTTTGGTGTCCCTATCCCCATTTTTTGCTGTCCCCGCGCCCCCCCCCTATTTTTGGTGTCCCCGTGCCCCCCCCCCCAGCTCACCCCCTTCCTTTTACAGCCCCCCCAGCGGCGCCGGGAGGCCGGGGGGGCCGAGGCTCGCTTCGCCCTGCTGGTGGAGCAATACAAGAGGAAGATTTTGGGGGCCCCCGGCCGGGCCCCCCCCGCCAAGAGGAGCAAATGGTTCGAGGACTGAGCCCCCCCCCGGCCCCCCCAGAATATGGGGGGGGGTCCCCGACCCCCGAGCCGCAGCGGGCTGCCCCCCATGGGGGAACCAGGGGCTGCCCCCCCCCCCCTGCACAATTTGGGGTCCCCCTTTTGGGGTCTCCATGGGTGTGGGGGGGGGGGCAGCCCCCCCCCCAAAGCCCCCTCTTCGTGCTGGGGGGGGGCTGTTGTAAAAAAAAAAAAAAAGGATTTATTTTAATAAAGGGCTTTTTGCAGCGGGAGCCCTCCCTTTTTGTGCCGGGGGGGGGTCCCCAGATTTTGGGGGGGGGGTCCCAGGGCCTTGAAACAGGGGCTGGGGGAAGGAGGATGCCCGGGGGGGGGGGGGAAAACAGGTAGGGGGGGGGCTCAGCGCTGAGCCCTGGGGCTGAGAGTGGGGAGGGGGCTCCCCAAAATTAGGGGGGCTGAGGTGCTCTGGGTGCCCCCCCCCTTAAAAAAAAACCCCAAAACTGGGTGGCCGTGCTGCTCGGCACACGGCTTCCACCGCCGGGGGGGGGTCCGGGGGGGGCCCCTGTGAGTCAGCAGCCGGGGCCCGTGGCCAGCGGCACCGTGAGGGACGTGCGCCCGGTGTCCCCCCCCCGCCCCCGCCCCCCCCACGGTGGGGCTGCGGTGACCAAATCCCGGGGGGGGGCACCCGCGGCTGAGATTTTTTCCACCCGCGGGTGGAGGTGACGGGAAACGGGCGCGGGGGGGGGGGGGACAATTGGGGACACGGGGGGGACATGGGGGACCCATGGGGACGTGGGGGGGCAATTGGGGGTGGGGGGGGGTATGGGGGACAAATGGGGATATGGGGATGTGGGGGGATGTGGGGGCAAGGGGGGGACATGGGGGGGACACGGGGGGACATGGGGACACGTGGGGACACCTGGGGATGTGGGGGGACATTTGGGGACAACGGGACACATGGGGACAAGGGGATCCATGGGGGGGACAAGTGGGGGTGTGGGGGGATATGGGGGGACATGGGGGGACACCTGGGGATGTGGGGACAAGGGGGGGACATTGGGGGACATGGGGACATGGGGGAACACATGGGGATGTGGGGGGACCTGTGGGGACAAGGGGGGGACACGGGGGGACATTGGGGGACATGGGGACACATGGGGACACCTGGGGATGTGGGGGGACATTTGGGGACAAGGGGGCACATGGGGACATGGGGGGGACAAGTGGGGGTGTGGGGGGACATGGGGACATGGGGGGACAAGGGGGGGACATGGGGGGACATGGGGGGACACATGGGGATGCGGGGGGACACGTGGGGACAAGGGGACACGTGGGGACATGGGGGGGACACGTGGGGATGTGGGAGGAATATGGGGGACACCTGGGGATGTGGGGGGACATTTGGGGACAAGGGGACACGTGGGGACAAGGGGATCCATGGGGACATGGGGGGGACATGTGGGGGTGTGGGGGGACATGGGGGGATGTGTTGGGGGATGTGGGGGACTTGGGGGGACATGGGGACACATGGGGACATGGGGGGTGGCAATGACTTGGCTCCGGGCTCTGTCCCTCCGTGTCCCCATCCCTGTCCCCATCCCAGTCCCATCCCAGTCCCCCCCATCCCATCCCAGTCCCATCCCAGTCCCCCCACGCCCCCTCCCTGCTGCAGGGCCCCGCTGGGGTGCCAGGGGATTAATGGGAGGTGGGGGGGACAGGGACAGGGACAGGGACAGGGTCCAGCCGGGGTCACCACCCCCGGGGTGTCCCCAGCCTGTCCCCGGGATGTCCCCGCGGTGGGGGGGTGACACGGGGCCGGGGGGGGCCACATGGGGACAGCGGCTCCCAAACCCAACCGCAGCCCCGGCCCCGTGCCAGCACCGGGATGTCCCCATCCTGTCCCCATCCTGTCCCCATCCTGTCCCCATCCCTGTCCCCTCTGTCACCGCAGCAGCCACCGGGTCCCACGGGGCCACGGCTGCTCCGGGGGGGGCCACGACCCCTCTGAACCCCGGGGACCCCCCGAGGGACCCCCCCGAGGGACCCGCTCAGCCCTGCCCTCGGCCCCGGGGAGGGGGATGGAGGATGGCAGAAAAATGACAATAATAAGAATAATAAGAAGAATAATTTTAATATTTATAATAATAATAGCAATAATAATAATGTTAACAATAATAATATTAATAATAATTAATAATAATAATTAATAATAATAATAAGAGGTAAGGAGGAAGGCACGAGGCTGGAGTTTCTTTGGTGGCGGTGCTGGCGGTGTGGGGCTGGCAGGGCCCCCGATGTCACCAGTGTCCCCTGGTTCTTGGTGGTGTCCCCAGGGCACCCCTGGTGTCCCTGAGGTGTCCCCGGGGCGTCCCCGGTGTCCCCAAGGCGTTCCTGGTGTCCCTGGTGTCCCCGATGTCCCTGGGGCATCCCTGGTGTCCCTGGTGTCCCCTGGTTGTTGCTGGTGTCCCTGAGGTGTCCCCGGGGCATCCCTGGTGTCCCCCAGTGTCCCCAAGGCATTCCTGGTGTCCCTGGAGCATCCCTGGTGTCCCTGATGTCCTTGGTGTCCCCTAATTGTTGCTGGTGTCCCTGAGGCATTTCTGGTGTCCCCTGGTGTCCCCGGGGCATCCCCAGTGTCCCTGGCATCCCTGATTGTTGCTGGTGTCCCCAGGGCATCCCTGGTGTCCCCTGGTGTCCCTGAGGCATCCCTGGTGTCCCCTGGTGTCCCCTGGTTGTTGCTGGTGTCCCCTGGTGTCCCCTGGTGTCCTCACTGTCCCCGGCATCCCTGCGTGCCACTGGTGTCCGTGGCACTCCCGGTGTCCCTGATGTCCCTGGTGTCCCCTGGTTGTTGCTGGTGTCCCCAGGGCATCCCTGGTGTCCCCTGGTGTCCCTGAGGCATCCCTGGTGTCCCCTGGTGTCCCCTGGTTGTTGCTGGTGTCCCCTGGTGTCCCCTGGTTTCCTCACTGTCCCCGGCATCCCTGCGTGCCACTGGTGTCCGTGGCACTCCCGGTGTCCCTGATGTCCCTGGTGTCCCCTGGTTGTTGCTGGTGTCCCTAAGGCATTTCTGGTGTCCCCTGGTGTCCCCTGGTGTCCCCTGGTTGTTGCTGGTGTCCCCTGGTGTCCCCTGGTGTCCCCCGGTGTCCCCTATTGTCCCCACTGTCCCCCGCATCCCCACGTGCCGCTGGTGTCCGTGGCACTCCCGGTGTCCCCGGTGTCCCCAGTTGCTGCCGCTCCCCGCGGCACCCCCGCTATCCCTGGCTATCCCTGGCTATCCCCCGATGTCCCTCGATGTCCCCAACGCCCCCCTCACCCCCCGACGCCCCCCCCCCCCCCCCCCAAATTTTAGCAGGCGGGGGCCGCGTCGAGGCGCGCGGCGATGCCGTCGAGGCAAGCGCGGAGCCGGGCCAGCGCCAAGCCGGCGACCGTGTGCGGAGCCTGGGCCAGCAGCTCGGCCAACCCCGGGGGGGGCACCTCGGCTTGCCGGGGGGGGGGTCCGCAACCCGAGTGGGCGGCCAGGGCGGTCAGGAGGCTGCGGAGGTTCTCCAGGTCGCTCAAAATTTGAGGGGGGGGCGCGGCGGCGGCGGGGAGGGCGCGCAGGAGGCGCTGGAAGAGCTGCAGCCGCTGCTCCATCGCCCCCAGCCCCTCGGGGGGGCGCGCCCCGGGCATCGCCTCCAGCCCCAGCACCCGCGGGCCCAGCGGGAAGAGCTGCGAGGAGATTGAGGGGGGGGGTCACCGGGGGGGGGTGGTGGGGGGGGGGGGGGGTCACTCCCGTATCCGTCCCTATGGATTCTCTTTGGGGTCCCGTTTGGCCAGGGGGAGCCCGTGGGGATGTGTGGGGGCGCCCCCCCCCGCTGCCCCCCGAGGTGCCACGGGTGTCGCCGTCACGGGTGACCCCCCCCTGGGGACCCCCCCCCGGGACAAGGGGACACCCCCCCCCCCACCCCGAGGTGCCACGGACACCCCTTTTTGGGGAGCGGGACCCTGCGCCACCACGGGGGTCCCACCCCGGGGACCCTCAGGGACACGGGACCACCCCCCCCACCCCCCCATTGACCCCCCCAGGACCACCACAGGGCACAGGACCCCCCCCCCACGACACTCACCCCACCCTGGGGACCCTCAGGGACACCGTGCCACCCCCCCCACCCCCCTATTCCCCCCCCCACATAACCACACAGTGGCGCAGGACCCCGCACCCCTCCCCTTATCTCCATCCCCCCCCTCATTGCCACGAACCTCCCCCCCCGGGGGGACCCTCGCAGCCCACCTCCCCCCCCCTTCACCCACCCCCCCGTGGCCCCCCCCCGTGCCCCCCCCGTGTCGCTGCCTTGCCTGCAGGAGCTGGATGCGGGCGCTGAGGGTGCGGGCGAGGCTGCGGGTGTCCGCCCAAACCTTTTCGGGGCGCACGGGGCGGCCACCGGCCGGGGGGGGCCACAGCCACAGGAGCCCCCAGAGCCACGCGCCGTGACACCGCATGCTGCCAGGGGCTGGGGGGGGAAGGGGGACAGGGGGGGGACAAGGGGGGGTCAGCACCCGGTGCCCCCACCTCTCCGAAACACCCCGAGCGCACCGCAGGGCACGCGGGGAGCGGCGTCACCGGGGGGGTCCCCAAGACTCGCGCCCCGCGCCCCGTGGGTGACGTGGGTGGGGGCGCGGAGCCAAGTGGGACACGGTGCCAGGGGTGTCCCCCCCCCACCAAAAGGTTCCTGTGGGGGGGGGGGGACATGGTGACACGGGGGGGGGCTCGCCAAGCCGTGGGCACGTGCGGCCTTCCCGGAGCTGCCCTTTCGCAAGGGCCACCGGTGGCACAAGGTCACCGGCCGTGACCGCGGGGCTGGCACCGGGCCCCCCCCCCCCCGGGGGTGATGGTGGGGGGGACACGAGGTGACAACGAGGTGACATTTGTGTCCCCCCCCCCCCAAAAAAAAAAATATGTACTCACTGGATGCTGGCACCCGCTCGCTGAGCCTGTGGGGGGAGAGAGCAGGGTGATGGGGACGTGGGGACATGGGGAGGTGTCCCCTGAGGTCACCGAGGGGGGGGGACCCCAAATTTGGAGCCCGGGGTGTGGTGGGGGGGGGTCCTGGGGGCGTGGGGGGGGCTGTGGGGTGTTCTAGGGAAGGGGTCCTAAGGGGAGGGTAAGGGGGGGGTGTCCCAAGGGAAGGGGTCATAAAGGGAGGGGGGTCCCTGGGAGGGGGGGCAAAAAGGGGGGGGGTGTCCCAAAAGGGGGGGGTGTCCCAAAGGGGGGGGCATCCCAGGTGGGGGGTGTCCCAAATGGGGGTGTCCCTAGGGATGAGGGGGTCCTAAAGGGGGGGGGGGACCTATAGAGGGGGTGTCCTAGGGAAGGGGTGTCCCAAATGGGGGGGGGGTATCCCAAATGGGGGGGGGCGTCCCTAGTGGGGGTGTCCCTAGGGAAGGGGGGGTCCCCAAGAGGGGGTGTCCCAAAGGGGGGGCGGTGTCCCACAGAGGGAGCATCCCAAGGAAGGGGCGTCCCAAGGAGGGGTTATCCCAAAGGGGGGGGGTGTCCCAAAGATGGGGGGGGGGGGTACCCCTAGTAGGGGGGGGGGTCTCGGGGGGGGGTCCCGCTTACCTGGGCCGCCCCGTCGGGTCCGGTCCGGTCCCATGGCCCCGGCCCTGTTATATAGCAGCCCGCCCGCCCCCGCCCGTGGCTCCCCGCCCGGCCCCCCCCCGCGTGTGTCCGTCTGTCCGTCTGTCCATCCAGAGGGACCCCCCCCGCAGTGCAAAAGGGGGGGGGGGTCAGGGGTATAGGGGTTTGGGGGGGGCGAAGGGGAAGGTTCAGGGGTATTGGGGTTGGGGGGGGGGGGATGCACCGAGCACAGGGGGTGGGGGGGTCCCAAGGAGCACGGGGGGGGGCCCGGTACATATAGTGAGGGGGGGGGGGCTGGGGACACACGGTGTGGGGTGGGGGGGGCTGGGGGGCACACGGGGGGGTCACGGAGTGAGGGGGTCTGGGGACAGGCACGATTTGGGGAGGGGGGTTCCCTGGGGATGCACAGTGGGGGGGGGGGTCCTGGGGCCATGCGCATCGCGGGGGGGGGGTCTCAGGGACACACAGGGTGTGTGTGGGGGGTCCCGGGGTCATACGTGGGGGGGGGGTCCCGGGGTCATACATGGGGGGGGGTCCTGGGGACAGGCACGATTTGGGGAGGGGGTCCCTGGGGACACGCAGCATGGAGAGGTCCCGGGGCCCTGCACATCGGGGGGGGGTGTCCCGGGGCCATATATAGGGGGGGGGGGGTCCCGGGGACAGACACGATTTGGGGGGGGGTCCCTGGAGCCCCACGAGCCCGGGGAGCCCCGCGGGCCGGGACAGACGGACACGGCCGCACGGACGGACGCACGGACACGCGCCCCGCGCCTACGTGCGCACGGCCAGGGCACCCGCACCGGCACGGGGCGCGCCCCCCCCCCCCCCCCACGGCCACGCCCCCCCAGGACACGCCCCACGGCCACGCCCACGCGGGACACCCCCCCACACCCCGCCACGAGTGTCCCCGCGGGGGGGGTCCCGTTCCCAAACCCTTTGTCCTGTGAGAAGAGGGGGACACGGTGGGGACCCCCCCCCCCCAACCAAGGACAGGGACACGCAGGGACAACCGCCCCACGCCCACCCCACGCCCACCCACGCGTGTTTCCCCCCCCACCGGGGGTCCTGGGGGGGGGGGAGGGCACTCCCACCCCCCCCAGTGCTGCTCCATGGAGCCCAGGGTGTGTGGGGTCACGGGGTGCCCACGGTGTCACCTGCGTGGGGACACGGGGGGACACGGGGCAGGGCTGCTGGGTGGAGTTGGGATGGGAAGGGATTGGGATTGGGGTTGGGATTGGGGTTGGGATTGGGATGGGATGGGATGGGATTGGGATTGGGATGGGGATGGGATGGGATGGGATGGTGATGGGATGGGATGGGGATGGGATTGCGATTGGGATTGGATTTGGGATTGGGATTGGATTTGGGATTAGGATGGGATGGGGATCGGATGGGGATGGGATGAGATGGGATAGGGATGGGGATGGGATGGGATTGGGATTGGATTTGGAATTGGGATTAGGATTGGGTTTGGATTTGGGATTTGGGATTGGGATTGGGATTGGGATTGGGATTGAGATGGGGATGGGATGGGATGGGGTGGGATGGGGATGGCAGCACAGGGACAGTTATGGGATGGGCACTGGGGCTGCACCACCCCGTACCCTATCAGGGACCCCCCCAGCCCTGGGGCTCCCCCAGGACACCTCTCTGCCCCCCCCCCCATTTCCACTTCCCACAGACAGCCCCAGGCCCCCCACTGCAAAACCAGACCCCCCCCCGCCCCCCCAGGGGCTGATGGTGGCGGGGGGAACGGGCTGGAGGCTTGTCCCCAAATGTCCCCAGCGTGGGGTCGGGGTGACGCAGGGACACAACGGGGACATCCCTGCTGCGGCCCCGCATCACCCCAGCCCCTACATGGGGGGGGGGGAGCGGGGCTTTGTTGTGGGATTCCCCCCCCCTCCCAGGACCCCCCCCCAGCCATCCCATGGTGAGGGTGAGCCAGGGGGCAGCTGGGGACAGGGCCGTGTCCCTGCTCGGTGTCCCCGTCACCTCCCGTTCTGGCGGCGCGCGGGGTCCCATGGAGAGGTTGGGGGGGGTCTGGGAGGAGGGGGGGGTCCCTGGATTTGGGGTGTCCGTGGCTGGGAAGGCAGCGAAGGGGGGGGGGAGGGAATTGCCCAAGAGAGCTCCGGGCTGGGCAAACATTGACACAGCGCTGCCAGGAAGGGGAGGGACGGGGCCCTGGGGACACGGGGACACCCGCACGGCACCCGACGCGTCTGGGTCGTGCGTGGGGACACGCGTGGGAAGGGGACACCCCCGGGGGTGCGGCCGGGCACGGTGCGGGGTCACCGTGGGGCTGGGTGTCCCCTGTGGGGCCGGGTGTCCCCTGTGGGGCTGGGTGTCCCTATGGGGCCGTGCACCCCCATGGGGCTGGGTGTCCCCATGTGCACACCGTGGGGCTGTGGGGCCGTGTGTCCCCCCTACGGGACTGTGTCCCCCTGTGGGGCCGTGTCCCCCTGTGCACATTGTGGGGCTGTGTCCCCCCATGGGGCTGTGTCCCCCTATGGGGCCGTGTCCCCCTGTGCACACCATGGGGCTGTGTCCCCCTATGGGGCCATGTCCCCTTGTGCACATCGTGGGGCCGTGTCTCCCCATGGGGCTGTGTCCCCCTAATAGGGCCGTGTGTCCCCATGTGCACATCGTGGGGCCGTGTCTGCCCATGGGGACACGTCCCCCTAATGGGGCTGTGTGTCCCCATGTGCACACCATGGGTCTGGGTCCCCCTATGGGGCCGTGTCCCCCTAACGGGTTCATGTCCCCATGTGCACATTGTGGGGCCGTGTCCCCTTACTGGGGGCCGTGTCCCCTTGTGCCCCCATGGGGCTGTGTCCCCCTGTGGGGCTGTGTCCCCATGCGCACACCACGGGGCTGTGTCCCCCTATGGGGCCGTGTCCCCGTGTGCCCCCGTGGGGCTGTGCACACCCTACACACACACGTGCGCCCCCAGACACGCACCTACCCACACGTCCGCTTGCACACGCGCGTGCATGACCACCAGGGACCGCATCGTGCCCCCCCCCCCCCCCAAAAAAAATCTCCGTGCCCGCACTCACCTGGCCGTGGCCACCCCGCGCCTCCCCGCCGCGTGGCTCCCTCGCAGATCCTTTTTGGGGTAAGGGCTTCCTGAGTGCTGGCGGGTCAACAGCAAGCCCAGACCGCAAAAAGATCCGAGAGGGAAAGGGCCCGGCAGCCTCCGCCGGGCAGGGGGGGACGCGGGGACACCCCTGGGGGGGGGGGTGTCAGGGTGTCCGGGGTGTCCCAAACCCGATTCACCCCCCCCCCAAGGAGTTGGGGGACGTCCTGCAGAGCCACCCAGCCCCAGCACCCCAGGGTCCTGCCGCAGCCGCGTGTGGCAGCGGGCACGGGGACGCCTGGACCTGCGCACGCGCGAGCCCTGGGTGTGCAACGTGCCAGGCTGGGGGGGGGCAGGCAGGGTAAAGGGGGGGGCGCTGGCGGCACCCTGGGCACGGGGGGCATCGGGGACCAGAGAGAAATCCTGGGTCTGCTGCTGGTATCGGGGGCAGGGGACCCATGGGGACGTGGCACAGGGTGGGGGGGACACGGCACAGGATGATGGGGACACGGCACGGAGTGGTGGGGATGTGGCACAGGGTGACAGGGATGTGGCACAGGGTGACGGGGATGTGGCCGAGACACGATGGGGACACGGCACAGACCGGTGGGGACACGGCACAGAGTGACGGGGACACGGCACAACCCAGCAGGGACGTGGCACGCGCCAGGTGCCACATGGCATGGGACGGCGGGGACGCAGCGCGGACGGATGGAGACACGGCACGGGCTGGTGGGGATGTGGCAGAGGCATGATGGGGACACGGCACAGAGCGGTGGTGACATGGCACGGACCGGCAGGGACATGGCACAGAGCGGTGGTGACATGGCACAGAGTGGTAGGAACACGGCACAGAGCAGCAGGGACATGGCACAGAGTGGCAGGGACATGGCACAGACCGGCAGGGACATGGCACAGAGCGGTGGGGACATGGCACAGACGGGAGCCACAGGCCCAGGGCTGCAGGCAGGGTGGCTCCGGCTGCTCCTGTCGTGGCTTTGCCGGTGGCAGAGGCTGTGCCACACCTTCAGGCAGGGGCCGGGCTGGTGGCTGTCCCCAGATCACCTCCATCAGCCCCTCCGTCAGCTGCGTGCAGGGGCCGGGGGGCAGCTGGGGACCCCCCGGCGTCACCAACGCTGCTCCCAAAACCGTCCCCTTCTCCGCGGCGCAGGGCCTTGGGCTGAACGGGGCCGTCCGTGCGCCGTGGCCGTGGCCGTGGCCGTGGTCGTGGTCGTGGTGAGGCTGCCGACGAGCAGCGGGGCTGGCTGGTGGCTCCGTGCCCAGGGGTGGGGGTCTGGCAGCAATTTGGGGGGCGCTGGGGGGGTCGCAGTGCTCTGCAGACGCTCGCAGGTCCCTTGGGTGGCTCCTGGTGGTGCGGAGCACCGTCGAGGCGCTGCGGCACGGCAACGGCTCCGGTGCCACCGCGGGAGCTGCTGTGAGGGTGGGAAACCGGGGGGGCAGCCGGGGAAATGCTCCCGGAGTTGTGCGCGGTGTGTCCCGGTGTCACGCCGAAGCGGAGCTTGGTGTCCCCGTCCCCATGGTGCACGCCGTCGCCATCTCCACCGGCGTCACCACCGGCACCGGCGTCACCACCGGCACCGCCGTCACCTCCATTTCGGTGGCCAGCCCCAGCTCCGTGCCCGGCCCCGTCTCCGTTTCCATTCCACGGCCCCGTCCCCATCCCCGGTGAGCAGGGTGACAGAGGAAGGGGACGTTTCTCCAGGCGCTGTCCCCGTGGGGTCGGGGCAGGCGATGCTCCGGGTGCAGCCGCCGGAGCCGGTGCCAGCGTCCAGCGGGGCCGAGGCATCGCCACCTCCCTGCAGAGCGGGGCAGCCCGGGGGGGACACCGGGTTCCGGACCCCCTCTGCCCCGTGCCACACGCGGGGAGGTGACACCGCCACCCCCGGAGCTGTCACCCAAGGGCCAGGGGACCGAGTGGCCCATCCCCGGCTGGTGGCGGCGATGCCGGTGGCACCGAGGCGCTGCCGGGCCCTGCTTCACCGCCCTCCCTCCTCCCCGCGCTGCTGCCAGCCCTGCCCATCCCCGTGCCCATTCCTTGTCCCCGTCCCCGTGCCCGACTGCGCCGTGGCCCCGCGCTCTCACCTGCACCCATGGGTGTCGCAGCCTCGCTGCAGCAGCCGGGGCTCGGCCACCTTTGGGTCCCCTGTTGGGGACACGAGGGTGCCCTCGCCGCGCGCGGGCGGCCACAGGGGGATCCCCAGCCCTGCGGGGCGCATCCCGCACAGCCTCCCGGCCACCTCCTGTCCCCAAATCCATGGGGGGGGGGGGGGGGGGACACCCCAGGCACCCCCCTCGTCCCCCGCGGGGCTCCCACCCCGTGCGAGGGCGAGCGTGGCCGTGGCTGCGCCCGCGGTGCGCGCGGCAGAGACCTTTCTAGATCGCCAAGGACGGTGCCGGAGTACGGAGGCTCCCCCGGCACGGCACCGGCGCGGGGACAGGGCTGACGCCCCCCCCGAATGCACCCCCCTGCCCCCCCCCCCCCCCCAAAAAAAAATAAATTAAATTAAATTTAAAAAAAAATAAAAATTGGGGACCCCACGGCTCGGCCCTTCGGTCGCCTCCCCACCCATGGGTGCACGGAGACGGGTGCCCGCCGGGGGTGGAGGGGGCTGGGGTGGGGAACCAGCAGGGGGTGGGGGGCTTGGGGGGGGGCACATGGCACGGGGGGGGGCACGCATGGCACAGGGGGGTCTGTGGGGGCCCAGGGTGTTGCGGGGGGGCCATGGTGGGTGACACATGGAGCACGGTGGGGAGGGGGACATGGGTGCCCCCCCCTGCATGCGCAGGGCGCCGGAGGGTGGGAGGGGGGTGCAGGGGGGGCGCATGGGACCACAGGGTGCCGTGGGGGGGTCCTCGGGGTGCTGGGGGGGTTGGGGCTTGGGGGTCCTGGGGTTTGGGGGTCCCGGGGTGCGGTGCTGGGGGGTCTCGGGGTGCGGGGGGGGGGACGCTGGTGCTGGGGGGTCCCGCGGTGGTGGCGCGTGGGGGGTTTTGAGGGTTGGGGGTCCCGGGGGGGGGACGTGCATGGTGGGGAGGGGTTTGGGGGGGCAGGGTTTGCTGCATGGGGATCCTGGGTGGTGGTGCATGGCGGGGGGGGGGCGTGCATGGGGGTGGCGGGGTGTGGTGCGTGGGGGGGGTCGGGCTTGGGGGTCGTGGGGTGAGATGCCTGGGGGGGGGGGGGTGTGCTTGGGGACCCCAGGGTGCGGTTTGGGGAGGGGGGGCTGGGGGTCGCGGTGCGGGGTCCCAGGGTGAGAATGGGAATGGGGGGGGGGTCCGGGGAAGGAGGGGGGGGGGGGGCACAAAAGTGGGGGGGGGGGGGAGCCCCGGGGGCGGAGCAGGAGTGGGGTGGGGGTGGGGGTGGGGGGGGGACACCGGGGGATCCCGCAGCCCCCCCCCCCCCCCCCCCCGCCCCGCTCCTACCTGCGGCGCTGCCCGCTCGGTTCCGCTGCCGGAGGTTGGAGGGGGGGGGCGGAACATTGTGGGCGGGGGGGGGGGGGCGATGGATATGGGAGGGGGTGGGGGGGGGGGGTTCGGGGGGGGGGGCCCGGAGCGCGGCGCGGAGCCGGAGGAGCCCCGGCGGCGGCGCTGGCCCCGCATTGACGTCACTGCGCCACCAGGGTTCCCCTGGAAACACGCGAGAGCCAAAAATAGCGCGGGGGGGGGGGGCACCGGGGGGGGGTGGGGGGGTGGGAGAGCGGGGGGGGGTGGGGTGGGAGCAGTCCCGCCGCCCCCGCCGCTATTCTGGGAGCGGGGAGCTAAAAATAGAGCCCGGGCGCGGGGACACCGCGACACGGCCACGGGGGGGGGAGCGGGGACACGGGGGGGGCGTGGGGGCGTGGGGGGGGCATGGGGGCACGGGGGGGGCATGGGGACACCGGGACGCGACACGAGGAGGGGGGGGGGCACGGGGATACCGAGACATCGGGACATGGGCACGGGGGGGGCACTGGGACACGGGGGGGGGGCACGGGGACACCGGGACACGGGGACATCGGGGGGGGCACGGGGGGCATGGGGGGGGCACGGGGACACCGGGACACGGACATGGGGACACCGGGACACGGACATGGGGACACCGGGACACGGGGGGGGGCACGGGGACACCGGGACACGGGGACACGCGGACACGCGGGGACACCCGGACATGAGGACACGGAGAGGGGAGGACAGAGGGACACGGGGACAGGGGGACAGGGGGACACGGGGACACGGGGACACGGACACGGGGCTGGCCCCACGCGCACCGGGTCCCTGCCGGACGTG
This sequence comes from Aythya ferina, assembly GCF_964211825.1. Lineage (NCBI taxonomy): Eukaryota > Metazoa > Chordata > Aves > Anseriformes > Anatidae > Aythya > Aythya ferina. The sequence continues at coordinate 206,389,392 of NC_140296.1, forward strand.
CCCAGCCCCGGCGCGCCCCGCCCACCCTGGCCACGCCCATCTGGCCACGCCCATGTGACCACGCCCATCATGGCCACGCCCACCCCGGCCACGCCCTGGCGGGACAAGGGACGGGGACACGGGGACACGGGGACACGGGGACACGGGGACACCGGCCTTACACGGGCACCGGGAGAGGGACTGGGATGAACTGGGACGGGGCTGTGCTGGAACTGGGTTGTACTGGGATGGGACTGAGCTGGAACTGGGATGTGGTGGGACTGGGATGGGGCTGTGCTGGAACTGGGTTGTACTGGGACTGGGATGTGGTGGGACTGGTCTGTACTGGGACGGGGCTGAGCTGGGATGTGGCTGTGGTGGTACTGGGGTGTGCTGGTACTGGGATGTACTGGGACGGGGTTGTGCTATACTGGGACTGGGCTGTGCTGGGACTGGGTTGTACCGGGATGGGACTGAGCTGGAACTGGGATGTGCTGGGATGGGTCCGTGCTGGGACTGGGCTGTACTGGGACTGGGCTGCACTGAGATGGGGCTGGACTGGGACGGGGCCGTGCTGGGATGGTGCCACGCTTGCACTGGTCTGTACTGGGACAGGGCTGTGCTGCGATGGGGCCGTGCTGGGACTGGTCTGTACTGGGACGGGGCTGTACTGGGACGGGGCTGTACTGGGATGGGGCTGTACTGGGACTGGGTTGTACCGGGAGGGGGCCGTACTGAGACTGGGCTGTACTGGGACTGGGCTGTACTGGGACTGGTCTGTACTGGGACGGGGCCGTGCCGTGCCGAGCCGTGCCGGGAGGTGTCGCCGTTTCTCTCCGTTCCAGCCGCTCCCGCTGCGACCAGTTCGGCCCAGTACAGCCCAGTACAGCCCAGTATAGCCCCAGCACACCCCAGTAGAGCCCCAGCACATCCCAGTAGTGCCCCAGTACATCCCAGTACACCCACCAACCCCCACCCCGGCCCCCTGCCACCCCCGGCAGGGTCACCCCGGGTGCGCTGGGGACCCCCCCGGCTGGTGGCACCGCGACCCCTGGGGGGGGGCAGGGGGCCCACTGTCCCCATGTCCCCATGTCCCCCCCCTTGTCCCCGTGCCCCCCCCGTTGTCCCCGTGTCCCCCCCGTCCTCATGTCCCCCCCCCACGTGTCCCATGGAGCCACCGCACCTGGGAAGGGCCCTGCCCCCCCCCATTGACCCCCCCCCCCCATTTCTGGTGACACCGCGGTGACACCCGAACCCCCCGAGGCCCCCCCGGTTGTGCCCCCCCCCCAATTAATGACACGAGTCCTCAGCAGCCCCCCCAGTTTGCTGCAGCAGGGTCAGTGCACACAGAGACTGGGGGCACTGGGGGGCACTGGGGGGAACTGGGGGGGCACTGGGGGGAACTGGGAGGCACTGGGGGGCACTGGGGGGACACTGGGGGGAACTGGGGGGAACTGGGGGGACACTGTGGGGGCACTGGGGTGCACTGGGGGGAACTGGGGGGCACTGGGGGGACACTGGGGGGAACTGGGGGGGCACTGGGGGGAACTGGGAGGCACTGGGGGGACACTGGGGGGAACTGGGGGGCACTGGGGGGGCACTGGGGTGCACTGGGGGGAACTGGGGGGACACTGGGGGGGCACTGGGGGGAACTGGGGGGAACTGGGGGAAACTGGGGGGACACTGGGGGGAACTGGGGGGCACTGGGGGGACACTGGAGGGCACTGGGAGGCACTGGGGGGGCACTGGGGGGCACTGGGGGGAACTGGGGGGCACTGGGGGGGCACTGGGGGGCACTGGGGGAAACTGGGGGGAACTGGGGGGACACTGGGGAGAACTGGGGGGCACTGGGGGGCACTGGGGGGCACTGGGGGGCTGCTGCCTGCACTGGGGGGACACTGGGGGGGCACTGGGGGGAACTGGGGGGCACTGGGAGGCACTGGGGGGAACTGGGGGGCACTGGGGGGAACTGGGGGGAACTGGGGGGACACTGGGGGGAACTGGGGGGAACTGGGGGGGCTCCCAGCAGCAGCAGGGGGGTGCTCAGGGCTGGGACCCCCACCTGGGGGTGCTGGGGGGGGGGGGGGGGGGGGCCGAGGCTGAGCTCCAGGGATAGAGCCTGGGTTTGGGGGGGGGTCCAGGGGCTGGGACCCGAGTTTGGGGTCCCCAATTTGGGGTCCGGGGGTGGGGGCCCAAATTTGGGACATGGGTTTTGGGGGGGGGGGGGCGCTTTTTGGGACCCGAGGGCTGCAGGATCTTCCCCCCCCCAACCCCCCGGACCCCCCTCGTTGCCCCCCCCCACTCCACCCAGGACCCCCCTTTTCCTCCTCCCCCACCTCCCCCCCCCCAGGACCCCCCCCCCCCCAAAAAAAAAAAACAGAGCCCCCCCCCCACGACGCTCGGCTACATTTATTGGGCCTCCAAAGCTTTAAATACAGGCCAGGGCCGCGGTGGCGGGGAGGGGGGGGGGGACACAGACAGGGGACAAATTTGGGGGGGGGGGGACACAGGGTGGGGGGGGGCGCATCAGCTGTCAGGCACAGGAGGGCAGGGGGACGGAGCCCCCCCCCGCACCGGGCATGGAGCCGTGACCCCCCCCTCCTTCAAAGGGGCCCGGAGGGGGGTCGGAGGGGATTGGGGGGGGGGGGTGGGGGGGGGATACATGATGGGGGGGGGGTCAGGGTGTCGGTGGGGGGGGGGGCATCGTCCGTGTCCCTCAGCGGCTGTAGCCGAATTCGTCTGCGTCGTCAGCGCGGAAGTCCCCGTAGCGCCACAGGTTGAGCTGCAAGGGAGGGGGCACAATATTTGGGGGGGGGGGGGCAGTTGGTGGGGAGGGGGGGGGGCACAGCCGGCATCTGGCCTTGGTGAGGGGGGGTCATGAAGTAGGTGCCCGGTGATGGGGAGGGGGGGGCTGTGGGTGGTAGAGGACGCCCACAGCCCCCCCCAGGTGGGGGGGGGGGCACAACTAGAGGGTGATTTTGGAGGTGGGGGGGGCACATTCAGCACCTCCCCTTTGGGGGGGCACATCCAGCACCTCCCCTTTGGGGGGGGCACATCCAGCATCACCCCTTGGAGAGGGGGGGGCACACACACCTCCAGCATCTTCCCCCAGAGATGGGGGCACCGCACCCACCCCCCCCCGCTGATACAGGGGCTGCAGCCGCCCCCCCCCAGGACCCATAGGGGACGGGTGCCCCCCCCCCACACCCCAACGACCACCCCCGCGCCCCCCACTCACCCGTGCGCTCTTGGCCGTCTCCTGCGCGTTCAGGTACTCGGTGATCTGCAGGGGGGGGGCACGGCCACGGGGTGAGCCCCCTGCCCCTGGGGGGGGGGCTGTGCAAGCAGGGACCCCCCCCACACTGCCCGGAACCCCCCACCCACCGCCCCCCTGTGCCACCTGGACCCTGGGGGTGGGGTGGGGTGAAGAAGGGGGTGCCCCCCCCGCCATGGGGTAGGGACTTGGGACCCTGGGGGTGGCTGGGCCCCCCCCTTTTTGGTGCCTGGGGACGCTGTCCCCCCCCCTCGGGGATGGACGCAGCGCCACGGGAGGTGGGCGCCCATCGCCGAGCACCCGGCCCCCTCCCCACAGGGCGGCCCCCACCTCCTGGTGACACCTAGTGCCCGGTGTCACCTCCCCGGTCCCCAACCCAGTGCCACCTTCCCAGTTCCCTGCCCGGTGCCACCTCCATGGTCCCACTCCTGGTGTCACCTCCCTGGTCCCCCTCCCAGTGCCACTTCCCTGGTCCCCCATCCTGGTGCCACCTTCCCGGTGCCACCTCCCCAGTTCCCCTCCCGGTGCCACTTCTCCAGTCCCCCTCTTGGTGCCACCTCCCCAGTCCCCTGCCTGGTGCCACATCCCCGGTCCCCCTCCCGGTGCCACCTCCCCAGTCGCCCTCCTGGTGCCACCTTCCCAGTTCCCCTGCCCAGTGCCACCTCCCTGGTCCCCCTCCCAGTGCCACCTCCCCAGTTCCCCTCCAAGTGCCATTTCTCCAGTCCCCCTCCCAGTGCCACCTCCCTGGTCCCCCTCCTGGTCCCCCTCCCAGTGCCACCTCCACAGTCCTCCTCTTGGTGCCACCTCCCCAGTCTCCTGCCCAGTGCCACTTCTCCAGTCCCCCTCTTGGTGCCACCTCCCCGGTTCCCTTCCCAGTGCCACCTTCCCAGTCCCCCTCCCAGTGCCACTTCTCTGGTCACCCCCTTGGTGCCACCTGCCAGGTGCCCCCTCCCAGCGCCACCTCCCTGGTTCTCCCTCCCCAGTCCCCTGCCCAGTGCCACCTCCACAGTCCTCCTCTTGGTGCCACCTCCCCAGTCCCCTGCCCAGTTCCACCTCCCTGGTCACCCTCCCAGTGCCAACTCCCCAGTTCCCTTCCCAGTTCCAGCTCCCCGGTCCCCCTCCCAGTGCCACCTCCCCGGTCCCCAATCCCAGCGCCACCTCCCCGGCGCCCCCCCCCACGACCCGCCGCCACCTACCACTTTCTGGAACTGCTTCTCCTTGCGCACCTCCACCATCACCAGCCCCTCCTTGACCAGCCCCAGCCCCACGTCGCTCTTGGAGTCGGCGAACTGGAGGGTGACGTGGGGACAGCCGGGCCCCAGGTGCTCCACGTTGAGCAGGCACTGCGTGTTCTGGATGTCCCGCACCACGCTGTCCACCGCGTCCGCCCGCGCGTCGTCCTGCCGGGGAGGGGGGCAGCGTGGGCGCCCGCCCCCCGACTTGGAGCTGTGCCCACCCCCTTGTCCTCATCCCGCCACCCTACACACCCCAAATTCCCCCCCCCTCCCCCCCTGCTTACGTCCTGGGGCACCTGGATGAAGGCGAATTTGTACTCGGTGGCCTGCGCGGGCAGCACGCGGGTGCTGAAGGCGGGGGGCAGCGCGCCCAGGCGGGTGGAGGGCAGGGTCTCCTTCTGCGGGGGGGGTGGGAAAAAAAAGAAAAAAAAAAAAAAAAAAAAAAAGGTTGGGGGGCACCCAAGGGCTCCCCGAAGCCCTTATCCTCGGGGCTGAAGGGGGACACGCCTGGAGGTGGTGGTGGGGGGGGGTCCCATCCGGCGCCCCCACCCCGCGCACTCACATTGCCGTAGTCGATGTAGAAGATGTGCACCTTGGCGGGCGACTCCACCCTCTCCACCCGGGCACGGTACCTGCAAAGGGAACGAGAGGGGGGCACGAGGAGTGTTGGGGGGGGCGTGGGGGGGGTCGCCCCTTTCACAGGGGGCGCGGGGGGAGCGGGACCCTCACCATTCTCCGTCGACGAATTTGGCGATGCAGAAGTCGCCGCGGCGCGGGACGTAGGAGCCCTCCACGGGGGGGTGGCTGGCCACCTCGGCGCGCATGTTCTCCATCAGCTTCTCCAGCTGGGCACCTGCGGGGGGGTCGGGTGCGCGGGTGACACACGTGGCACCCCCCCCAGTGAAGGACGGGGGCACCCAGGGGCTGCTCGAGTCCCACCCGGGGCTGGGGGTGCGAGTTTGGGGCTGCTCGCCAAAACCCAGCGTCCTCAGCCCGATGACACGAAGCCACCCACCGTGGGGACAGGGGCTGGGGACACCGTGGTGGCCAGCACCGCCACGCTGAGACCCTGCTGCCAACCACGAGATGTGCAGAGCTGGGCTATGGGGTGCTGGCACCGGTGCCACCCCCCTGGGCACCCTGGGGACACGGGGACGAGGGTGCCCCACGCCGTGCCAGGCAGGGGGTGCAGCACCGTGCCCTGTCCCTGTCCCCAACCACCCGTCCTGCTGGAGGTGCTGCCCTCATGGGGACCTCATTGGGGGTTCGGGGACACCAGGCAGCGAGTGCCCCACGCCACAGCTCGCTTTTTAAATTTCAGCAGCCTTTTTTTTAATGAAAGCAGTTCTTTTTAAAGAAAGCAGCCACCTTCAGCTGCAGGTGGGGGCGAGCAGCGGGTCGCCACACAGGGAGGGGGCACGGAGCAGCGACCCCAGCCCCACGGCGACCCCCCCCCTCCTCCCCGCCACCCCCTTACCTGTCTCCACGTCCTGCACGTAGAAGTGCAGGTCGTCCGTGATCTCCGTGACGAAGACGGGCTTGTAGTTGGCCGTGCGCTCCTTCTCCTCCAGCACCGGCACCACCTCCTCCACCGGCGTCTCCTCGTAGTGGGACCACACCTGGGGGCAGGGGGACGGCGCTGGGGCGGGCACACATCCCACGGCCACCAAGGTGGGTCCCTGGGGGGCTTTGGGGCCGGGGCGGTGGCCCAAGGGGGCCGCTCACCTTCTCCTTCCTCTGCTTGGCAGCCTCCTCGGCGGCCAGCAGCGCCTTGGAGTAGGGGCTGCGCTCGGCGGTGAAGTGCACCTTGGAGAGCGCGTGCTCCACCAGGGCCACCGACAGGTTGACGCCCTCGATGTGCAGCCAGCCGATGAAGTTCCCCGCCTTGTCCATGCTCTCCACCTCCACTTCCACCTGGGGGGCAGCGGGGGGGGGTGGGAATCAGCGTGGCCTGGCTGGTGGGGAGGGTCCGGCACGGCACCGCCGTGCGCCGCAGCCCAGCCCTTGCCACCAGGCTGAGCGGCTGCTCAGGGGTGAGGCAGGGGGGGAGTGGGGAGGGGGACACCCCCAGGACGTGTGGGGTCTCTGGGACCCAGGCCTGATACTATAACCAGGCTGCCCAGTGCCCTCCCAGTGCTGCCGGGGGCTCTCCCAGTGCTCCCACTGCCAGCCCAGTGCTGCCTCGTGCTCTGCCTGCTCCCCGGTGCCCTCCCAGTGCTCCCAGTGCCACTGCAATGCTGCCCCAGTGCTCTTGCAGCGCCCTCCCAGTGCTCTCCCAGTCCTGCCCAGTGCCCTCCCAGTGCTCCCAGTGTTGTGATAGCGCTACCCAGTGTTCCCCCAGTACTCTCCCAGTAGTGCCATGCGGCAAGGAGCACGAACACCACCCCGTGCACCCTTGCGCACCCCATGCACCTTGCACACCCCACGTACCCCATGCACACCCTGTGCACCCTAACACACCTTGTAATCCCTGCACACCTTATAAACACCTTATAAACACCTTATAAACACCTTATAAACCCTGCACCACGCACACCCCGTGCACCCCACGCACCCTCACCCCCTGTGCACCGCCAGCAGCACGCTGCTGCGTGGCCCTGAGTGTGGCTGGGAGCAGGCACGAGCTGTCCCCTGCTCTGCCCCGCGTCCCTTCCCTGCCTCTCGTGTCCTGGGCCAGGTCCCGTGCCCAAATTCACCGCCTGGGCCGCGAGGAGCTGGCTGCACACTGTGGGAGCAGAGCATCCCTTCGGTGCTCCACGTGGCTGGGTGCAGGTGCTGTGGGTGCTGCAGGCACTATGGGTGCTGCAAGCACTGTGGGTGCTGCAGGCACTGCAGGTGCTACGGGTGCTGCAGGTGCCATGGGTACTGCAGGCGCTGCGCTCCCCGCGTGTCGAGCAGGGCCCCGAAATTCAGTGGCCTCGCGGAGTGGAGGTTGTGCTTCTGACCTGGAGGCACTCTGCAGTGGTTTCTGAAGCACCTGACATGGTTCCCAGCACCGCCACACACCCAAATTTTGAACGGTGCCCGGCTGGAGCTCGCGTGCACGCACCAGCAAAGCGCACCCAGCCGCGGTGCCCGGCAGCTCCGACCAGGCTGAGCCCAGCGCCCGCACCCCGAGCAGGGACGAGCTCTCCCTGGCTGTTCCCTCTGGCCCTGGGTGCCCAGAGTGGCCCCGGCCTCTGCTCCATCGCCACGAGCTTTGGCCTCTGCCTCCTCCTGCAATCGATCCCTCGCCGGGGCCGAGCATGGCTTGGCTCACAGCGAGCTTGCCCGGCACCCAGCACCCGCCTTGTGGCTCCGGGTCCGGCCCTGGGGAGGGCTGGGGCTGCCCCCCCGGCATCTGGGGACGGACGGCACAGCCAAAAAGCACCAGGGCACAGCACCATTGCCTCTCCCCGGGGTGCACAGAAGGAGCCGGGTGGGCCCCTATGGCTTCAGAGGTGCTGATTTAATTACCCCACCATGGCCCTCTGCTTTGCTGATCATATTTGGCACCCCCCAGGAGCCGTTCTCCCATCCTGGAGCTCATGGGGGGGTTTTATAACCTCGCCCCACGCTCAGCGCAGCCTCGCAGCTCCCACCCCTCCTGCCTCGCCCCCCCGTGCACGAGGGGTGCACGAGGATGCTGCCCCTGCAAATTTTTGGGACCCAAAAATTGCCTGTTGGTGCCGAGGAGGCACCACGCACCCACTGTGTGCCGGGTCTCAGCCCCCAGCCTGGGTACTGAGGGGGCACAGGGGTGGGGGCCATGCTGAGCCATGTCCCCCCCCCAGCCGCTGTCACCTTACAGCTGCTCTGTGCCACCTCTGTCTGTCTGTCCATCCATCCATCTGTCTGTCCTCAGAACTAGGGGGGGGGGGTCAGGGGGGGGGTGAAGGTCGAGGGGGTGCAGGTGGGGGGGTGAAGGGGAGGGGGTGCAAGGAGGGGAGGGGCTGAGCCCCCCCTGTCCCCATCCCCATCGCAGTCACCTCCCCGGGGGCTGCTCCGCTGTGCCCCCTGCCCCGAGGGGGGACACACAACACAGGGGGAGGCCAGGAGAAGGAGGAGGAGGAGGAGGAGAAGGGGAGGAAGGGGAAGGAAGGCGAGCACCGCACCGAGCCCAGCTGCGGGGCTGGGGGTGGTGGCGGGGATCCGGGTTTGGGGACCGGAGAAGGGGGGTGTGCGGCTGCCGGGGGGGGGGCACCGGGGAGGGGGGGGGGCTGTCCACGTCGTAGCTCAGCATCACGCCCGTGCCCGGCCGCCGTGCGTCAGCGATCGGGGCGCGCTGCCGCTGAAGGACAAAAGGATGCGCGGGGCCTCCCGCCGCGCCCCCCCGCTCCCCCCTCCCCAAATCCCCGCACCGAGGACCCCTCACAACCGGCACCGCTCCGCGCCTCCCCCCGCGCTCCGCACCGCACCGCGCGCCCTGCCCGGGGGCTGCTGAAACCTCAGCCGGGTCCCGCGTCTGTGTGTCCCCCCCACCTCTCCAAACCACCCCCCCCTTTCCACCGCCCCCGCCGAGCCCCGCGGGGAGCGCCCGGCCCCGGCTGCGCCGCTTTGCGCCGCGCTGCGCCCCCCTGCGCGCTGCGCCCCCTGCGCGCTGCGCCCCTTGCGCGCTGCGCCCCCTGCGCGCTGCGCCCCTTGCGCTGCGCCCCTCCGCGCCCCTGCGCGCTGCCGTGCGCGCGGCTGCGCGCTGCGGGGCTCGGCTCCGCTCCCGGCCGCCGCCTGCCGCCCCCCGGCCGCGACCGCCCGGTGCTGCCGCCCCGCCGCCCGGTCACCTCCGCTCTCACCGCCGCCGCCGGCTCCTCTCCTTCTCCATCTTCCAGCCAGCTCGCCGCTTTTCCCCGACTCCGTCCTCGTGTTTTGCTTTTTTTTTTTTTTTTTTTTTTCCTCTCCCCTTCATTTTTTTTTTCCCCTCTTCGCGTTTCCCATTTCTCCATTTTCCGTCTTCATTTCTCCAGTTTCCATTTCCTTTTTTTTTTTTCCATTTCCATTTTTTTCCATTTCTTCCATCTCTCATTTTCCATCTCTCATTTTTCCATTTCCATTTTTCCATTTCCCGTTTCTCCATTCCCATTTTCTCCATTTCCATTTTCTCCATTTCCCATTCTTCCACCTTTTCCACCTCCCATTTCCATTTTATCCCTTCCCCATTCCCCCCTCTCCCCCTTCTCTCTCCTCTCCTCCATTCCCCGTCCCCATTCCCGGTTTATTTTTTTTTTTCCCCCATTTTTCAATTTTCTATTTTTAAATTTCCTCTCTACGTCTCCTCCTCCCACCCCCCCCCCCCCCAGCCCCTTTCCTTCCTTTTTTTTTTTTTTTTTTTTAAATTTTTTCCTTCCCCCCCTCTCTCTGCCCGGCCGGGGGGGGGGGCTCCTTACGGGAGGGGGGGTGGGGGGGGGGGGGCCGCCATGCGGCGGCGGGCGGGCGGCGGGCGGCGGAGCGCGGCGCGGGCGGCGGGGCTGGCGGCGGTGGCGGTGGTGGTGGGGGGCTGCCGGGCCCCCGCCTAAGCCGGGCCCCCGCCTCCCCGCGCCCCGCGCCGCAGCCGCCAGGAGCCATTTTGTGGGTTCCCCCCCCCCCCCCCCCTCTTTTCCTTTTTCCTTTTTTTATTTTTTTAATTTTTTTTTCCTGGGGCCGGCCCCCCCCCCCCCCCCCCCACCTCCCCGCCTCCCAGCTACCCCCCCCCCCCCCACACCCCCTCCCCCTTTGCTCGGCACCGAGCGGCCCGGAGCAGCCCCTGCCCCCAGGTAGGTACGGCTGGGGAGCGGGGCTCGGCTGAGGGGGGGGCTGCTCCTTCCTCCCCCCCCCACCACCCCGGCACCTTTTTTCTTTTTTCTTTTTTTTTTTTTTTTCCTTTTCTTTTTTCTCCCCCCCCCTTTCCCTTCTTCCCCCTGCATTCTCCCTATTTCATCCTCCCTCGATTCGAGCCCCCCCCTTTCCTTATCTCTCTCTGCGCCCCCCCCCCCCCCCCCCACCCACCCAAGGCCCCCTGCCCCTCCGGCGAGCCTTCAAGCGCCGCGTCCGAGAGCCGGGAGCGTCCTTCTCGGCTCCGGGGCGCAGCGGAGGGAAGGGGGGGGGTGGCCCCGAGCCAATTCTCCTTTCCGCGCCGCCATCCCGGACGATGGTGAATGATGAACGTGCCACACCATGAAGCTCTTGCGGCAGGTACCTGGGCACCACACCTGGAGCGCGTCCCTGTTCGCCTGCCTGACCGTCCACGCCTGGACCCTCTGCGCCGCCGCCGCCGCCGCCGCCTCGCCCGCCGCCCCGAGCTGCCCCGCCGCCTGCTCCTGCAGTAACCAGCTGGGGAAGGTGGTCTGCACGCGCCGCGGGCTGGCCCAGGTGCCCCCGGGCATCCCCTCCAACACCCGGTACCTCAACCTGATGGAGAACAACATCCAGCTGATCCAGGCGGACACCTTCCGCCACCTGCACCACCTGGAGGTCCTGCAGCTGGGCAGGAACGCCATCCGGCAGATCGAGGTGGGCGCCTTCAACGGGCTGGCCAGCCTCAACACCCTGGAGCTCTTCGACAACTGGCTGACCGTCATCCCCAGCGGGGCCTTCGAGTACCTGTCCAAGCTGCGGGAGCTGTGGCTGAGGAACAACCCCATCGAGAGCATCCCCTCGTACGCCTTCAACCGGGTGCCCTCCCTCATGCGCCTGGACCTGGGCGAGCTGAAGAAGCTGGAGTACATCTCCGAGGGGGCTTTCGAGGGCCTGTACAACCTCAAGTACCTCAACCTGGGGATGTGCAACATCAAGGACATGCCCAACCTCACGCCCCTGGTGGGGCTGGAGGAGCTGGAGATGTCGGGGAACAACTTCCCCGAGATCAAGCCGGGCTCCTTCCACGGGCTCAAGTCGCTCAAAAAGCTCTGGATTATGAACTCGCAGATCAGCCTGATCGAGCGCAACGCCTTCGACGACCTCACGGCGCTGGTGGAGCTCAACCTGGCCCACAACAACCTCTCCTCCCTGCCCCACGACCTCTTCGCCCCGCTGCGCTACCTGGTGGAGCTGCACCTGCACCACAACCCCTGGGACTGCGACTGCGACATCCTCTGGCTGTCCTGGTGGCTGCGCGAGTACATCCCCACCAACTCCACCTGCTGCGGGCGCTGCCACGCGCCCCTGCACATGCGGGGCAGGTTCCTGGTGGAGGTGGACCAGACCTCCTTCCAGTGCTCGGCGCCCTTCATCATGGACGCCCCGATGGACCTCAACATCTCCGAGGGGCGGGTGGCCGAGCTCAAGTGCCGGACTCCTTCCATGTCCTCCGTTCGGTGGTTGCTGCCGAACGGGACGGTGCTGAGCCACGCGTCCAGCCACCCGCGCATCTCCGTCCTCAACGACGGCACCCTCAACTTCTCCCACGTGCTGCTGACGGACACCGGCCTCTACACCTGCATGGTGACCAACGTGGCGGGGAACTCCAACGCCTCGGCCTACCTCAACGTCAGCACGGCCGAGCTCAACACCTCCAACTACAGCTTCTTCACCACCGTCACGGTGGAGACCACGGAGATCTCCCCCGAGGACGTCTCCCCCAAGTTCACCAAGCCCGTGCCCACCACCTCCACGGGCTACCAGCCGGCCTACACCACCACCACCACCGTCCTGGTGCAGACCACGCGGACGCCCAAGCAGGTGGCCGTGCCCACCGCCGACGCCGGCGACAAGATGCAGACCAGCCTGGACGAGGTGATGAAGACCACCAAGATCATCATCGGCTGCTTCGTGGCCGTGACCCTCCTGGCCGCCGCCATGCTCATCGTCTTCTACAAGCTCCGCAAGCGGCACCAGCAGCGCAGCACCGTGACGGCCGCCCGGACGGTGGAGATCATCCAGGTGGACGAGGACATCCCGGCGGCGGCGGCGGCCCCCGCCGGCGTCTCAGGTGAGGGGGCGGTCGTGCTGCCCGCCGTTCATGACCACATTAACTACAACACCTACAAAGCCGCGCACGGGGCCCACTGGACAGAGAACAGCCTGGGGAACTCGCTGCACCCCCCCGTAACCACCCTCTCTGAACCCTATATCATTCAGACCCACACCAAGGAGAAAGTGCAGGAAACTCAGATATGACTTCTATTTTGGGTTCTTTTTTTTTTTTTTTCTCATTTTTCTTTTTTTTTTTTTTTCCCAGAAATTACAAATGCAATAGAATGCACAAAAAAAAAACAGAACAAAAAAAAAAAAATGAAAAAAAAAAAAAAAAAAGAGACAGTAACTTTTGTACAGAGCGGGGGAGAGACTTTTTTTTTTTCTTGTACATGCTTATATATTAAATCTATGGGCTGATAAGAGGAGCAGATTATATTGAAATTAAAAAAAAAAACAAAAAACGAAAAAAAAAAAAAAAAAAAAAAGGAAAATGAAAACGAAAAACACGCAGAGAAACTATTTTCTAACTCGTAAGTTCTATTTAAGAGAGGCGAGAGGACGTCCGTGCCTGCCCGGGCGCGAGGAGGAGGAGGAGGAGGAGGAGGATGAGGAGGGCGGGCGACGCCGCGGGCAGGATGCGGCCGGACCCCGCGGCACCGCGGCCACCGGGGCCGGGCGAGCGGCCGGCGGAGCCGTGCCAAAACCTTCCACATGCAATAAGAAAAAAAAAAAAAAAAATAGGATTTTTTGCTCTTTTTTTTAAAATTTTTTTTCCTTTTTTTTTTTTTTTTTTTTTTTTTTTTTTTGGGGGGGGGGTGGGTGTAGATTGTGGCGGGGAGGGGATATCTGCAATGTATTAATGCAAAAAAAAAAAAACAAAAAATATGGGGAGGGGGGGGAAAGCGGGGGCCGGCATCGAGGGGGGGGGGCTCAGAGTGGGTGCGCCCCCCCCCACCCCAGCGCCCCCCTCCCACTGCAGCACCCCTGCAGCGCGGCGGCCCCAGCACAGGGCTACGGCTCCCCCCCCGGGGAGCCCCGACCCGTGATTGTAGCCCCCCGCCCGCTGCGGCTCGCGGTCCCGGGGTGCGTCTCCTTTATTATTATTTTTTTTGGGGGGGGGGTGGTTGATTTTTCCCCACCCCCCCCTTCCCCGGGCTGAGCCCCAGGCGTGTTTTCTGGGCTGGGGGAGATGGGGGGGGGGGGGGGAAGGATGGGACACCCCCCCCCCCCCCCTCCCCAGCCCACCCCGAGGGATGCTCGTGGAAAGGGGGACGAGGGGGGGGGACCAAGGGCTTGTGGGACCCTGCCCCACATTGGGGGGGGGGCTGAGGGGGGGGGCACAAAGCCCCAGCGCTCTGCCCACCGATGGGGGCGCAGCTGGGGGGGGGGGCAGCACATGGGGGCCCAATGTTGGGGCTGCCCCCCCCCAATTGGGGAGGTGCAGGGTGGGAGGGGGCGGTGCCCCCCCCCCCCCCCATTCCGACACCCCCCCCCCTCCCCGGCGTGGCTTTAATTTAGCTTTAAGGACCGAGCGGTGGGATTTCGGCGACTCCCGAAATCGTGTGTAGTGGGATGGGGGGGGTGGGGGGGTGATGATGTGGTGGTGGGGGGGGGGGGTCTGGATGGAGAGGGGGGGGGTCTGGGGGGGGGGGGGGGCAGGCGGACCCGAAGTTATATATATCGCTATATCGCTATATCGACTCCCAGCGACCTGACTGTAAACTCGGAGCGAGCAAACCAACGGCAGCAGCACCAACAGCAGGAAAAAACACAAAAAAACACAAAAAAAAAAAAAACACAAAAAAAAAAAAAAAACAAGTGTATTTTTGTATTTTAATAAATATTGTTCAAAATTTTCAACGCGCTGTCCCTCACGGGTTAACTGGCCCCGCGGGGGCCGCCCTGCGTGTGTCCCCCCCCCCTCGCCGCGCCGAGCAGAGCCTGAAAGGTTTTTTTTTTTTCTGTGGCCGCTTTTTGTCTGCCCGGCAGCAAAAAGCCTCCAAAAATCGGGATGCTGGGGTTGGGGGGGGGGGGGGGGGAAAGAGGGGGAGGAGGTCAGGAGGAAAATGGAAGGAGAGCGGCGGCGAGGGGGGAGCGCGGAACCGTGGGGGGGGGGTGGGCGCGTGGTGGGGGGCACCGCTTGCACACGCGTGTGCACGAGGCCAGGGACCCCCCCTTACACCCCGATCCTGCCAGGATCGGTGTGTGGTGTGTCCGTCCCCCCCCCCCCCCAAAAAAATATGCCAAAATATGCTGGATTCGCCATTTAGCGCCGGGGGAGGATGGTGATGAATCACCGGCCGTGCCGTGGTGCTCGGGCGCTGGGATGGGGGCGCGGGACCCCCGGAGCCCCCCCCCAGCAGCGCCATGCGCTGCCTGAGCCCCCCCATCACCTACCCGAGCCCCCCGTGCCGTGCCCACCCCGGGAGCCACCGCCGCTGTTGCCGGATGCGGCGGTGGAGATTTTTGGGCTTTTTGGGGTGTTTTTGGTGTTTTTTTTTATTTTTTTTGCGGTGGGATTTTGGTGCCGCTGCGCTCTGCTTGCTCTCCAAGCCCGGCGTCTCTCCACCACCGGCTCTCTTGGCCCCCCCCAGGCCCAGTTCTGGCCTGGTCCCAGTAGCACCGCGGTGCTGGGCCCTTCCTCCCGCCCCGCTCCCCTCCTCATCCTCCTCGCACAGCGCCCCGCCAGAGCCGCTCCCGGCGGCAGACACGGGCTGCCGTGACGTATGGAGTTTATTTAAGCACTTAGCTTTAATTTTAGCCCGAAATTAGAATAGCAAAGTAAATAATCTGGCTGCTGCTGCTGCTGCGAGAGGTGCCCGGAGGGAGCGTGCGCGGCGGGGAGAGCGCAGGGCGCGGGGCTGGGACCCGGGGGGCTACGAGCTCTGGAACGGGTGGGCTGCGGTGTCCTGGGGGCGAGGGGCTGCGGTGGGATGGGATGGAGCCGGGGGGGTCGTGGTGGGGTGGGCTGGGATGGGATGGATGGGGGGTGAGGGGATGGAGGGGCTGCGATGCGGTGAGATGGAGGAGTTGCAGTGCGATGGGATGGAGAGGGTGGGATGGGGCGGGATGGGATGGGACTGGGATTGGGATGGGATGGAGGGGGTGTGAGGGGATGGAGAGGTTGGGATGGGATTGGGATTGGGATTGGGATTGGGACAGGCTGGAGGGGCGCTGATGGGATGGAGAGGTTGGATGGAGAGGTTGTAGTGTGATAGGATGGAGGGGATGCGTTGGGATGGGATGGAGAGGTTGTGATGGGATGGGATGGGATGCGATGGGGTGGGATGGGATGCGATGGGATCTGATGGATCCGATGGGATCTGATGGGATGCAGTGGGATGGGAGGGAGCATTTGCAGTGTGGTCGGAGCAAGGAACCTGTGGAGGGGCCGTGTTGTGACCAGATCACTGTGGTGTGACCGGGGGGGGCTCGATGCGATGCCAGGGGCTGCATGGCCATCAGCGGGGGCCGATTGAGCTTGGGGGGGGGGGGGATTGCCATGGGATCGGGTGGGCTGCAGCGTGATGGGGCAGTGCCAAGAGGGGATGCAGCGCGATGGGTGCAAGGGGTCGCAGCGTGCTTGGGTCGTTGCAATGTGCTCGGGTGGTCCCGGGGTGCGCTCGGGTGGTCCCGATGTGCTCGGGTGGTCCCGGGGTGCTCGGGTGTTTGCAGTGTGCCCGGGGAGGTGCAGGGCAGTTTGGGCACCCGGGTGCCCCTGCGCTGCAGCCGCTCCTTCCCCAGGGCTCACAAACTTTGCTGCCTGACCCCCCCTGACTGAGGACAGGGGTCAGAGGGACGGGGACGGGATGGACAGGGACAGACAGACAGACACCGGGCCCTGCAGCTGAGGGCGGGGGCGGGGGGGGGATATTCGCAGCCAGCCCTGTGCGAGCGCCTTCGTCACCGGCTTCCCAGAGACATGCAAGGAGCGGAGCGACAGGAATATAAAAGCCTTTCATTGGCGGCGGTGCCGGGCGCGGGCTGCCCCCCCCCCTGCACACGCCATCCACCCACTGCCCCCCGCCCCTCCCCAGCCTTTTGGGGACGGGAGATGCTGGTGAGATTTTGCCGAGAGCCGGCTCGGACGGCACGGGCACGGCCAGCACCGGGGCTTGGGGCCACCACCGGCCCCACGGAGCCCCACAGCCACCCCATAGAGCCCCCCACCCCCGGGGGTCCGTTAGGAAAACGCCCCAGAGCCGAGCGGGGGCCCTGGGGAACGTGTGCGGCGGCTGCAGCATCCCGTGATTAAAAACCTCGCGGCTTGTTAAGGATAATTTCTATGGCAACGCTCCCCATCGGGGCCCGGCCGCTATTGTCTCCGCACGTGCACGTGCGAGCGGGTGCTGGCAGAGGGGGCTCCAGGGTGGCCCCGTCCCGCAGGGTCCCCGAAGGTCCCCGCGCCCGCCCCGGGGCTGTCGGGGTCGGGGACGGAGCCCAGGCACCTCCTGCCGGGGCCTTTCCCTCGCCGCCCGCGCACCGCCGCGGTCAGGGCTCCGTAATTAGCTGCCGTGCCTCGGAAAAGGCAAATATTTACTAAATCCGAATCTGCACTTTCAGGAAAAAAGCAAATGTCACAGCAGCCGCCCAGAAAACCCCGCCGGCAGCGCCGGGGCGGACGCTCCTCCGGGGCACTGCGTGCACTGGGACACGCTGGGAGGCACTGGGAGGCGCTGGGACGCACTGGGTCGCTCCCTACCACCCTGCCGCAGCGGGGCAGCTCCCTCGTGGGCAGCGTCCCCGTGCTCGAGCCGAGGTTCCCGAGCGGGGCAAGGACAGCACCGAGGCCGCGGGGCCGTGCTCCGCGGTGCCCGTGGCGGTGTCACCGTCCCGGGGGGCATCCCCACGGGCGCAGGGAGCCGGCACCGAAGCCGGGGGCTGTGCCGGCTGTGTGGGCTCGGCGGCACAGCCCGACGCCGCGGGGCTCGCGGTAATTATTCTTATTGCTGCGGATATTTTTGGCTCCGTTGCTGCAGATGTTTTCGCAGCTCCGCGGGTTTTGCAGCGTGCGGCAGCGCAGCCCGGGCAGGCGCTGGCGGTTCAGCCCGGCGGGGCTGCGATGCCTCTCGCCGGGGGCCGCCAGGAGCCGCGGCCAGGGGCGCACGGGGATGGGCAGGCCGGCGATTTGAGGCTCGATTCATCAGAGCAGAACAAAAAGCGCCTTGTGCTGCCCGCCCGAGGAGCGCTGCGGACGGGGCCGCTTGCCATTACGCACGGACGGGGAGCCGGGAAGCGCCCGGGTGCCAAAAAAACCGCGTGGGAGGGCGACAACCCCTCGCCTCCCCCCGATTTAAGAGGGTCGCCAAGGGGGTGCCCACGCCGTGCTCGCGTGGCGTGGGGACGCCGCGGTCCCCGTGTGGGTGGCTGCAGCACGTGGGGCTCCCGGTGCTGGCGGGTCGCGTCCCCCCCCGGCGTGTCTGCGGGGTGAAACCCGAGCACGAAGCCGCGGGCGTGCGTCCCCCCCGGGAGCGTGGCGAGCTGCTGGGGGCCGCTGTCAGCCCGAACGTGATCCCAGCCAAAATTAGCCGGCACGCGGCTCGTCACCGGCCGCTCGCTTCACCTGGCTGTGAGTCAGCAGCCGGCTGCAGACAGGCTTTTAAAAATATCCCCAAATATCCCCGCAGCCTCCCGGCAGGCAGCGGGCACGGGCAAGGGAGCGGGGGCTGCCCCCGGCCCTGCTGCTTTTGGGGTTTCTGTGCCGGCCCTGTGCCGCCAGCTGCCTTTTGGTGACAGGGGCTTTGCCGAGGTCTCGCTCTTCCCGCGGGTGAAACGTCGGGAGGGATGGAAATCAAAGTGGCACAGCGCTTGCCTCAGAGCAAAGGGGCCGAGCTCGGGCTGGGGGGAGCGCGGTGCTGGCGGCGTGGCCGGTGGGGCTCTGGGACCCTGCCCCCAAATTCTGGGGGCTCGCCCTGGGTGCGCAGCCGGTGCAGGACCCCCCTCGCTGCCCCTGTCCCCGAGCACGCTGCAAAGCCTGGGGGGCTCAGCCCCACACTCCACTCACGCTCCCCCAAAATCCGTCACGCATCCCACGACCTCGATGGTGCCAAGTGCTGCAGCTCCCCGTGTGCCCCACGGTGCTGGGATGCAGCCAGGGCCAGGAATCGGCACCCAAATTATCTTTTTTTTGTTTCTTTGACTCCTCTCACACCACACCGAGCCCCCTCTCCGTGCTGGTGGGGGACACCACAGCCGTGTCCCACCGGCAGCGCCCCGTTGGCTGCGCCCCTCGCCCTGCGCCTCAGGCAGCGCCCGAGGTCCCTCCGAGCCTTGGGTAGGGTGGCACAAATTTGTCGTCCTGGATGGGAGGAGATTGGGTTGTGGAGAGGTTTGGGAGCTCCAGGCATGTGTGCACAGGCTGCGGTGTGCCCTGCATGGGAGCCAGCCCCATGCTCTGCAGCCCCCAGCGCATGGGGACGAGGACAGGGATGGGGTTGGGGACAGGGATGGGGTCAGGGACTTTGAAGGGGACGGGCACTGTCCCTCGAGCCGTGAGGGCAGAGGCAGCACGGTGCCGTGGAGAGGCGGAGAGGGGACGGTGGCTCTTGGAGTGCTCCTGGGAGCAGGAGGCAGCCGAGGAGCACGGTGCCTGCGGAACCCGGCTCCTGACGGCACCGGGTCAGCCCACAAAAACCCCAGCCCTGTGCTGGCCCGGGAAGGACAGCAGGACACGGAGAGATTCAAAGCAGCCTGAAGCGAGAAGGCGAGACACATCCCAGCGCCACCGGCCCCGCAGCACTGCTGCTGCTGCCCTCCTCCCATCCCTGCCCACTGGGGGAAACTGAGGCACTGAGCACCCTTCTACACCACATTGAGCATCAGTGGGGACAGCCCAGGGGGCACAGCCCCAAGAGGGGACAGCCCCGGGGGGGCTCAGCACCCTCTTTCCCCTCCCCAGCCGCTCAGCACCACCACGCAGGGCTCGGCACCGGGTGACGTTGCCGTTTTGGTGGCTTTTTTCCCCCCCCCGAGCCTGAGCTGCAGACTGCGGCAAACTCTTTTTTTTTTTGAAGGGGGAGAGGATTTTATGTGCTCCTTTCCCCCCCCCCCCCCCCAAGTAATTACAACTGCAGCACGGGCTGCTGCTGGGCCCATTTGCATAAACAGTTTAGCAACTGTGCTGCCTCGAAATGGTGCCGCTACCCCGGCTGCTTTGCATAATGCGCCGCTTCCCCGACCTCATCCTGCCCTAATTGGCCTAATTGGCCTGACGAGCCGGGACCTCCCGAACCGGGTCAGCCCCGGGGTCACGCTGAACCCTGCCCGCGCCGTGCGTCCCCGACCCCGGTGGGGTGGATAAACGCTGCCCCCCCCTTGCAGGAGGGACACACGCGGTGCTTCGTGCGCCTGCAGCTCCCCCGGCTCCGCCACCACCCTGCCACGTCCCCGGCACCGTCCCTGCCTCCGCGTGGCCACCGTGCCACCGCCACGTGCCGGCTCCGTGGGGCGGGCGGCGCCGGTGCCCCCGCGTCGCGCCGGCGAAGCCCAGCGGGACCCCGGGGACGGACGGTGCCGTACGGCCGCAAACAGTCGGCACCTTGGGAGAAGCCGGCAGCCTCTCCGACGTAATTAAAGCCGGCACCTTGTCAAATCGAGGCTGCTCGCTCGCACGACATGAGCACGAGGGGGAAGAGGTGGGACGGGGCCCCGGGAGCCTTCCCGGCGCTGCCGCTCCTGCTCGGTGCCCGCCGCCACGGTGAGACCGCGGCCGTGCTGCCACAGAAGGGATGGGGTAAATAAAGGGCCGGGGGCATTTGGGGCAGCACGAAGCCTTGCTGGGGCACGAGCAGCTTTGGGGTGTGGGGTTGGACCCCAGATGTAGGGGAGGCTGCAAGGAAACCCTGCTGCAGGGGCGCAGCTGTGGCTGAGAGTGATAACAGGAGGGATAACGAGAGGGGTAATGAGAGGGATAACGAGAAGGTTGATGAACCTGCGCAGCCCCATCCCTCCTGGCCACCCCTCCCCGGGGGATTCACGGGGCTGTGCCCCTCTCCGTGCCCCCCAGCCCCACGGGGATGTGAGCCCACGCTGCTGGCAGCCCTGCCAGGGGCACGCAGCGCCCGCGTGGCACCGGCACGCTCGGCCCCGCAGCTTCCCTGCTCGCCAAAGCGGCTTTTGGGCAGCCAGCTGAGCGCTCAGCAGAATCGCTCCTTCCCATTACGGCAGGAGGAACGCATTCGAGGGGAGAGAATTACACCTCGGCCAGAGGAAATTTTTGCCTACAGATTAAACGCCTCGCTCCCTTTGGCTGGAGGCTGAGCCTGAGCCGAGCGCGGCCGCAGCCTGGGTGGGCGCACGGGGGCTGCTCGGTTGCTGCCCCCGGCCGGGGCTCGGTGCAGGGGGGGGGGGGGCTCCGGCAGCGCTGCCCCCTCCCAGCTCCGCGGGGAGCTGCGGCCTCGCGCTGCTGCGGCAAACTGCTGACACATCAGCCGAAACCTCTAATTAAAACCATAATGATAAAGGAAAAATGTGGGCTACGAGGCAATCAATAACGGAACAAAACGCGCTCCTGCAAGGGCTTGTTTCCTCGGACGCAGGGCCCCGAGGGGCTTCGCAGAGCCGTGATCTGGATGCGAGCTGTGAACCCTCACAGCGGGATCGTCAGCCTCAAACCCATCCTCCCTGCCCAGCCCTGCGTGGGGGGGACACGAAGGGGACGCCCAGAGCGCCGGGGGACACAGGGCCTGGCACTGCCCATCCATTTTCTCTCCACCACATTAATCAACCGCAGGAGAAGCCACACGGCTGCGATCATCTTGGTTGTTGGACTCCAACAACAACAGCGAAGGTTGGCTCCATCCCCACGGGGGGGCTGGCGATGGGGAGGGCCCCCAAAATCCAGCACCCACAGGGGGTCCGTGCCCAGCACCGCCGGGTGCTGTTTGCTACCCGGGCGATGTGCCCGCGGTGCGGTGAGGGAACGGCCGCGCCGTCCGGCGTAATGGGTCGTGTTAGGAGCCCGAGAGGTGCCCGCAGGGAGCAGTATTGGTAACAGCACGCCGTAATTCCCGGATTTATCCCAGCCAGGCTGGCTGAGCTGGGCTGTCTCGGCGGAGCCGTGCTCATGCTGAAGCTGAGCGCCGTGCCCGGGGTGCTCGTGGCACCCAAGCGCGCCAACGCCGGCTGCCGGTGTGCTCCAGGAGCCTGCGGCGCTGCCAGCGGTCACTTCCCTGCCGGGCCCTGCTCCAACTCGCCAGAATCAGGGGAAAAAGCTGCTAAAAATGTGCTGGCACCGGAGCCCCAGCAGTACGGGCTTCCTGCCTGGCGGCATGGCACGGCGCGGTGCGGCACAGCGTGGCACGGCATAACTTGGCACGGCACAGCGTGGCACAGCATGGCACGTGCCTCCCCAGCTTCCCACCCTCTGCTCTCCCAGCCAGCGTGACACCTGCGTGTCCCCAGGGGGGGGACACGACACCTGCGTGTCCCCAGGGGACACACGACACCTGCGTGGCCACCAGGCGCGGGGGACATGGTGCGGACACCATGAGCAGGGGACATCGGCCTCCAGCCCAGCACAGCGAGGCGCAAAGCCTTCCTGCCCCCCGACCTCGTCCCTTCCCAGATACAGCGTCACCATCCTGTCCCCATCCATGTCCTCATCCTCATCCCCATCCCCATCCTGTCCCCATCCATGTCCCCGTCCCCATCGCCATCCTGTCCCCATCCACGTTCCCATGCCCATCACCATCCTGTCCCCATCCAAATCCTTGTCCCCATCCTATCCCCATCCTCGTCCCCATCCTATCCCCATCCCCATCCCATCCCCATCCCCATCCCCATCTTACCCCCATCCCCATCCCATCCCCATCCCTGCGTGGCCAAAGGTCTCTCCTCTTGCTTTAAGCCCCAGCGCCTCCGATGCACGAACGAAGGAGAAGGGGAGGCGAGGCAAAAAAAAAAAAAAAGGGGGAAAAATAAAAAAAAAATAAAAGAGCTGCTTTCTGCTCAGCTCCTGGAGGACTTGAGCATTTAGCAAAAGAGTTTAAAAGCTTGCTGACCTGGCACGCTTGAGGAGCTGAGATTACGGAGAGAAAACCTTTCAAGCGCCCGAGGTGCCGGGGGAGGCGGGGGAGGCCGGCGAGCGTGGCGCTGGCGCTGCTGCCTGGGGGGGGGGGGACGAGCGGCCCCCAGTGAAGACCACGGAGCCGACCCCACTCCCAAATCACTGCCCCACCAGCAGGAACTGGGTGCTGGAACACCGAGCACCCCGTGGGGACTGGGAGGTTGGGGACCCCTGGCCGCGGTTTTGGCAGCGGCGGGGTTTGGTGGTGGTGGGGGTCCGGCAGCATGCCCCCCCCCGGCTTCCCTGTGACACCTCCACCTGTCAGCTATGCTGTGTGGCCCCACGGTGCTGACAGAGCCAGCGGTGGGTGGATGGATGGACGGACAGATGGACGGGGTGATGGGACCCCCAAATACATCGCCGCGCCGGAGGCAAGCGGCGGAGGCGCAACGGGGATGGCACCGACCTCTGCGCCCCGGGGAGGGGGCTGTCACCCTGCCCCCGTGCCCCACAGAGGGGGCTGTCACCCTGTCCCCACGTCCCATGGGGAGCTGCCACGATTCAAGAGCCCCTGAGGACAACTGGGACACGGCAAAGTCCGAGCCCAGGCGGGCACCGAAGCCCGAGGATGGGGCAGCAGCACCCAGGGGGACACGGGGACACGGGGACGTGCCGGTGGGGGCTGCCGTCTCCCAGGCAGGCCGCCCACCCTGCCGCCAGCCCCCCTGCATCTCCGCAGCTCCATACCCCCAGGGAATTGTTTTTATTAAGCCGCCCTGCTCGGGCTCCTCGCTGGCAGGAAGGATTAACGCCACCGCAGCCTCTCCGCTGCTGTGCGCTCGGGTTTCCTGCTGCAAACGCGCCCCTGGGATTGTCCCCAAGAGCTGTGGGGCTGCAGGAAAAGCTGCAGGAGCCCCGGGTACGGTGCCACCGGGGTCTGTGGGGATGTGGTGCTGGGCACGAGCCGAGGAGCTGGAGCCGGGTCCGTGGGGCTGGGAGGCAGGAACCACGAGGGCACCGAGGAGGGGACTCCCCTGTCCCTGTCCTGGGGCTGGTGGCAGCTCTGCCTGCTTGCAGGGTGTTGGGAACACGGCCCTGGGCACCCCACGGCCCTGGGCACACCTCCTGCAGCCTGCATGCCCCCCATCCCCACCCCATCCCCTCCTCTCCCACTGCTCCCAGCACGCGGCGGGGCCGTGCCCAGTGCCTGGAGCCCCCAGTGCCATGGGGGGGGGGGGGCAGTTCTGTCACCCTGGGGTGCCAGGAGCGAGGGGAAGAGCAAAGCCATCGGCGCCCGAAGAGGGCGGTTTTACCCTGCCAGTCCTTCAGGGAGACGGCTAAGGGCTGCGGAGGGCATTTTTTTGATCCTGTGCTGAAATTATGAATCACGGCGTAATTGCACAAAATGGATCTCGCGCTCGGGTGGCACCGAAGTTTCAATCAGAGGAGTCGCACGAGTTGGGGAATTTTCATATCAAGAGGCCTTAATGAGCACACATGAAAGACAGGGGAGGCGGGGATGGGAGGCAGGTTCACGCCGAATCCTACAAACAAACACCCCGGAGCTCACGGGCGAGCTGGCCGGACACCCCGCACACCCCGCACGGCCCCAGCTGTGCCCCCACCGAGAGCAGCGGGGCCACGGTGACCGGCGCACGGCTCCGGGGGCAGCCGGATGCTTTCTCCTTCAGAAGATCAAAAGCGAGTAATTTAGGGTTTTTCATCTCAGAATCTAAAGCTGCTCCCCTGCAGGGCGATTTCTGTAATTAGCATTCGCTGAGGCCACGCAAGGTCGGCCCGGCCACGGCTCCCTCCGAGGATGGCCCTGAGGAGCCAGCCCGTGGCCTGGCCTCGCGTCGGTGCCGTGGAGGTGCTGGATCAGCCCCTGCTTCCCACAGCATCTCCAGCGTCTGCCACGCATCCAGCGTGCACCCATTGTGCATCTGCCCTGCATCTGCTCAGCACCCGCTGTGCAGCCCCCGTGTCTCTGCTGTGCATCCATCACGCATCTGTCCTGCACCCGCTGTGCTTCTGCTGTGCTTCTGCTCTGCATCTGCTGCACACCCACCCTGCAACTGCTTTGCATCCTCCGTGCATCCTCTGTGCATCCTCCGTGCATCCTCTGTGTATCTGCCATGAATCCTCTGTGGATCCTCCATGCATCCTCCATGCATTCTCTGTGCAACCATTGTGCATCCTCTGTGCATCCTCTTTGCATCCTCTTTGCATCCTCCGTGCATCCTTTGTGCATCCACCATGCATCCTCCGACATCCTCTGTGCATCCTCCAAGCACCCTCCATGCATTCTCCGTGCAACCATTGTGCATCCTCTGCGCATCCTCTTTGCATCCGTTGTGCATCCACCATGCATCCTCTGTGCATCCTCCAAGCATCCTCTGTGCAACCATTATGCATCCTCTGTGCAAACGTTGTGCACCCACTGTGCATCCCTCCTGCATCCACGTGTATCCACTGTGCATCCTCGCTGCATCCCCGGTGTATCCTCTGTGCACCCGCCGTGTGTCCACCATCCACCATGCACGTAGCGTGCATCCGCCGTGCTTCTGCTGTGCGTCTGCCATACATCTGCTGCACACCCACCCCGCACCCTCTGTGAGCCCACTGTGCATCCGTTGTGCATCTGCTGTGCATCTGCTGCACATCCTCTGCGCGCCCGCCGTGCATCTGCCGCGTGCTCGCTGTGCGCTCGCCGTGCATCCCTCGCACAGCCCCTGCACAGGGGCAGGGCACCCCCTGCTCGTTCTCTGTGCACCCTGCACGCCCCCGCTGTGCATTTGCTGTGCATCCATCCTGCCTCCCCCCTGCACCCGTGGTGTATCAGCCGTTCACGTGCTGCACATCCACCCTGACACCGCCGCGCATCCTCCACGCAGCGCAGCTCCGCAGAGGGCAATGTGAACAGCCACAGAGGACCTGGATCTGCTCTAACTCCTGCACTTCTCCCACCCCATCTGCTCAAAGGGGCCCAATTCGACTCAAAGGGGCCCAATTCGCCGCCCCCCTGCACACGCTGAGGACACATCGGGTGGCAGGGACGAGGCAAGCACAGTGCCCGGTGCCTTCTGCTGTCCCCTGGGTGTCTCTGGGGAGGCTGCAGAGCTGGAAGCACTGCTGGCCATGGGATGGAGAGGACAGAAGCGTGGCTGTCCCACCCCAGCAGGAAAACTGAGCACGGCACACCATCCCCTAGCAGCTCCCCACGTACACCCTGGCAGGCAGGGCCAGATCCAGGGGCACCCAGGGGACCCGCGGTGGTGTCTCCATTGCCCCGAGCCAGCCCAGCTCGTCGCAGAGGATGCGCAGAGCAGGTGGCAGGGAGATGGGGCTGGCAGACCTTGAGCTAACAACTGCTTGAGTCAACCTAAAGCTAACGGGAAACAGACAGAAGGGCAGCGATGTCGGGGGGGGGACACAGACACCCCACCGGGGAGCTGGGGTTCCCATGAGAGCCGTGCTGCGGGCGAGGAGAGAGTTACGTGCACAGGAGGTGCAGCGGCACGGTGCAGGTACCCCAACGGTCTGGGGGGGGGGAACGGTGACACCCAGAGCTGGGGTCACCCCCTCTGCACGTGGCACCCGCAGCCTGAGCCCTTCCTCCTCCTCGCCCTGTCCTCTCCTCCCCGCACTGGCCTGGAGCCTCTGAGCGCAGCGGGTGCTCTGTGCCGCTTCGTGCTTCCTCTGCACTTTCCCTTTCTGCAAGCATCATCTCTGCGCTTTCCTTTTTTTTGCAGGCGTCATTGCCAGGTGCTTTTTGGGGCCACGGCCTTTGCGGTCTTTCTGGGGCACACTCAGCAACCTCACCTGGCACCCTGCAGGATGCAGCCCCCCGCGTGCCATGCCCGGCACAAACAGCTCTCGTTATTGCTTTCCACGCAAATATGAAGGTAAAAGAAGAGGCAAGCGAGCGCTCTCCCACCTGCCCCTGGCCCCAGTGGGGAGAAACATCCGGCACAAGAGGAGATTTAGGGGTCATGGGGAGACGCCACCTCCCAAATTTACGCATTGGCTTCCAAGACAAAGCACCATTCCTGTGGCAACAGCGTGCCACGACCGGCGGTGGCACAGGGCTCTTGTCCACCCCTAGCACACAGCACGGACACCTGGCCATAGGGACACTCAGTGACGCACGAGTGTGGCAATTCCTGTGCCATGGAAAGCCCCCCACCCGCTGCATCTCCCCGCAGCCCTTCGGCGAGGCAGTTGGCACCCTCTGCCATCGTCTGCACCCGCGCCCGCGCCGCGCGCTCCTACCTCTCGCTGCAGCACCAGCTCCTTGGTGAAGTGCGTGGCCTCCTCGCTGAAGGGTTCCCCCTCCTGCACCAGCCCCGGCAGGTTCCTGGCTCCACGGGGACACTCGATACCTGCAGGGGGAAAGGAAAGCGTTGGGAGGGGGCTGCCGTGTACCCGTGCGCCCACCCCGGTGGCCCGGTGGCTGCCCCAACCCCGCGTGGCACGCGGCCGGTGGCTTCGGGCTCTTGGTTGGCAGCAGCGCTGCTCCTTCCCTTTACGGCGGCCGCAGGGCTCGTGCAGCTTCACGGGCTGTAAAACTATATGGGCGAGGAAATGAAAATTGATTCCCCGGCTCCACGCGGCGCAGCCAGAGCAGTGCCAGGCCTCGCTGCTCCCGCCTGGCACCGGGCTTGGCTGCGGGGCTGCCGGCGGCTCATCGTGGGGTGGGACGGGGGCACCCCATGTACCCAAGGGGGCTGCAAAGACCCCCACGCCGGGAGCTGCTCCCTGCACAAATCCTAAATAATCACTGGGCAAGGCAGGGCTGGGGACACAACCCGAAGTGCACACTTGGTGGAGGAAGGCAGCGTGCAAAGACTTTGCCACGGCACCGGCGGTGCCACCTCCAGCCTAGGCGCACCATAACACCCCCTGGACCCCCAGAACCCCCAAAACCCCCAACTGGTGGGCACGGGGCCCGTGCAGAACCCACGACAGCCCCTGGGCCGGGCCAGGGAGGAGCTGGCAGTGCGGGGGGCTCGGTGACAAGCCCACAGGCTGGGGGTAGTGCTGCGCCCCTGTCCCCATCCCCAGTCCTTGTGCCCCTGCCTCGTGCCGGAGGGGGACAGCCCTGGCTGCCTCAAGCACCGAGCCTAATTCCAGGCTGCTCCCATTACCTCTAATAGCCGCCTGCACGATAGCACTGGCTGAGAGCTCCTGATAAGCAGGTATTAATTCTGCCCTATTATTACAGCCGCGCGGGCAGGTCAAGCACCAGCCCTACCCCCCAATCTCGGCAGCCATCGCCGGGAATTGAAATACCGAAAAAAAAAAAAAAAAAGAGGGGAGAGGAGGAGGCCGAGTGCTGCAGGGCTGGATCTCTGGCTCGGTGCAGAGGCCGGGCTGTGCACCACGTGCCCCAGACCCAAACCAAGACCCGGAGCCGCCGTGGCACAGCCGCTGCTCCCTGACTCGGTTTCCCCAGGTGCGGAGGGTGGTGAGAGCCCCGGGGTCCCCTCGTGCAGCACGCTCCCCGAGCCAGGCTGCTCCGCAGCCACAGAGGCGCAGGTTATTAAACGGGGAAGTGCTGCATTATTAATTTTATTTTACATAATTTGCTATTAATGAAGTGCCCAGAGTTACATTTAGCGGCTGCCCGACCCCGTCGGTCTATAACGGGAAAGCGCAGAGCAGCGCTCTGAGGGATGCGGTGAGGCCGGTGCTGGCGTTACCCCAGCTCATGGCACGGCCCCAGGAACCATCGGGGGTGCTCAGCCTGCAGGACCGTGCTGCCGGGGTGCAGGGAGGGTGCTGTGGGGTCCAAGAGCCACCCCACAACACCCTGGGACCGGCACCACAACGGCTGGGGACGGGGCTGTCCCGGCACGGGGGGACCGTGGCACGTGGTGGGATCACCGGGGTGATCAGGGTGCAGGCACGAGAGAAGGGGATGGGATTAAAGCACAGCACGGCCCGGTGCTCCTCACCGTGCAGGACAGACAGACGGACACCAATAATTCATGGCAAGCACGCGGTGAAGCCGGCACCACAAAGGGCAGACCCTGCAGCAAAGCCACGATAGGAACCTGGCCGGTGATTGATCGCCTGAACAGGAATTTTTCTGTTTAGCAGAGCCCCCATCCTTTATCTACGTGCTGTTTCTAATCAAAAAGCCTGCTTAGGGTCAGGAGCAGACCTGGCTGCGGGGCACCTCCCGGCACGGTGCAGGGGGCACCCAGCGCTGCCGGCACGCAGGCGCCGTGCGCCAGCAGCAGCACTTCCAAAATGCTGCTCCTGCACCTTAACCAAGTGCTGACGGGCACGCAGACGCAGCTGGGCCACGGGGGGGGAGCCAGCAGCCACCCTGAGAGAGGGGAGAGCAGCCCCTGAGAGGCTGGGGGGGGCGCGAGCACAGACGATGAGAAGCGCCGACTTAAATCAAGGTTTCCTGCTCGCTGATTTTGCTGGCGATTAAAAGCGGTGATTTGAATCACTCGAAATTAAACCTCTGCACCGTGGGCCGTGATGGGCGAGGAGGGGGCTGGGGGAGGCTGCAGGAGAGGGCTTGCTGGGCCAGGAGGCCATCTGCTCCGAGAAAATATGTGCATTCCTATCCCATCCTCATCCTCATCCTCATCCCCATCCCCATCCCCATCCTCATCCTCATCCTCATCCTCATCCTCATCCTCATCCTCATCCCATCCCCATCCCCATCCCCATCCCCATCCTCATCCTCATCCTCATCCTCATCCTCATCCTCATCCTCATCCTCATCCTCATCCCCATCCCATCCCATCCCATCCCATCCCCACCCCGTTGCCTCCCACCCTCGCCATCACCACGACTGCAGAGCTGGAGCAGGGTGGCAGCCAAAAAAGCCTTTTTTTCCCCTCTTTTCCCTCCCCCCTCTCCTCCGTGCTGTCTCCAAGGGAAGCAAAACATTTCCAGGCAGTCTGGCAGGAGTTTGGCAGTGGTGACACGCAGCAGCCAGCTGCCAGCCCCCCCCAAGAGCCCCCCGAGGATGAGGGGTGCCCCCAGCCCTGCCCGCTCCCCATCCCGGTCCCCGAAGCAGCCCCTGGAGCATCCGCACCCCCTGCCCCAAAAAAACGGGGTAGGAACAGAGGATTTCTGTAAAGGCAGCAGAACTCGGGGTGGGGAGAGTGGGCGATCCAGCGGCTTCGTCAGCGAGCTGAGCACCGGCAGCCCGGCCCCAGGGGGCTCCCCGGGCTGGGGGGGTGTGGGGGCAGGCACGTGAGCAAGCGTGCACCCCCCCTTGTGCGCCGTGCACCTTTTGGGGGCACACGTGAGATCGGTGTGAGGTGTTCGCCAGGGCTCCTGCCTTCGCCAGGAGGATTCTGGCGCCCTTCCTCCTCCTCCTCCTCTGCGCAGCGAGCAGGGGCTGGGGGGAGGGAGCCGCGGCTGTGCGCTAGCAGCCTCCAACAGCGGCGAAAGATGCTTTTTGTGCAGAAAGTGATCTGAAGCAGCAGCCGAGGAAGTGTCCAAGTGCTTAAACCCCAAACACCAATTAGGAGCGCGGCGCTGCCGCAGCCCGGCGCGGGCTCGGGGGGGCCCCCACTGAGCGCTGCATGCACGAGCCCTGCACCCTGCACCAGATGCCACGTTGGGTACGCTCACAGCCCCTGACGCCTCTTGAAACCACACGAGCGAAGCCTGTTTTGGGGGAAAAACAAAAAAAAGGCACCTAGGAAGGATGCGATGAGCGCGTCCAACCCCAGCACTACGCATCCGCCGCGCGGCACGGGGAGGGGGACACCCGGCAGAGATGTGAGCGCAGCCATCAAAGTTGCACAGCTCTTGAGAAAACTAAATAAACCTGAAGACGTGGATCTGATGCTCTTCCCGGGGAGCCGTAATGTATTAATCTGCGCAGATGAGGGATGCAGTTTAAAACACTGCAGCGTGCGGCTGCCGCTGCTTTCCCCCGGGGTCCCGAAATAACTCCGCTACAAATCACTTCTGCTCAGCGCCGCCGGGCAGCAAACCACGGCTGGGGCATGGCAATGATGGGAGCGGCCAGGGCAGGGGGCTGGGGGCTGCTCCAACCCCATCCCTGTCCCCATATCCATGCGGGGACAGGAGGAGGGCAAGGGCTGGGGACAAGCATCACTGCAAACGCCCCCGTGCGCCCCCCAAGCCGTGGGGAGATGCGATGGGGCATCAGCTTGGAATGGTGTTGGACAGACCTTTAGGGGCGCATGAAAACTAACCTAGCACATCCCTCAACAGCTGCCCCATGGGTGCAAAATAAAATTTGTCACGGCACCAGCACGGGCAGCAGAGGGGCAGGCGCCTGCCTGCATCTTGCTGGGGGACCCAGTGCGCCCCCTCTTCCCTTCGCCGTGCTGTCGCCTTCCCCACCGGCACGGCGAGGCAGCGGCAGCGGTGTGAGGTCTCGGCGCCCCGTGCTCCTGCCTGGAGCACTTCTGCCATTGATGAATGCCTGAGATTGATCTCCGGCAGGATTTACAGGGTCTTTGAGAAATAGAAAAGGCGAGCAGAAGGGAGGACAGGAGCCGCGCGGGAGCATCAGTCACCGGAACGGAGCCGCCCGGTAATTGCGGGCAGCGCAGGAGCGAGACCTGAATGTTGAAGCCCCGCGCCAGGACCTCGGTGCACCAGAAGGACGCGAGGTTTGGGGCTGGATCCTGACACGATGCACGTGCCCTGCTCCAGGGGGGCGCAGAGCTGGCCCCCGGGGACGCCCGGTGACGCCGCCGTCCCCTCCCTCTCGTGCGCCGTGCCCGAGCCGCGGCGTCCCGGTGCAGGCGGTGCCCACGGCGCTGGCACGCGCGGCGGCCTCGAGTCGTGATGGCAACTTGGCTGCTGCCGCGCAGCCCGTGTGGGAGCGCGGCGTTATTTTTAACACCAGTCCCTACCAAAATAGAGGCTGTCGGGAACAGGGAAACAGACGGCAGCGGGGAGGCGGGGGGCGGCCGGGCGCAGCCCCAATCGCGCCATCCGCAGCCCGGGTGGGGGGCACGGCTGGGGACCCCCGGTGTGGCACGGTGCCGCCAGGAACGGTGGCAGGAGAGCTAAACACGCGCTGCCCGGGCGCAGGGGCAGGTTGTCGGGTGCTGGGGGGATCCCATTTCTCAGACCCCGGGTTGTGAGGAGCAAAGCGGTGCAAGGGGGGGTGATGGCCCCATTATCAGAGGATCTGTGATAAAACGGGGCTGGGGGCACTCGTCCGATGGGGATGGGAGAATGGCTGTGCAGCCCCTACATCCCATACAGCCCCTTCATACCCTATAGCCTGTACTGCCCCTACATCCCATATAGCCCCTGCATCCCATATATCCCATATAGCCCCTGCATCCCATACAGCCTGTAGAGCCCCTATATCTCAAATAGCCCCTAAACATCCCGTACAGCCTGTACAGCCCAGCTCATACAGCTGATTTATCCCATACAGCTCGTACAGCCCGTATATCCCATAAACCCATCAGGTCATACAGCCCATAAGGCTCATATATCCTGTACACTCATCAGGTCATACAGCCCATATATCCCATACAGCCCATATAGCCCATACATCTGCAGCATTTGGGGTCTCCGCATTGCCATCCTGCACACCTGCAACATCTGGGGTCATTGCATCCTCACCCCATTCACCTGGAGAATTTGGGGTCACCACATCCCAACCCCACACACCTGCAGCATCTGGGGACACTGCATCCGGACACTACAGGGCCATAGCATTTGGGGTCACTGCATCCTGACACCGTGGGCCCACAGCATTTGGGGTCACCACATCCCCACCCCACACACCTGCAGCACCTGGGGTCACCACATCCTGACGCTGCGGGGCCACAGCATTTGGGGTCACCATTTCGGGGCTCAGTTCCCAGCTCCACCCCGTGGCTGCGCAGCCCCACGTGAGACAAAAAAATGAGGCAATGCCAAAAATCGGGTAAAAATGCATCAGCTGCACGGGGCATGAAGCTAGGAAGGGCTCCGGGGTGTCTCCAGTCCCATGCCACCCATGGTGTGTCAGAGCGAGGTCTGGAGTGTGCGCAACCTCCGCAGGCTGCAGCCGTGCCCTGAAGCTCAGGGAGAAACCTCATTTTTGCCCTTTTTCCCCTAAAAGCACCAACACACCCTGACACAGTGGGGCTGCAGACGGGCTGTGCTCACCCAGCATCCAGATGCCCCCGGGACCCCGCAGTGCCTGGACGGGGACCCCACATCCCGCGGTGTCACCGGTGAGCTACGGCCACTCCAACAGGAGATGTCACGCTGAGGGGGGGGCGAGACCCTTGCCAAGGGGGTATCGGCTGCAGCTCAGCCCCCCCGGCACAGATAAACACCGTGACCCCCACCCCACCTCGTAAATACGGCGCCGCGCTGTCGCCTCGGCACGATTTAGGGCCCCGACCCTCGGCGCCCTGCTGCACGCTGACAGCGCCGTGCCGGGGCGCAGGAGCCTCGGGGTGAGCCCCCCCTCTGCTGGATCCCTCCCGCTGGCGCTGCCGTGGGCCCCCGCACCCCGAAGGCGGCGTCAGGCTCCGGAGTCTGGCTGGGGAAGCGGAGCGCGGGATTAAATTAGTGCCTCTGTATTTGCACATATTTATAGCGCGCCGACGTATATATTTTAGCTGGGAAGACGGCGTGAGGCTCCCTGGAGAACATCCCCGAAGTCACATTGACAGGGGACCTGTCTTCGCTTCATGATGCTCATTTGCATTTGACTTTAAAAAAAAAAAAAAAAATTAAAAATGAAGGCGGCTTTGAGGAATCGCGGGGATTTGTCCCGTTTTTGGGACAAAACCCACGCCGCCGGGCAGCGGGGCCGGGGCAGCTCCGGCTGCGGCAGCGCCACGCTGAGAGGAGAAAGCCTTCAGTGGTTCCTGCCAAAACCGAAGGAAATGGGAAAAAAAAGGAGTGTGTGTGCACGGGGAAAGCCCACCCTGGCTCGCTGCCGCCCCATGCCCCTCGTCTCTCATTATTTTACGAGGCAATTACTTCGGCAATTAGCCAACGGCCGCACCGTGCCGGGGCAATGCAGCAGCCCCGGGGGCGATGCTGGGACCTGCGCCCCGGTTGTGGTGCTGGGACCAGTGCCCCAGTTGTGGTGCTGGGACACTTGCCCCGGTTGTGCCGTGCCAGCAGCCAGGGGAAGAAAACAAATTGCCAAATTTGTCAAAATTGTCAAAGCAGGGGTGGTGCACAGAAGGATCACTGGCACCGGGCCCTCCCCATGGCACGGCTGGGAGCGAATTTGGCCCCTGCAGCCTCGTGCCCCGGCCCCAAGCTCACTGCATCCCCCCCCCCCGTGCCGAAATCCCTGGCCTGGGAAGCCGCCAGCCCCCGCAGCCGCCTGGCCTTTCGTTAGCTGCTCGGCTGAATAATTGATCAGGCTGCACGGGGCTCATTAGGGGCGGGGATGCTTCAATAACCGAGTTTGGCTTACGCAGGGTGAAAGTTTAACTTCCCGGCGCCGGGAGCGAGGAGGGAGCGCCCGTTTGGGATCTGGGGGTGGCCACAGGGGACCCTCTGCTCCTGCCAGGGGTGGGCCGGGGCGAGGAGGCTGCCAAGCAGTCCTAATTACGCAGCTCTAATTAATATGTGGAAGGACAGGGAAAGCACAGCAGGCGTGGTGGTGATCGGGTGCCGGCACGTGCCAACGGGTGCCGGGGAATTCCCGTTCCCACCGCAGCCCTCCCGGCGTCACCTCCCACCCCTGGGTCCTGCGGAGCCTCCCACCCTGACCGGGGTCACCCCTGCCCCCCTCCCCAGCAGAGGTGGCGCGTTGTCTTCCACGCTAATTGGCACTCTACCTGCCTCTTTAGCCTGTAATTAATGTCTACAAGTTGATTAGAGAGCTGGAGCTGGGGAAGTGTCCCCGGAGAGGTGCCGGGAGGAGGAAGAACTGCAGATCCCTGGTGCCGCAGGGATCAGGAGGGGACCGGGGAGCACCCGTGAGTGTTTCTGGCAGCACCACGAGCCCAGCGCAGCTGAGGCTCTGGGATGGGCAGCACGGGGTGAATCTGTGCAATGTGGGGTGATGCTGTGGAAATTGGGGTGATGCTGTGGAAATTGGGGTGATCCCGTGCCACGCAGGACGATCCCGTGCAGCGTGGATGCAGAGGCTGCTGTGCGCAGCCACATCTCCCCTGGCAACACGGCACCCACGGCACCGAACACCCCAAAACCTTCACTCCCAGCCCGGCCCCTTGCTTCGCAGGGTGGTGACACCCCCCCCCCACGGCTCGTTATTCCCAGCCCTCTAATTGAGCTGTCTGCCGAAGGGCAATGTGGAGGTGGCGAGGGAGGTGGCCGGGGTGACTCAGCCGCGGCAGGAGGCGAGCGGCGCACCCTGCGCGCAGCGGCACCCCCAGGGCTCCGGGGACCCTGCGGGGGCTCGGGGCCGCCTGTGCCAGGGGAGGGTCACGACTTTGGGAACTTTTCGGAGCCCGGGCACCCCCAGCAAGGCGACAGCCCGTCGGTCTCCACAGCAACGGGGATTAAATATAACTTGCAGCGAGCGCGCTCCCCCCGGAGCCATCCATCCATCGCCCGGCCGCCGGAGCGGCCCCCCCGCCTGCTCCCATTTGATTTAAAACCCACCCAACCAAGCCAGAGCCCCTGACCTGCAGCGAGGGGCTGGGAACGCCATGTGGGATGGCAATGGGAAGGGATGGGAGCACCCCAAGCATCCCACCAGGCCCACAGGAGCCCCCCGACCTCGCCAAGGGAAGGGTTTAATTGCCACAGCGGTGCAGAGCTGAGCTCATGGTTCGGGTGTGCCAGCCCCGTGCATGCATCCAGCAGCACCAACATGAGGAGGAAGAGGCCAGGGTGTGCATGAGGGCCGGGAATCACAAATTCCCAGGGAATGGCAATGCAAGCAGTGGGAGTGAGGGTCCCAGGCCCCCTCCCCAGCCCCTGGTGTGCGGGGAGCGCTCGGAGGCAGCCGTCGGGATTCCCGCATGCGAAGCGCAGCCGAGCCCGACGGCAGCCTTCCGCAAGAGAAATATTTAAATATCACGAAATTCCTCCTCCCGAGCACGTGGGAGTTTTATCGCTTCTTAAAATTTTAATGTATCAGTCGCAGGCAAGGGGGAGTCTCATTTCCCTGTCTTTTGCAGCTGACTTTAAGAATGGTTAATTATAAATAAGGCAGCGCGACTATTTATACGCACAAGCGCAAGGAGAAGGACAGGTTTAGGACGCGCTTCCCACGCGGCAGGAGCCAGCCGGGAGCGCGGGGGGCCCCGATCCTGCGCCCTGGCAGAGCGGGGCTGGGGACCTTCGCCCCTCCGGGTGGCAGCGGGGACGTGCCACCGCCGGGAGCGCATGGTGTGACATCACGGCACGTCGCGTGACATCACGTCGTGTGACATCACATCGTGTGCCATCGCACCACGTCGAGCTGTGTGACATCCCATCGCATCGCCGTGGGGCTTTTGGTCCCCGGGGGGCAGCGGCGCAGCAGTGGCCGCTGGGGTGGCCACGTCCTGCAGCGGGGTGGCCCAAGGGGATGGGGACAAGGAGCCGGGGCACAGGCAAGGGCAGCACCCATGTGTGCAGGGCTCTGGGAGCTGCTCCCGGACCAGCCACGGTCCCTCCTGCTCCCAAAACGCTCTCAGAAGCCCCAGCAGAAGGGAAGGGGCGGCTCTGGGGGAGCCCAGGCTCAGCAAGCACCCGCACATCTCCGGCACTGCGGGAGCGATGGGACAGCCGGGGACCATCCCAGCGCCGTCCCCTGGGGAAGACCCCTCGGGTGGGAGCGGCAGGAGCTGTTGCTTACAGCAGCCGCGGTGTTGTTATCCCCATATACGGTCTATTTATACGCTTATTGAATTTTTCATAACCGAGTTGTGAACGATCAGCGTTCAGGGTCATCCTTCATATGCGGTTATTGCCATAGAAACCGGAGCGAGAGCGAAGCCGCCCCACATCGGCTCCCATGGAGGCACCGCGAGCACGCAGCACGGGCTGCCGGGGCTCCACGGGCTGCCCCGCGGCCTTCCTCACCCTCCTCATCCTCCTTGACCTCCTCCTGGAGCCACACATCACTGCCTGCCCTGTACCCACATCCCAGGAAGGTGGCGGGTCCAAACGCTCCCGGAGCACGGCCATGGGGTGAAGGGCGGCTGCGATGTGCTGGCGAAGGAGGCTGAGCCCTGGTGGCACCGCGCACTGCAAGCGGGACCGTTTTGGAGGGGGAGCTCTGCAGTTTTTGTAGGACCTACCAGAACAACCACCATGTGCACGCCAAGACGTGCACCCTCCTGGTGCACCACAACTCTGGGGCGAAGCATCTCAGCTTCCCCACCCCTGTCCCCCAGCAGTGGGCACAGCCCAGGTGCCACCCTTGGGGACGCAGGACGGAGAGCAGCAGCAACGCCAAGACGTGCAGGAACCTCCCAAATCCCAGCCCCAAATCTGAGCTCGGGGAGAGGGCAGGGACAAGCACCCCAGGAGCACCAACTCTCCAGCCAGCTCCAATTAGTGCTGCCCCGCTCAATTAAACCCTCGTGCGCCCTAGCAGCAGGGGACGGGGTGCAGGGGGCAGAGGCATTTTCGGGAGCTCCGTGCGTGTCCCCGGAGCCGTCCCCGGCGTGGCGCGGCGCGGCGGCTCACCTGCCAGCAGGAAGGTGATGAGGCAGGTCTCCTTGGGCATGAAGAGCTTCAGGCGGGACCCGCTGAAGACGTACTCCACCACGGCCTCGGAGCGGCCGGCGCGCTGCAGGAAGGGCAGGAACTGCTTCGCCTTCTGGGTGTCCTGCGGAGAGAAGGGGGGTCAGCGCGCCGCGCCGCTCCCACAGCCCCCCCATGGCACCGGTGCTCTGGGGACAACGTTTTAACCCCCCCCACACCCCATATGGGGAGTGGGATGAGGGATGTGGGCACAGCTCGGGCGGCTTCCAGCCCACGCTGCGCCCTCCCCTCGCTGGTACCCACGGCCCCAACATCATCAGGGGAATGAGGCCAAATCCTGCTCCATCCTAACGGAGCACCCTGCAGGACCCCCTAGGACCCCCTCCCATCAGTCCTGTCCACCCAAAAGGGCTGGATCCATGCTAAGTAGCTCGGGCACAAGTTGGGCTCAGTGCTCACGGAGCCCCCCCCACACTTTGAAGCTGCGGCCTCGGCCGAGATCGCCGCCACCGGCGCGTTTCGGAGGCACGGCGCGCCGTGCCACGAGCTCCTGATTTATTCACCCGGGGAAGAAAAGTCAAAGCCAAGCAGCTCCTAAAATAAAACACAGCCAGGTGGCTTTGTATTTCACTCCGGCCTTAATTTAGAAAAATGAGCTGCGGAGGGAAGGGAGGGAGCTTGCCACAGCCCAAACCCCGCGCCTCCTCCGTCGAACCCGGACCCAAAGGAGCACGGCCGCGCTGTGCCGGCAGCTGCAGCATCCACGCCTGAACCACGGCGCCGTGGGGAGGGAAGGGATGTGGGTCTGTGGAATGCAGGCTCGGGGCTACGGTGGGAGCAGGGGTGGCTGCTGCTGGGGTTGTGGCAGGGCAGGTGGGGGCAGAGACGCCCCCAGGTCTCGCTGTGGTGTGGCTGTGGCGCTCGACGCTGAGTGGCTCCGCGCCACGTGCGCCACGGGCACCGCACGGGCCTGGGGAGGGCGCTCAGCAGATGTGCAGTCAAGAAGTTAATGCAACACATGTAAGTGCAATCTGCACGCAAAGGAAAACCACATTACCCCATGTTAACCACTTAGGCCGAACATATGCAAATCTAAAATGGGAGCCGCTAATGAAGGCTACTAATTAGCGGTAATCACTATGCAGTCACGATTTGATTAGCTGAGGGAAAAACGAGCTGCGTGAAGGAGCCCACCGGCAGCTCCGTCGTCCCACAGGTGCCAGGTGGGGAAGCCCCCGTGCCCTGGGGAGGGCGGTGGGGCAGCGAGGAAGAGCACGGCAGCAAGGATGCTGCGGGCCGGCACCACGCGCCTGCCGCTGCCAGCATCCGTGGGGCGCGGCGGTGTTCAAACGTGCTGGAGGATGACCTTAAAAATCCACAAGGATTTTGCATAACACAAAGCAGCTCTTCCGCAAGAAGGGAAGAGGCGTGCAGGCGCTGGTGGTTAATGTGGAATAATAAGTGGGGAGCGGCAGTCACCGCCGGCAGCGGAGGCACCGGAGTGCCAGGGCAGCAGGGAGAGGCCAGTCGGTCCTGGGGCTCCACTGATGCAGGGGGATCTGCGCTGCTTGGAGCTCAGCCGTGCTTCCCCGAGCTGCTCCTGATCCCTCCTCGCTCGCCAGAATGGATGTGGTGAGGTTTGGGCACCCATGGTACCAGGAGGAGAGAGACCGGGTTCAGGCACGGAGCTGCAGCACCAAACCGAGACCCCCGCCTGCACCATGGACACGGGGAGGCAGCACCAAACGCTGGGGGTACCGAGACCACCTCCTGCACCACAGTGCTCCCCCTCTGCTGTTCCCCTCCAGACAGCACCACTGCCAAAAAATGTGCTCAGTGGGACAGGAGCAGGGAATCTGATGGGGGAGATGGGCCCTGAAAACACCGAGTGGAGAGCGAGGGCACCACGGCTGGGACAGGAAAAGGAGCTTGGGGATGTGTCCGAGCCTCATGGCATGGGCACCCAGAGCTACAGCACCCCTGGGAAGGAAACCTTGGGTGCTGCCACGGGATGCCCATGTGCATGGCCGAGCATCCAGCACCAAGAGCAGGGCCGGATCCGTCCCTTGTCCGGAGGGCTGGCAGTGATTCCCGGGAGTGAATTTTGGGAGCGCTCGGGGCGGCTCTGGCTCCCCGGCACCGCGCACCAGCCCGGCACGGTGGCAGCGGCGGGCGCGTGACGCCGCGGCTGGCGGCCTTTGGGACGGGAGCAGCTGCTGCAGAGCTCGTGGCCGCCCAGCCCAGCCGGTGGCAGCGATCTGAAGGACACGCCGTGCGTCCTTTGCAGGAGGAAGGCGGGAGGAACGGACACGGACACGGAGCATCCTCCGCCGGCAGGACCCCGCGGGCACCTCGGGGCCGGCTGGAGCAGGGTGCTGCAGCTGGGGAGCGGCTTCCAGGGTACCCACAACACCCCCCAGGGCACTTAAATGAGCCAGGATTGCTTTCTGAGCCCCACGGTCTAGTCTCGGCGCCTAAATCCCATCCTTCCTAAATCCCTTCCTTCCTAAATGCCATCCTTCCTAAATCCCATCCTCTCCCTGCACGTGGAGCCACCCCCTGCACCCTGCGCACTGTTTCTGCGCTTGCTCCAAGCAAACACCTCCCCGCTCGCCTCTCCCAACTACCACATTGTGCCAGCTCGGCTCTGCCAATGCCCCCTCCTGCTCCTGCAACCCCACCGGGAACCCCTCCCGGGCTGCAGACCCCGTGGTCAGGCCCAGGAGCTGCACGGGGTCAGGGCTCCCAGCCCCAAAACCTCGCAGCCCCCCACCCGCAGCGCTGCGGACACTGGGCTGCTCGGCACAAATTCGGATGGGGAAGGGCAGCGATGGCACCAGAGCCGGGCAGGATCCATCCCCCACCACCGAGATCCATCCCCACGGAGCAGGGACCCCAGCCCCGCTCATCCCCCAGGGCAGGAGCCGCCCCCTCCTCATCCCCACTATTATTTTAACGCTTCCAGCGTTTAATTAGCTGGGGATCGAAGGAAAATTATGCATAAATACAGCGAGGAAAAATATCCTCGTAACTCCACTTTTATGTGAAGCGCTGCCAATTATGCAAAATTATTCAAGGACTCTGCCCAAGGACGGGAGGCTTCCAGGCGGCCGCACGCTCGCCCTCATGCCCGTGCCGGAGCGCGCGCCGTGTAAGGGGAGAGGCGAGCTGGTGCAGGTTTGTCTTGCACGGGCTGAATTATTTAACGAGCTGCTCCGGAGTAGAACCACGCTGCTTTGAGGTGCCCGTGAGCCCGGCTGGATGCCGGGAAGGGGGAGGAAGGAGAGCCGGCCTCTCCCCGCTGCACGGAGGGGAGGATGAGGAAGAGGGAGGATGAGGGAGAGGGGCTGCCCGAGCGCATCCCCATGCACTGAGCCCCTGAGATGTCCCCGGGCAGGACCAGGGGAGGTGGCTGGGGTGACAGCGGGGGGGCTGCGTCCTTCCCATGGGGCTGTGGAGGTTGGAGCTGTGGGATCAGCTCGCGGGGTGCTCAGGGGATTTTTGGGAA
Organism: Aythya ferina; assembly: GCF_964211825.1. Taxonomy (NCBI): domain Eukaryota; kingdom Metazoa; phylum Chordata; class Aves; order Anseriformes; family Anatidae; genus Aythya; species Aythya ferina. Next base: position 206,429,855 of record NC_140296.1, read on the forward strand.
CACGGCTGCACCCCGCTGAGCTTGGGTGCCAGTGATGGGAACGCCGATGCGCCCGGCCAACGCCGTTTCTCCTGGCTGAAGAAGCAAGCCAGCAACGCCAGCCTGGGGCAGGACGGACGGACGGACAGACATCAGGACGGCCCCTGCTGACCGGAGCACCCAGGGGTCTCCAGAAAGCAGCAAACCTCGCCCAGCAGCGGGACTGCAAAGGAGGCCACCGCAGAGGCGAGCGTGGGCGAGGCGGCATTATCAGCGCTGCTGCACTTCCCTCTTCGCTTTTTTTTTTTTTTTTCTTTTTGCCTTTTGCCTTTGCTTTCCGTGCAGCCTGCAGCACCGCGGGCTCATCTGGAGGGGGGCTGCTTCAGGAGGCCGGGGTGCGCCCTTGGGGTGCGCTCAGAGCCCCCTTCTCCCCTGGTTTGGGACATGGGGGCCGGGGCACACCAGGGCGGCCACAACCCAATGGGGAAAGGGCAGGAGAGTGGGCTGGAGCTGGGGGATCTGGGTGAAATTCGGCAGCCTGTGGCCAAATGAGGTCCCGTGAGCCTCGTGCTGGGAGCCAGGGCAAAGCAGAGCCGGGATGCAGCAGCTCCACGGGACGGGAATGGGGCTGAACCCTGTGGTGCAGCGGCACGGAGCGGGACACGGTGCCGGTGCTGCACCGCTGCATTACGCACAGCATCGGGATGGGGCCAGGTGGAGGTACCCCCAGCAGCCCCTCCGGACATCCCAGCTCACCAGAACACAGCCACCCACCGGGGGCTCAGCCCCACGTGGCACGGACAGGATGAAAAGCAAACGCCCGCGCTCACGGGCGCCCGCATCGGTGTGAGGAGGGAGCCGGGGCCGCGGGTGACCTACATTGAAAAAACCCCGAAATCCCCGCGCGCTGCCTGAGCATCCTGCCTGCAGCCAGAGCGAGAGGGGCCCCCCCCCCGAGCCCGGGCAGCGGGAGGGGAGCGCCAACGCTAATTCCCATTAAATTATTTTGGCAGTGCTAAAGCACACCCTGTCAGTTCGGTGCGCACCCGCATTCATCATGCCGCACAACTGCTGACACTCGCCTAACTCGGAGTGGGATCAATTTACAGAAAACTATTAAAGATTAAAAAAGATTAACAAATCTTCATAAAAGCGGTGATGTATTACCCTAATTTTGTTTGCAGGGGCCCTCCCCCTCCGCCTCCCGGCCGGAACCAACCGTTTTGCTCGCCTCCCTGATTGAGTTACGGGGCCGCTAACAACCCCGCGCCGCGCCTCTCGGGGGCTTCGTGCGCCCGGCACAGCTCGGAGCGGGGACATCCCTGCACCCACGTCCCTGCGCTCACCCATCACAATTGCTGCAGAGCCACGGATGCTGCCGGGGCCCCAAGAGACACAGGGTAAGAGGGGGCTGGTGGACGAGGCAGCAGGGGCATGGTGGTGTCCCCCGGACAGAGCCCCTGCCCACTGAGGACACCAGGAACCATCCTGAGGGTTGGGAACCAAACAAAGGACACCAGGGCCACCTCCAGCTGGAAGCAGAGCCCCTGGGGATGCTTCTGCAGCCGTGCACGGAGCCAGACCCAGCCCGCAGCCACCCAGGCACAGGGCAGGGGGTGAGAGCTCCCCGCAGAGAGAAGGAACCCCAGGGGAAATGTGCTTTGTGAGAGCAGGGTCCTTACCCCGGAGATGTCGGCCACTCGGTGAATGGGCACCTCCTTCTTGCTGTGCAGCCCCTTGCCGTTCTTGATGGCCCTGCAAAAGAGAGGAGGCACGTGCCATCAGCACCTGGCACGGAGAGGGGGTGACACGCTGTCCCCCCCGTGCACCCGCTGTCCCCCACTGTGCCTGCAGAGTGGCCAGCTGGCTTGTTAGCCTCTAATCCCAATTAGTGGCATCCAGCGGGCCCAGCACCCACCCGGTCAGGGGGAGCGTGTGTCCCCGTCACCAAATTTCATGGCTTTGCTCCCCACACATAATGGAAAAGGGATGGGAAGGAGAGTGCCCCAGCCCAAGCCAAAGTTAATACCTGTTTCTTTTCAGCATTTAATCAGACAAACCATTTAAAATGCAAAATATGCAGCAAATGCTCCAGTTCTGAAGGAATCACATTCCTGCCACGTTACCCAAACGCATTCAGGAAGCAGCCCAAATGAAGCGATACCGCTCATGGCACCAGTGGGTGGTTAGGAAATGAGCGGGGCCCTGGAGCTGCTCCCCAGGACTCCCCACAAGATCCCCATCCGTGTTGTCCATCCCTGAACCCCGACAGCCGGGATCCCACATGTGGGACATGGGGAAACGGGGGTGCAGGGCTCTTGGTGGCTCCGGACGCGGAGGAAGCGCATCCCTCACAAATACAGGAGCAGTGACTGCAGCAGGGAGGAGATAACGCGGCAGCACCCACGAGGCAAGGGCACCCAAAATCACAGTGAGGGGGTCGGGGTCGGGCTGCAGAGCTGGGAGCATCACCGAGTGGTTGGGGGGGTTCAGGGTCCGGCTGCCTTTCTGTGCTGCGTGCGCACCGTGCCGCCTCGTGCTGCGTTTCTCACCCATCAGCACCCCCGGGTCCCTCTCCTCAGAAGCCAAAGGCAAGCTCCAAACGCAGCCAGAGCCCGTCGGCCACTGCGTAGCCAGGGGGACGGCAGGGGCAGCTGCCCCAGGGTCCTGAGGGGACCCCAACGTGGTTCTGCTGCCGGGCTTATCGCCGCGCGCAGGAGCGGCAGCGGTGCCCCCAGACGCGGCTGCCGGCGCGGCACAGGCAGGGGGGCAGCGCGGCGGCAGGTGGAAGGGCAGCGCACACTCATTACAGCCGCCGACGGCTCCTTCCCCTGACAGCTCCGTCCTTTTCCAGCCTGCAAAGGCCACGTTTATTTTCCAGGTGCACGCAGCACAAAGCGCGCCCGGAGACGCCGCCTTGCCTTTCGGAGCGGCGCGGTGCCGCCCGGTGCCAGCACACAAGCCCCAAACCTGGCATTTCGGGGCCGGGGATGTTTTCGGTTTGGGGTGATGGCTGTTGGCAGCAGGCAGGGTGAATCCAGCTGGAAACCAACCCTCGCTGCACCCACAGCTCCGTTTTACAGCCCCCTCAGTGATTCGGGCTCATCCCCAAGCTGGGGCTTCCTTGGTTCCGGCACTCCTGCACCGTGCACGTCCCTGCGTGGGGGCAGCGTGGCCGGCAGGCTGGCGGCTGCACCTTTTTCCACGTTTTATCCCTGTGGATAAAGCTGCTCCGTGCCCTTCCTTCCCATAACTCGAGCAGGGAACCCTACGCAGCCCCCGCCTGCGGGCGTCGCAGCGCCTCGTTGCGCAGCCGCCCGCCAGCGACCTAATAGCTGCTCCCAGGCAAGAGGCACGGATCCGCTCGGAGTGGACAGCGATGATAATAAAAATACACGGGGAGAAAACTCAAAGGCCCTGCTGAGGCTTTGTACAGCAATCAATTTGCTGAGCTGTATGACTCGAGGAGCTGTCTGGAAGAAGACAACCTGTTAAATCAGCAAAAGGATTTCTTCTTCTCTCCCCTCCCTGCTTCGAGACACCCCTCCCCGCTCAGCGCTGCACCCAGGGATAAGTGGCTTGGGAAGAACCGGCTTTTTTTTACAGGGAAACAGCTCCTTCCCCAGCTTTACAAGAGGGACAAAGTCAAGCAAGCCCTGTAAAGCCCAGCAAGGGCAGCCGGGGATGCAGCCCCTCAGGGCAGGGATGTGCCGTGATGTCCCCTCCTGCTTGAGCTCCGTGTCCCCAGGGCCACCAACGCCAGCTCCCTGAGGGCCCAAGGAAACCCTCCCGAGGGCATTTGGGGCAGGGAAGGGGACGTGCAGCCCCCATGCATCTGCTTTGGGGCAGGGATGGATGAAAACCACACCCTGGGGAGCAGAGAGCTCCAGGAGGAGGGGACAGGATTTATTCAGCAGCCGCTTGCAGAGCTTCTGCGACCGTAGGTTTTTCCAGGGGATGCTGTGGGGTGCACAGCGATGTCCACGAACCCCCAAAATCTGGTGGGAGCGGGACACCGATCACCCCCTTCCCAAATACCCCCAGAAGGGCAGAGCAGGCTCCAGCAGCTCAGCCTGGGCAGACACAACTCCATGCTTTGCTAACAAGATGAGAACTTGGAAGGATTCTTACAAGCCCCGAGCAACCATCACCGAAGCATGAGCTGCTCCGAGCGCATCCCTGCTCCGAGCTTAACCCTGCTCTGAGCTCAGCCCTGCTCTGAGCTCAGCCCTGCTCCAATCTCAGCCCTGCTCCAAGCTCATCCCTGCTCCAAACCCTGCTTGCTTGGAGGCCCCAGCCCCCCCGTGCCTCCTGGGCCAGGTTTGGAGCCCGGAGCACGGCTGCGTGCTCGGTGCCGGAGCGCTCCGAGATGCATCTTTCATGCCAGGCACATCCACTCTGCAAGGCACATCCCCATCGTGCTGCAATTAGGCCACAAGCAAGCTGCTGGCCACGGATCACAGCCGCCTGCACTGCACGGGGGGGGCTGCAGGAGGGCGAGCCAGGGCCTGGTAGCAGCCCCCCCCTTTTTGTGAGGGGAGGCTTGCGGCAGAGCCCGGCACCGTCTTGCACGGCGAGCTGGCAAAAACCACTGCGCAGCCCCCTCAACGCTGCTCGCCCCTGCTGGCAGCACTGCACCGGCAGCTGCGGCTGGAGCTGCTGCCGAGGAGGAGCTGAAATCCTGCCGGAGAGCAGCCGGGGCCAGGCCAGGCGCTGCGGGGCATGGGGAGGACCGGGGGTGGCTCAGGGACCCAGCCCCACGCAGGTGGCACCGGGATGAAGTGGGGCAGGATGGAGAACAGCCGGACAAGGCACTACCGGGCTGTGCACACCGGGACTGAGCGCTGATGGGACGAGTAAACCTGGACTATGTGCAGCTGGATGGTGCAGAGCTGGATGGTGCAGAGCTGGATGGTGCACAACGGGGTGGTGCACACCTGGATGGTGCACAGCTGGATGGTGCACAACAGGATGGTGTGCAGATGGATGGTGCACAGCTGGATGGTGCAGAGCTGGAGCACACAAGCCCAGAGTGTGTGCATTGGGACCATGGATCAAACAAGCTGGGATCGGGCACACCCAGATGGTGTACACCCAGAGCACGCACGCCTGGCACACGCACAGCTGGATGGCACGCCTGGATTGCACACGTCTGGATTACGCACATCTGGATGGCACACAGCGGGATTAGACATGCACATCTGGATTAGACGTGCACATCTGGATTATACATGCACATCTGGATGACATACACATCTGGGCGATGTGTCCGGACCGTGCACACCTGGATACCATACATCTGGACAACATGCACATCTGGAGCACACAAACATCAAGGTGACATCTCTGGATGACACACATCTGGACGACACACACGCACATCTGGATGGCACGTCTGGATAACACATGTCTGGATGACACACACATATCTGGATGACACACACATCTGGATGACACACACATCTGGAGCACACACATCTGGGCGTGCACCCTGGCACACGCAGCGGGCTCGAGCAGAGCCGGCAGCGAGCCCCAGCCTGCATCAGCACTTCTGCTGCCTCTGTCGAGGACACGGCGCAGGGAGCAGCCACACACATTTTTCTCACCACGATAACCTCAACCTAATTACGGGAGGCCAGAATGTGTCTGAAGTCCTCTGGATCTGCTCAGACGTCATACGGCTTAAATGCAATTACTTCTCCCGCAGCCAGGCTGGGGCTGGGCGGCTGCGGCAGCGCTCGGTGGGCTCGCTGCCCCGGGAACCACACGGGGCCCCCGGAACCCTGCGCCCCGCCACGCTCCGGGCACAACAGAGCCATGAGGCTCCAACAACCCCCCCCGGGGCATTTTTTTAAAAATGTTATCTTCTTTAATCTGCCTCCTGGGGGTTGCAGCATTAGCACGGAGATTCCACATGCGCTGCGCCGGCTCCCACTGACTCACAGCGCGCCTGGCCCTCCGCCAGCGCCGAGCCCGGCTGCCGCGCCAGCACCGTGCGGGCTGCGATGGAGGGGGCTGCCACGGGGGGGGCTTCGGCTCCACGGGGCTGGGGGCAGAGCTTGCAGAGCCAGGGCTGAGTGCGGGGTGAGGGCTGCTGAAGGGCAGGGAGGGCGCCCCGAGCGCCACGAAGGGGGGAGCGGGGCTGGGAAGGGAGCCAGCCGTGCCCGCGGCACCGCCACCCGGCGCGGCCGAGCTCCGGAGGCACTCACCGAGCCTCTGCGGCCAAAAGCTCGTCGTAGTGCGAGGATCTTTGGTCGTCGTCTTGCCGGTAGCGGATGACAGTGGCCAGGCCCTTGCTCACCAGCGCTTCGGCGATGTTGCTGCAAGGCAGAAGAGAGAAGGGGGCTCAGCACCGGCACAGGGACCCCGTGCGTGGCACCACAACCAGGGGAAGGAAGAGGAGACCCCCCGAATTTCAGGCTGCTGGCCAAGGGAAGGTGCTTGCAGTTATGTGTAACGACTAATGGGCACTCCTGCTGTCTGGGAGTGTGCATGAGCATGCAGCAACCCAGCACACGCTCCCGTGAGCACCCCAAAAACCCGTGCACCAGGCGTGCCCTGGGTGCAGCAGCACCCGAAAGCGCAGTGAGAGAGGACACTCCGCTCCTGTTTGCCCAGATGATGAGGGGGACGGGTCTGACAGCGACCAGGGCCAGAGGGGACCACGCGTGGGACAGTTTTGTGTCCTGAGGACAGCGTCTGGAGATGGCCAAACACCTCCACCACCAGCGAGGGACACTGCCCGTCCCTGCAGGGACGTCTCACTGCACGGCTGCCCGCCGTCCCCAACCCCACCGCAGCTGCACTTCTTTTCGGAGAGCCATCAGAGCTGCCTCCCCGTGGTTCTCCCTCCCGATGGCTTTCCTCCACCATCCCCTCGGCGGGGAGGAGAGGAGAGGTCGGCGCGGGATGGGTTCGAGGGCTGCCTGCCAATCGGCGCCGCACGCCGCGGTAAATTGGCTGCCATTACCTTCTGCCGCTTTAAACAAATTCATAAATTCTACTTCGCTGAGTGCATCTGTAATTCTCCTCCGATTACACATGCAGGGCAGGGACTGCTAATTCACCACTTTAAAATAACGTATGGATGAGTGTGCGTGTGCACGGGGGGCCTCGTCGGGATGCACGTCCCGGGAGCACCCCCCTGCCCCTGGGGGGGGGGGGGGGTTGGGCTGGGCTGAGCCATCACCGGCAGCCGAAAATAGGTCTCGCCTCGGAGCAGGGGAAAAAAAGCTAAGCATTCGTAAACGAGGAAATAAGCTGCAGCAGGAGGCAGCTGCAAAGGTAGCTCTCGAAATGCCAAGCAACCAGGAATAAGCACCTAGAGCTATTTTGAGAGAACGCCAGGCTGTGCCGGGGGGAGGCGAGCGCAGGGCTGGTGGCACCAGCCCAGTTCTGCCCCAGCACCCCCGGTCCTTGGGGGGTTTCGGGCTTTGGGATGGTGATGGGATGGGAATTGCAGCCCTGTAGGACCACGGAGACACGCTGTAGGGCACCAGCACCGAGGAACCCGGGGTTGGCAGCGCTGTGCTCAGCCGCAGGCTGGTGCCAAGCGGCTCTGACCCCCAGGTACCCCCTGCTCCACTTCTCCAGCAGGAAACCTCCCAGGGCTCTGCCCTCGGGCACCTTCGGGTGGCTGCACCCAGCCAGAGGGCAGGGAGCAGAGAGAAACCGGTGCCCAGCACGCTGCCCGGCCCTGCACCACCGGCACGTGCCGCGGGTGAGCTCGGGGCCGCCGGCACCGTGCCAGGGAGCGCAGCGCTCGCGCGCAGACCTGCAGCCGCCTCCGGCAGCCACGAGGCTGCTGCTGGAGGGAGTCCCCCCAGGCGAGCTCCGGTCGGGACAGCTTTTGCAGCACGCCAGCCATCTGCAGCCGAGCCACGGCAGCGAGGAGATGCGGGAGGTGGGCGGCAGCTGACGCCTGTCGCAGCACAGAGCGAGCGGCAGCGAGAGGAGCGCGGGGCCGCTGACAGCTGGCGCCCCGGGCAGGGCGCGGAGCCAAGAGGGTGGCCCCACGGCAAGGCCAGGACACGAGTGTGCGAGGGGAGAAGCTCACGTGCGAGAGCTCGTACTGCACCACCCCGTGAGGCTGCAAGGCATGAGAGGCACGGGCACCGCCATCCACCAGCCGTGGAGCCCGGCAGCACCCGCGCACCGGCCGGGCTCTTTCTCTGCCTTCCCATCCGGCCCCGAGGGGATGGCAGGGACAGGAGGGGACGATGCTGCCCCCGTCCTCATCCTCCCCGTGCAGGGTACAGGTGCAGGTGGCTCCCCACAGCCCCGCACATTGCTGGGTGCACAGCCAGGGATGTGGGACCCCCGGTGGTGCGCACCAGGGGAGGTGCCCACGGCACGGCACCGGTGCGCTGGGGGGGGGCTGCCCGGCCAGGGGGCTGCAGCACATCTGCACATGGCAGCAGCACGTCCCCAACCCCACTCACTTTGGGGACAAGCCCCCAGTGGAAACTGCCACCAGCGCTGGGCAGAAGAGGTCACAACCCCCCGGGACACTGCTCCTTGTCCCGTGTCCCCACCGCGGTGCTGCAGGTCCCGTGCAGAGCCCACCTGGATCTGGGCTGGGGGTCCCGTGAGCCCCCGTTTGCAGCCCCCAGAACGGACACCCAGCTCCACACAGCCCCAGGCAGCTCCTGGCACCCCCAGCCCAATTCTGGGAAGGGAGCAGGGAGCAGGGGAAGGTCTGGGCAGAGGGGAGGGAGGGAGATTAAAACCCGGCACGGAAAGCATCAGGAAACGAGCGTGATAGCGAGAGCGCTCCGTCTGCTCACTAAACGGACAATTTTATTCTGCCCCCAGCACTTGTGAAGTGTTGTAATCTTGTTGCCACCTCTGCTTGATGGCTTCATTTATTCAGCAATAGCGTGGTTATGGCTCTTTAGAAGACAAGCACAATTGCCGGCGTTTGCTCCCACCGCGCTGCCGGGTCCTAAAGGAGCAGTCCTAAGGGCTGGGGCTGTGTGGGGAGCATGGCCGGGCTGTTTTTGGGTCCCCAGCGGGCTCTGCAGCATGGGACGGAGGCACCTGGAGCAAATGCTGGCCTGGGGACCCCCAAAGGGGCCACCAGTGGCTGCTGTCACCTTTTCCCCCAGAAATACGAACCCGCTGCGAGCTGATGGACTCCCTGCATGACGCCGAGCTTGCAACCCATCCCGGGGGGCTGAGCCCGCAGCCAGCTGAGCTGAAACCCCCTGGGAGCAAGCACGAGGCTGGGGCAACCCCCAGACCCTGCCTTTTCTCCCCAAACCCCAACGGGGTCCTGCAGATCCCACTCCCGGCCAGCCCTGCCCCATGCCCAGCCTTTAATCCCCTGCGCTCAGAGGACAAGCTGCAGGTCGAGCTCCCGGTGCTGGACTCCAGAAGCATCCAATGTGCACGAAATCAAAGTTTTCATCATTTCCAGCGGTCAGAGGGCAGCGAGCATTAAGTCCCAGAACAGCAGGATTAATGGAGGGATCATTAAAAATCTAATGTTAAACCACCTCTGCAACCGGAGCCGCGTTAATACATCACAGCCTGCTTAACGGGAAACAAATCCTCATTTTGGAGTGGGTTATCCAGGCCCAGAGCTGCGCCTTCGTCCTCTCCTCATCCTCCTTGCAGGGCAGCCAGGAGCATCTCAGGGCAACGCCAGGGGGAATTTCTTGGGAAACTTCAGCTAAATTAAGCGAGGATGAGGTTTTTAAGTGTCATGTACCCCTGCCGATTTCTGATCAAACCAGGAGAGCCGTGGGGTCCCAGGCGCCCTGCCCACCTTTGGGACCACCCGCTGGCACCAGCCTGGGGCTGATCCTACACCCACAGTTAAACAACTTTGGGTTTCCCCTGTAGGATTTTAGGCCAGAATCAACGCTCTGAGGAGGAGGATTTGGCACCAGCAGCCACCAGCACCGCGAAGCCAACGGGTGCCTGGCCCCGATCCCGCTGCGACCTCAGGGCTCCCACATCCCCCCGTGGCATTTGGCCAACCCCAAAGCACTTGGTCAACCTCTCAGACACACGGCTTGGTTATGGGGGTCCCGTGTGGAGCCAGGAACTTCATGGGATGCTCCTTGAAGCTCCGTTCCAAGTCGGGATGTTCAATGGTTCTGTGCGCATTGCCCGGGGGCGCAGCCCATCCTGGCTCAGCGCTCACACCCCAGCCCCCTGCACACCAGCAGGAGCCTGTGGGAGCCTCTCCTCCTCCCTGGGGCCACGTGCCAGCAGCACACCCTCACATCCTTCCTAAACCCAGGTGTGAGGGTGAGCAGCATCCCCCAGGGAGCTGTGGCACGTGTGGGGACGGGGACATCACCCCCGGCTGCCCCTGCAGGACCGACCATCCCGGTGAGAGCTCTCCTCCCCGGGATGAGCACACGACACCCAGCGGGCACCGTGAGGCCGGGGGGACTCGGGGACAGTGCCCCAGGGTTGCTCTGCTCAATGGCACGAGTGGCTTCGCTCCAAGTCCCCGCGCTCGTGGCCCTCCCCCTGCTCCCCACCCAGCTCCAGGAGCTCTGCCAGCCCTCAGCCCGGCACCGGCATCCTCGCGGCTCCCGGGGACAAGACCGCAGCAGCCACCTCCTCCCCGTAGGAGGGAGCAGCTTGCGAGGCAGCAGCGAAATCTGGGCCCTTTCCAGCGGCTGCAAAAACCTACACGGAGCTTGGGCGCAAGCCCAGCTTTACCCTGGCACCGCGGCCCACGCAGGTACCGACCGCGCTGCGCACGTGGCTGCGCAACGGAGAGCGGGGTGCTGGCAGCTGCTGCCAGGGACACGGGGTGAATGCCCCCCTGGACACCCCTGCCTAGCACGGGCACCCTTGGCACAGCACCCCCTCAATGGATAATGGCACGGAAACCCTTCCCTGCGAGCCCCCCAGCACGGCCAGGGGCTCGTGCGGCTCGAACGCAAAGCAAACCGCCCGCGCTAGCGTGCCCCAGGCTCTGCCACACTTCGCAGCTCTAAGCTGGCCTCGGGATTTGGGGACCTGAAAAGCTGCTGGGGTAGGTGGCGGGGTGCAGGTGACGTGCTGGGCACCCAGGGAGGCACGGCGCGGGCACCCCGATGGGTGCTGCAGCGGGTGCAGCGCCGTGGGCGCACTGCGATGGGTGCTGCACAACGGGGGCTCCGCGCTGGTTGCACCACGAGGGTGCCATGCGGTGGGTGCACGGCGATGGGTGCAGTCCCGTGGGTGCACGGCGATGGGTGCAGTCCCGTGGGTGCACTCCGGTGCCTGCAATGCAGTGGGTGCGCTGCAGTGGTTGCACCACGACGGGTGCGCTGCAGCGGTGCCGTGGGCGCGGGGACGGCTGCGATGCCGTGGGCGCACGCCGCTACCGCAGCCAGACCCCCCCACACCACCACCACCCATCCCCTGGGGGCTCAGGGCAGCCCACCCAGCAGGGCTCAGCCCAGAAGCAGCCGAGGAAAGGGGGGCGCAGAGATCCGGCCTGCAGAAGACCCCCCCCCAGCTGCGAGCGCGGTGCCGTGCTGCAGCCCTGCTCCCGGGGGGGCCCAGCACGGCCCCCACCTCCAACAGCAGCCTCTGGAGAGGAGCGGGAGCCGGGGCGCAGAGGGAAGATGCTTCCCCCCCGCTAAGCCCAGATTAAAGAACGGGAATAGGGGAGCACAGATGAAAAGCTGTTTGCTGTGGAAAAAATCTCATTAGGCCGTGAAATACAGTTTTTTGCCACTCGGAGCAGGGCGGAGGGGAGAAGGGCCGTTTGCGAGCCACCCCCCCCTGCACTCCCCGGCAGCACGGAACTCATTTTGCAGTTTTCCCCAGAAAATCCAGCCCAAGTTGGCTCAAGGATGCTTCCCACCCGCCGAAGCCCCTCCTTGCGGGCTCTGGGCTGCGCCCCCCGCCCCAGCTGCCTGCAGCAAACGGAGCAAGCGCCGCGAGAGCAGTGACTGCAGCCAGCCCCTGAGCGCACCACCCGCACCCTGGGATGCAGCATCCCGGCCCTGGGACCTTCAGATTCAGTTCTGAATGTCACGGGATGCTGTGGGACGCTGTGGGACGCTGTGGGATGCTGTGGGACGCTGTGGGATGCTGTGGGATGTGGTGGGATGCTGTAGGATGTGGTGGGATGCTGTGGGATGCTGTGGGATGCTGTGGGATGCTGCAGAATGCCGCGGGATGCCGTGGGATGCTGTGGGATGTGGCAGAACGGAGCTGAGTGTCATGGGATGCTGTGGGATGCTGCAGGAATGTCACGGGATGCTGGGGGATGCCAACTGATGCTGCGGAGTGCTGTGGGATGCCGCGGGATGCTGTGGGATGCGGCAGGATGCTGCTGAGCGTCACGGGATGCCGGGGGATGTGGCAGGGTGGTGCAGGATACTCGTGGGATGCTGTGGGGTGCCGTGGGGTGCTGTGGGATGTCACGGGGTGCTGTGGGATGCTGTGGGATCGTGCTCCAGGGCAGGGGGACGCGTGGCCCAGTTTGGGGCTGGAAGCAGGGGCTGGCTGCACTCCGGACCCCTCCAAGGCTGCCCGGAGCAGCGTCACCCTGCTGCCCTGGGCAGAGCCGACCCCACGGAGAGGAGATGCTCGGGGCAGGGTGATGACCCTGCGCCCACCCCATCCCCTCTCCACTGCCGTGGGGCCGCCTGCACGAACAGCAGCAGCAGCACAGAACCGAGGGAGCCGAAGCCCCCAGAAGCGAGGCAGCCACCAGCAACCCTCCCCGGCTCCCATCCCGAGCGCGGCCGTGCCCCACCGGCGGCGTGCTCCGACTGCCAAGCAGGCTGAGCCCAGCCCGGCTGCCAGGAGCACAAGCCAGGCTTTCTTCCCCGCTCCATCCGCGGCACGGCGTGGGCCGGCGGCACAGACCCCGCTCTGTTACACCCACGCTGCCACCAGCACCCAGGGCAGAGCCCGGGGAGAGGCAGGATCGGCCCCGGCACGGGCCCTGCGCCCCCAGGGGATGCCCCCTGGTTGCTGACCCCCCCAGCAAACACTACTGCCCCCCCGGCAGCCCCATCTGCTGACAGCCTCCTCTCCCGGAGTAATGAAGCCGTCAGGAGGGATGGATCCGAGCACCCAGCACCGGGCACAACCCAGAGATTGGGGTCGCCCCCAAACTGCTTCCCACCCCGGTGCGCAGGGATGGGGGCACGGGGAGCGCCCAAAGCCCCCAGCACCAAGCGGAGGCACAGAGGGGATGGGGCTGCCTGGCTGGGGGGGTGCAGGGACTCAGGATCTGTCCTGGCAGCCCCGGAGAGGAATTCACCCCCCCCAGGAGATGAGCACAGCTGAAGGTCACCATCGGGTGCCTTCATCAGGGCGCAGCTCCCGTGGGCACGGCCCCGCTTCCCCCGCGCAGCCAGCGCGCGCTGCTCGGCTCTCCCAGGCCTCGGATTAACGTGGAAAAAAAAAGAGCAGAGCTGCAGCACTTTGGTAGCTTTCCAAAATAGCTGCTACAGGAAAAAAAAAAAAAAAAAAAAAAAAAAAAAAAAAAGGAGGAGAGGAAACGGCCTATGACAAATCATCCCCACACGGCTCCAGAACCGCCCCGCAGCGAGGAGGGGCAGGAGGAGCACAGCCCCCCCTGTGCCAATGGGGCAGGGAAGCCACCAAAGGGGCTTGGGGCACGAAATGGTGCCAGGGGGGTGTGGAGGATGGGCTGGCAATGAGGGGGGCTGCTTCCAGCTGAGAGCGGGGGCTCCCTGTGGTCACAGGGCTGTGGGTATGTGTGGGACAGCCCCCAAACTGCTGCACCAGGCTGTGGGGGTGGCAATGTCCTTTGCCTGTGGGATAGGACAGAGCGCAGGGAGCGCAGTGACGGCTCCTCCAAGCAAACCCACTGCTGAGATGCTTCTGGAGGCCGGCAGCTCGTGGTGGGGGTCCTGCACCTCACGACCCCAAACCACCCCGCTGGGGCGCACGGGGCGATGCGGTGCCAGGGCAGGGCAGCACGGACAAGCCTCCCCTGTCCCAGTCCCACAGGAGGCAGAGCACGGCGCGGGGCTCGGGGCCACACTTACATTCCCCCGATGGAGACGGTGGCACACGTGCGCTCGGAGAAGGCTGGCACGGTCTCGGTGGCGCTGCTGGCGGGTCGGATGTAGTCCACTGTCACGTTCACCTGTGGGGACAGAAAGGGGTCAGCGTGGGCACAGCATCAGGGCCACGGCCCCCAAACCTGCCCCTGCCCAGCCCTGGTGGTGCTGTCAGCACTTTAACCTCGGATGCTGCAGTGTGAGAAGGGTGAAGCCGGAGCCGTGCCGGGCGGACAAGCTGCACCGTGGGCTCCTGGTGAGGGTGTTGGTGCCCGGGGTGCCCAGCTCCTGCCAAGCCCCGCTGCGAGCTCCCCACACACCAGGAGCCGTGGCTGGGATCCCGAGCACGCAGCCAGCCCGGGTGCCTCCCAGTGATGGTGTTTGGCCTCTGGTATGAGAGCGTGGCTGCGCCTTCAGGTGCGTTACGGCACAGCTCGCTGCTGAGGCGGCATCAGCATCGGGGCAGGGAGCACCCTGGGGTGCCCCCATCACCCAACCGTGCACCCTGCCCAGGGATGGGCGCACTCCTGGGGTTCATCTGTGCAGGATCCAGCTCGAGGCAGCTCCTGCTGCGCTGCTGCTGCCAGGTCAGGGCTCGGCACAAGCTGGGGGTGCAGGAATGTGCAGGGCTGAGTGCCTGGCTCCGGATCCAGGGCATCATTTCCCAGTCCTTGGGCAGCACACCAGCAGCACCAGCAGCGTCCACAGCACCAGCACCACCACCAGCAGCACCAGCAGCACCCACAGTACCACCACCAGCAACACCAGCAACACCAGCAGCACCCACAGCACCAGCACTTGCGTGCAGTGCCAGCATGGATCTGCAATTCCCGGCCACGGTAATGCAATAAAGAGCAGGGAAAATTAAACCAGAGTTGAACTCCCAGCCCACGTGCTCCAACAGGCCGCTAATGCATTCCCACATCTGCACGCACCATTTCTATGCAAATCCGACCTAATCCCACCACCTTGCTTCTGCAAAAAAGCCGATTTCTCCCCATTTAAGCTGGCGCTTGATCCAGAGGAGCAGAGGCCGTGCCGGGGCTGGGCAGTGCCCACAGCAAGGCCAGTGCAGGGCCACTGCCCGGTGACAAAAAGCTCTGTTTTTGCCCCAAACAGGGCCCTGGGACAAGGACAGGTGGAGGGGGAGCCTCCAGCTGCTGCCCCCCAGGGGACACCCTCACATCCTGAGCTTTCCCCGTGTTTTTTTTTTCCACTCCGTGCCATCAGCCCGAGACAGACAGGCGTCGAGCACAGCACTACAAGAAAGCGTCGCCGAAACCCTTTCAAACTGTCGGCTCCTTACAAGCCTGGCTTTTTAAATGAGCAGAGAAATGCAAAAAGGTACGACTGAGTCAAAATTTCCTGCCATCAGATCACTCACTGGAGCAGCAGATCTAATCATGTTTTAGCAGCAACAAAAGAGGGAGCTCTGTCAGGGAAGAGCCAATTAAGGGTAGAGGTTAAAGGAATTCCTCCCCGTGAAACTATTGTCATAACAACTGTACGAGGAAAAAAGACAACAATTACTCCAAAAGGCAGGTTAGGGAATTCAAACTACTACAGGGCTCTTTTAAATGGCACCGGGCAGGGCGGCGAGGCGCAGCTCGTTTAGGAAACTCCTCGGCTGGAGCTGGGCAAAGCGTCTGGCCGGGGCAGGAGTGGCTCTGCGGGGCAGCCCCCACTGGGCATGGACCCTGCATCATTAGGATCCTGCATCATCAGGACCCTGCATCGTTAGGACCTTGCATCATTAGGACCTTGCATCGTTAGGACCTTGCATCGTTAGGACCCTGCATCATCAGGGCAGGGGCAGAGCGGGCAGTGGTCGGGCTGGGCGTCACAGCTCAGCCTGCAGCACCCACACACTGCATTGCGTGTGCTGCATTGCAAAGCACTGCACCGTGCCATGCTGCATTTTGTGCTGCTTTGTTGTGTTGCATCACACTGCATTGCAAAGTGCTGCGTTGCGTTGCATTGTGTTGCATTGTGTTGTGTTGCATTGCAAAGCGCTGCATTGTGCTGTTGTGTTGCACGGTGCTGCATTGCATTGTGCTGCATCACGTCGCATTGTGCAGTGTTGTACTGCGTTGTGCTGTGTTATATGGCTTTGTGTTGCATTGCATGGTGCTGCATTGTGCTGTGTTGCATTGCATTGTGTTGCATTGCGTTGCGTTACATTGTGCTGTGTTGCACAGCGTTGTGTTGCATTGTGTTGTGCTGTGCTGCGTTGTGTTGCATTGTGCAGCATCACACTGCATTGTGATGCATTGCATGGTGCTGTGTTGCATTGCATTGTGTTGTATCACATCGTGTTACATTGTGCTGTGTTGCACAGCATTGTATTGCATTGCGTTGTGCTGCACTGCATTGTGTTGCATTGTGCAGCATCACACTGCATTGTGATGCATTGCATTGTGATGCATTGCATGGTGCTGTGTTGCATTGTGCTGTGTTGTACAGCATTGTGTTGCATTGCACTGTGCTGTGTTGTGTTGCATTGTGCAGCATCACACTGCATTGTGATGCATTGCATTGTGATGCATTGCATGGTGCTGTGTTGCATTGTGCTGTGTTGCACAGCATTGTATTGCATTGCGCTGCGCTGTGCTGCATTGTGTTGCATTGTGCAGCATCACAATGCATTGCACGGTGCTGTGTTGCATTGCACCATGCAGCATCACCCTGCACTGCACCATGTTGCATTGTGTTGTGCTGCATTGAGTTGCACCATGCAGCATTGCACTGCACTGCGCCGCACTGCTACATTGCATGGTGCTGTGCTGCACTGCATGGTGCTGTGCACTGCACCGTGTTGCACAGTGCCACGTCCTGTTGCGTTGCGAAGCGTCGCACTGCGTCGTGTCCCCTGCACAGCCGAGGCTCAGCGCAGTGACAAAGCTGGCACGTGCCCCGCCTGCGTGATGCCAGCACAGCTGCAGCTGACAAGTTGCAAAGGCAAAACCTCCCTCCCCCGGAGCAAGAACAAGCTCGCCACGAGCTTCCTACGTGTCCAGCACGAAGGGGCTCGGACCTGCCCTTATCCCACTGACCCCACCTGCAGCCCCGACCCCCCAGTGCCCCCCAGCACAACCACAGCACAAGGGCACACGCGAGGCCCCGGGGCTGTGGCGTGCAATGGGGACCTGCACCTTGCTGGGCTGATGCTGCAGCACCAACCCTGCCCGGGGCAAGCACGGGGCACCAGAGCACCAGGAGCAGCAGCAGCAGCAGCGTGCCAGCGGCTGGAGCTGGCTGCAAACCAGGAATTAAAATTGTCAGGTAATTAGCACCTGGCTCCTGCCTGCCTGCAGCCCCGAGCAGAGCTGCTACAGGGACGCTTCTCCTTGCGATGCCGTGGGGACAATGGCCAGAAGCAGGTGCTTGGGGCCAGCACCAAGCACGCAGCTGGTTCGTGGCTGCATCGCCCTCATCCTGCACCGCCAGCCCCGCAGCCACCGAGCTTGTGCCACCCTGACACCCCCAGCCCCTGCTCAAAGCTATTCCATGGCCAAGCCCTGGGTGCTGCTGCATCCCTGCTGCTCCCCCAGCCAGCTCCTGTCCCCCCCTCATGTCCCCAGCAAGGACGGGGCAGTCCCTGCTGTGCCAGCGTCCGTGCCCCCCATGGCACCCGCTGGCAGCAGCTTCCAGCTGGGGCTGCAGGAGGAAAGGGCTTGATGCTGACACCGGGCAGGGCAAAGCCTCACAGCAGGGACGGCGTGATGCTGGTGTGCAAGCTGCAGCTGCAAGAAGGGTGCTGCAGTGGGCTGGGGCTCCTCCTGCACCCCCAGACCCAGCTGGGCACCTCCTGCACCCCTAGATCTGGCTGGGCATCTCCTGTGTGTACCTGCAAACCCCAAACCGGGCACCTCCTGCACCCCCAGACCCAGCTGGGCATCTCCTGTGTGCACCTGCAAGCCCCAAACCGGGCACCTCCTGCACCCCCAGACCCAGCAGGGCACATCCTGGGCCCCCCATCGGGGGTCCCCAGGGTCTGTTGAGCACCAGGCATGCGCACAAGCCTCTGTCCCTGTCACCCAGTGGACCTGCAACCCAGCAAATATTTCATGAGAGTAAAAAATACGAGCACTTTCCCAGCACGGGGAGCAGCGTGCTGACCTCCTGCAGCTGCCAGCTCCGGGAAGGAGCTCGGCCCTGGGGTGGGATGTGGGATGCTCAGACCGGACCATTGGCACGGCGAGGCTCAGACCTTTGGCATGGCAATTCTTGCCCCATCAGCACGGCGACGTTTGGCCCATCAGCACAGCAATTCTTGTCCCATCAGCAGGGCGATGCCGGGCCCATCAGCACGGTGTCTGGCTCTGCTCGGTTCCCTCATGCCCGTGGGGCTGCACCAAGCTCTCGTGTCCCCCCCCCGGAGCCGGTGTCGATGGCGGCCGTCTATCGGCGGGTTTCCAAGGTCAGCTGCAGTCAGTGTGAATTAAATCACTCCGGCAGCTCTCCTCCCTGGAGGAGATCCAGCCCCGGGAAGAACGGCACTACAGAGACCGCGCAGAGCAGCTCAATGTCACCCGCCCCTGTCCCCTGCCACCACCGGGGGCTGCGGCCACCCCAATGGCGAGACCCCCGCCGTGCCAGCACCCGTCCCGGCACCACGGTGAGGGGAGAGGGTGGCTGAGCTGACCCCGGCCCTAAAACTCAACACAAACTTGTGTGGGAGGGCGTGCAGGGAGGGCTCAAACCCATGGCAGTGCCTGGGGTGCTGAGCACCACGTCCCCAGGAGGAGCAGAGGTGCCCGGGGTGCCAAGCACCACGTCCCCTGCACGCCACCACTGCCACATGGGACCCAGCACGGGGTCCCTGGCACACAGTCCCTGTTATAGGGTCCCTCTAACGTGGTCCCTGGCGTGTGGGCCTCAGCACGTGGTGCCCAGCACGTGGTGCCCAGCACAGGGTCCCTGTGATGTGCCCCCTGCCCCTGTCCCCCAGTTCCTGCCACATGGCCCCAGGATGCAGCAGAATTGTAGGGGTTGGAAAGGACCTCCAGAGATCATCAGGTCCAACCCCCCCTGCCAAAGCAGGTTCCCTAGAGCAGGCTGCCCAGGGAGGCATCCAAATATCTTGAATATCTCCAGAGAAGGAGACCCCACAGCCTCCCTGAGCAGCCTGTCCCAGTGCTCCATCACCCTCACCGTGAAGAAATTCTTTCGCGTGTTGATGCAGAACTTCCCGTGCTCCATTTTGTGGCCATTGCCCCTTGTCCTGTCCCCACAGAGCACTGAAAAGGGGTTGGCCAAATCCCTCTGTCTCCCACACTTGAGATATTTGCAGTCCCTGTGAGTTTGGGACAAAGAAGGGACAGGAGATCCGGGGGCGTTTTGGGCAGTAATTATAGGCGAGCAGGTCAGGTCTGCCACCCACCCCTGCCATGTGCACCCCCTGCTGTGCCCCAAGTGCCCATATGTGGGACCCCTGAGGTCCTGTCCCCATGATTTGGGACCAAACTGATCCCCTTGTGCACGGGATCCCCCTGGGGATGTCACCAACACGGCACAGAGCCCACCCTGCCCCTCCAAACGTGGGCACCGCCACCGCAGCCATGCGCACACCCTTGTCCCTGTGCCACCCTTCCCAGCACCAGAAGGTGCCACTTTGGGGAGCTCAGGCACTGATTTTCCACATTTGGCTTTTCCTTTTCAGTGCTCTGCAGCTGCTGGGCTGCTCCAAGGCAGCTCGCATGGGTCCCTGCCCCTCGGTCACTGCAGTTTGGGGACAGGGGGACGTCTGTGGGGGGGGACCTGGTGCCTTCTGCCTGCTCCTGGCACCTGCCCCGGCACTGGGATTGAGGCCATCACAGCCTCACAGCATCCCACAGAGCGGGGCTGCCCC
Source organism: Aythya ferina (assembly GCF_964211825.1). Lineage (NCBI taxonomy): Eukaryota > Metazoa > Chordata > Aves > Anseriformes > Anatidae > Aythya > Aythya ferina. The sequence continues at coordinate 206,449,685 of NC_140296.1, forward strand.
AGGAGGCTGCGTTTTTGGGGAAAGCAGCGGCACAGATGCCACGGAGAGGCAGCGGTGGATGTGCCAAGGGCCAGGTCCTGGAGCAGCTCGGTACCAGCACAAGCTGCTGGTGGAGTAAGGGAGGAAAGAAAGAACGGGGCTGGGCAGCAGGTCGGATGTGCCCCAGCACACAGGCAAGGTCTGCAGCCCTGCTCCAGCTCTTCCAGCTTCCCAAATCTCCTCGCCAGCCCCCTCCACCTCTCCGCGTGGGATCCTCCCATCACGAAGGCGTGCACAGAGCCCACTGCGCCCAGATTTCATTTGGGGAAAGCCCCAAGCCCCATACCACAGAGACCCCCCCAGCCTGCAGAAGCCCAGCCGTTGCCAAAAGCAGCCTGCAGCAGCTTGGGGGCTTTGCCGAGGGGCTTTGTGCTCCCTCCTGCCCGGGTTGCAGCCCCAAGCAGCCGAGCTGAGCCGAGCGGCGCCGGCAGCCCCGGGACACAACTGACCTTGCTACAGCAGCGCCTGCCCGAGCTGGGAAAAACCAGGGCTGCAGCCTGCAAATGGAAGTGCCCGGCAGAGCCATTTGAGGAGGCGTCTGAAGGAAGAAAAGGGAGGCAGAGAGAGAGGAAATGGCCCCAAATTTCTGGTCACCGCGCCGCCGGGAGCACAGGCGGCCCCGCGCTGGCTCTCTTCGCCTGCCCCTGTTATCACGGAGCCATTGCAGCCGCTGCAGCACCAGACACTCAGCACTCTGCCAGCCCTCTCCCCCTGCTCATTTGCATCTGCACACAGTGTTTATTCCAAGTAAAATACAGGAGGGAGAAGATTCCTCCCAAGTTGGGCACTGGGGAGCCGCCAGCTCTCCAGAAGGCTTTGAACAGCAGAACCCCCCCAGCTCCACGTGCTCGGAAGCAGCAGCGATGGTGCTGCACTGCCGGCAGGCTCTGGTGCTGGTGCCCACACCCTGGCACAGTTATTGGCACGGGGTTGTGCCTGGTGGCTCACATGGCACAACGTTCCCAGGAGGAAAGGTTTTCCCTTCCCAACCCCACTCTGTTGTTCCCAGCGGTGAGCCCAGCCCCAGGTCTGGTCTGCAGGACGCTGGCACGCTCACGCCCGGAGTGCTGCTCGTGGTAAGCTCCAAAGGAGCAGCCCCGGGAGCGGCCGGGTGCCTCTGACCACAAGCAGAAGGAGGATGCCTGGAAAACCTGCAGGGAAACCCGCAGCCGCTGCTTTCCAGGTATGCTGGGGTCTCCAGCCCCGGCTCGCGGGCTGCCGCGGCAGAGAAGAGTTTAATCAGCTCGCTGTCAGCCTTTGATGAGGCTCCAGCCCTGAGCCGCATCGCTAACAAATCCTGAGGCATTAAAAATAATCTGGGGCTTTGCAGATAACCAGGCACAGGCATGTGGTGAGAGGGCGAGGGGAGGCCACCCTCGCGCCACCTTTACCCGGGCAGAAAGATGCCCGAGATGCCAGGGCTCTGGGCACGCACCCGCTGTGTGTGGTCCCCAGTGGGGATGCCCGGAGCCCTGGCGCACTGCAGAGCCCCACATCCCCGTGGCTGCAGCCTTTTGGGCACCCAAGGGTGCTGGGCACTCCATGGAGAGCCACCCCTCCGCCCCCCTGCCAGCCGCAGCGCGGGACTGAATCGCCTCCCCGCTCAGGGCGTATTTGTCACCGAGTTATCTCGTGCCATCTCTCCCCGCTGTCCACATGATTAATCCCCCCGAGCTAATTAGAGGAAAGGGCCAAGAGCGCCCATTCAGACTCCATCCAATTGCCTGCACGGCGGCGTAATTAACAAAAGCTGCTTAACGGGGCGCGCGCCCGGCGCTGCGATCGATGGGCAGCGCTCGGCGCGCAGGGAGCCGGCCCCGCTCGCTGACACGCACCACGGATTTATTCCACGGCGGGAGCCAGCTCCGAGCAAATCCATATCGTGTCACAGCAGCCAAACGCCCGCCGGCCACGGGAGCTGATTTATCTCAGCCCACGGGGCAAATTCCACCGAGCCGGGTCACTCGGGGAGCTCGGTGCCGGTGTCCCCGGTGGGGTGATGGAGCGGCAAGCGGCGTCCCCCTTTGGAAAGGGCACGGGGTTGAGGTGATGCTGAGCATCAGGACGGGCAGAGAGACGACGCTCGGGGGCCTGGGGGGACGCAGCCGCGTCCCCCCAGGCCCCCGAGCGCCGTCTCTCTGCCAAGGCGAGGTTTGTGATCAGGCCAGCCGAGCACAGCGAGAGCGAAAGAGGTCTGTTAGGGAAGCAATGCGCCATGACAATCGGCGCTTTCCAAAACTTCCTGCTGCTCTGATGAAAGGGCGGGAGAGAAAATAGATGAGATTCGCTCTCTCCTCTCTCCTTCCCCCCCCCCCCCCCCCCCGCCCGGGCCCTGGGAATTCAAATGTGGTTACCAGCAGCCCTGCTCCGCTCCTAACGTGATAAGTGCTCCCCGAAACGAAAGCAAACAGGCTCAGAGCACAGGAAGCGGCCGCGGCCACAGCAATATTTCTTCGTCTTCTCCCTCCAGTGCTTTCTTCGCAGGGAGGGGGGGACAGAGGGAATTATTTCTGGAAGCTATTGCCGCGGTTTATTTTTACTGCAGGGGCCCGGGGAAAAGCTCTTGCTCTGCCCCTGCGCTTCCGCAGGGCCGGCAGCGCCGTGCCACGGCACGGGGACGCAGCGCCGCGGTGGGATGCAGCAGCTGGAGGGTGATGCTGGGCTCCAGCAGCCGGGGAATGAGGTGCCACAGGCCCGAAAAGGTGATGGGAAAGGGGTTTTCAGGAGCAAAGGTGGGAAAGGGGCTCCAGGAGCAAAGCCTCCCCGCAGCCCTGTGTGCACAGCCCCGCAGCCGGCTGTGCCGGCTGGACCCGCAGTCGTCCCCAGGATCCCAAAGGGGTCCCCAAGCCCCTGCTCGCCCCAAATGCACACACGCAGCCCCCAAATCAGCCATGGCACAGCCCAGGCGCTGCTCTGGGTTCCCTTTGCTCACCCAGAGCCCGAGGCAGGCACGTTAACTTGCACCGCTGCAACACATCGCTGCCGGGGAGAAGGGGGCACCCCAAGGAGCCAGGGACTGGACACGGTGGAGGAGCAGTGAGCAGCAGAGGGGCACCGAGGCGCTCAGCTCCAGCCCATTTCAGCTGCTCGGACGTGGCGATGCCCCAGCAATGCCCCCACGGCCCGGGGAGGAGAGGGGAAGCACAGCGGAGCCACCACGCTGCCCGCGCTCAGCGCTGCCAGGAATAATCCCAGCGGCGTCAAACAGCGAAGCATTAATTTGCTTCCCACCAGCGTGCCAAAACCCACTGCTGGAGCAGGGTTTGGGAAACACCCTCTGCGGGGTCCCCCCTGCCTCCTGCCTGGCAGCACAGTGCTGGGGGGGGGGCTGCAGGGCTGTCCCCGCTCTGGGGACAGGCTCTGTGGCAGGGCCAGGCACCTGCGGCTGCGTCCCCCGGCCACCGAGGGGTCCCAGCACCCCACACAGGTGGCTTTGGGGCTTCCGACCCCACAACCAGCCCCTGCTGCCTTGCCATCGCTGCACCTTCCCCACCCCAAGGCTGAGGGTGCAGGGGGATGCAGGGGGGGGGTGCTGTCAGCCCCCTCCACCTTCAGGTGCTCGAGCAAACCTCGGTGTCCCCAGAGCCGGGCGGCCGCTGCCTGTCCCCGTGGGGAAGCGCAAGGCACAAAGGAATGGGGAGCTGCTGGTGCCCAGCTCTGGGGGTGAAATGAGCAGCACCGGCCGAGCCATCGGCTGTACCGGGGGCTGAGGGAGATGGATGAGGGCCACGGGGACAGCAGGGAGAGGGGGCAGGATCTGGCACGGCCACCCTCGCCAGCTGGGAGCAGAGTGGCGGCAGCAGGACCGGGTGAGGCTGGGGATGCTGCTGCTGCTCCCACCCGGCAGGAGGAAGAGGAGGGAGAGGAGGAGGATGTCAGACCACGAATGGGAGCAGACACTGGAAGTGGGACAGGCAGAGGTTGGCCACAGACACCCACCCTGCTGGGAAGGGGTCCCAGAGGCATGGGTGTCCCCTCGGGTTTGGCTAACAGCAGCCTGTCCCCAGCCCCGGGACAGAGAGGGGACCCTGCAGGCTGCCTGAAGCTGCCCAGGAGCGAAGCCCTGCTCGACTCCAGTGGCTCCAAGCAGCCCTGGCCCTGCACCAATTCCTCCCCAGCCCGTGCAGAGCCCCAAAACGGGCGGGCAGGGAAGGGAACCTCGTGGGGGTGCACAGGGACCGCGCTGCGGGACGGAGAGCAGGGGATGGTGACAGTGGCTGCGAGCGGTCACCCGGCGGGGGTCTGAGTGACCAGGGTGCCACTTGCTGTGGGATGGGGTACGTTGGGGTGGGATGGGGTTGAGGGGGGACAGGGGACACCCGGCTCTGCAATTCCTACAGCGCAGCTCCCTCTAGTGTCACAGCTGCCCTCCGGACCTGCCACCGCGCAGGGACAGCACCCAGGAGGCAAGGTCACCGCTGCGCAAGGACGGCGCCGGCGGGGAGGGTCCCCAGGGCTGTGCAGGGGCAGAAGCCACGAGGAGGGTCCCCAGAGTGCAGGGACAGCACCCACAGGGGGACAAATCCCTGTCCCTTGTCCCACAGGCAGCTCAGGACACGGCACGGCCAAGCCCTGCAGCTCTCTGCTCGCGGCTGAGGTGGCGGCTGGTGAAGCACCGGCAGCCAGCCCGAAAGCTCCTCCTGGCCTAATTATTCCTAATATCCAATTCATCAGCCTCGCAGGGGATGATCGTGCTCCTCTGGAGCTGCTGCCAGCGGTGATCCTGCCCAGGGCTTGTCACACTGCCACGCCAGGCCAGGTGAACAGCAGGCACCAGGAGGGCGGGCGGCTGCTCCCTGCCACGACGGGGCAGGGAGAGCCCCATCCCCGTGTCCCCATCCCCATCCCCGTGCCCCATGAGGGGTGGCAGTGGGTTCAGGGGGGGCACAGCGTGTGCTCAGCCCCGGGGCCAAGCTGGGGCGGGTGCTCGGGGGGTTTGGGGGGCGAGGACCACGCGTGCGTGGCTTCGGGGTGGCAGGGCTCCCCGGGCTCTCCGCCGCAAGCGCACGCAGCGCGGCGCCAGCCCACCCCGTTTGATCTCCCCGGCAGGAGACAGCTCTCCGAAGTCGCTAATTCCCTGCCGGGGTGGGGTTTAAAAGTATATTAAAAAGGGGGTGGGAAAGGAGGAATTTTGCCGCAAAGATTGATGCTGACAGCCAGCCGTGAGAAGGCAAGGGCACGCCACCGCATGCGGGGCTGTCACTTCAGATCAGAACGCACCGCCAACCTCGAGGGACTGTTTTGATCATTAACGGAAAGGGTTTTTTTCGTCGCTTTACTCCATCAAATTAATCTGAAGTGAAAAACGTGGAGCTGACAAAGGAAATATTTATAAAGCAAACCAGGCGACATCAAAGGCAACGGGGCGCCGGAGCCCCAGCGCCGCGCTGCAAGGTGATCGGGAGCTTTCACGGGGGAGGCTGCCCCCACCCGCAGCCAAGAGGCTTTCTGCTGCTATTTCGGGGGGTCACTGGCTCCCGACCAGCCTCTTCGGGAACCGCTGGCACTTGGCTGCTCTCCTGCCTTGCTCGTTCTGCTGCTGAAAGTGGTCCAAGCGCAGCAGGAGGAGCGCGGCTCCCGCGGCGAGGCTGCGCCGCCGCCTGCCTCCCTTGGGACTGATCCTGCGCCCACCCCTGCGGGCACAGCGCCCGGTGGAACCCCGTGCTGATGGCTGTGAGGAAGGCAGGACCCTCCTCCTCTTCCTCCTCCTCCTCCTTCTCCTCCTCCTCCTCCTCCTCCTCCTCGTTCTCCTCCTTCCCAGCACTGCCAGGACACGGCGGTGCCCTTCGGCACGTGGCTCGCAAGCAGAATTTGGGAGAAAAAACGCAGCCAAGCAGGGCAGGGTGGGGGAGCCCTGACCCGGTGCTGCCAGGGACACGATTTTCTTCCACCCCAGCCGAACCAGGACACGGCACCTGCAACAGGCACCGGCTTGGCATGGCAGCAGGAAGGGGCTGGAGCTTGGCACGGTGCTCAGCAGTGCCGGCACGGCGCTCTGCCACCTCCCTGCAGCCAGCACCGCCGCCTCGCCCTGCACAGCAAGCACCCAGCACTGCTCCTCCCGGGCTCTGGGCACGCTGGAGCCTCCCCCGGCCATCGGAGCACCCACAGGTGCCAGTCCTTGCCCACCAGGGCATCCCCCTGCAACCACGGCTCCTGCCCTTCATCCAGGGGCATCCCACAGCTGAGGAGCACGAGGCTGCTGCCTGCAAGGCTCAAAAGCCCCCAGATGGGCAGGAAGGTGCAAGCACTGCTGCTGCTGCTGCTGCTCCAGGTGCTGGCACGAGGCTGTTTCCATTTCAGAGACCTGAGCTCTCTTCACAAGCCCCAGCAACATCCTCGCAGCCGCTTTCGAGCACGGCAAGTGTCAGACTTCCCATTATAAAAGTCTCGCAAGCTGCTATTTTTTTTTTTTTTTTAATATATAAACAGGGCTCTGAAATGGAAAGATGCAATTAGGCATGGAAATAGTCCTCAATGAGCAGCAGTGAGCAGCCTCGCTATGAAGGAAATTGATTTTATTTGACCATTTTATGAGCGTTTGAAAATTGCATCCTGAGCATGTGCTTCAGTAGTTAAGTGCACATTATATTCTTCATTCCCCCGAACTGCTCTAAACCAGCCTCGAAAAATATGCCAGGGAAACAAAAGAAAAGATGAAATTCTGCAGGTACACAGCCCTCCTGGATAACCAGAACATGCCACGGCACCAGGGAGGCAGCAGGGCTGAGGCACGAGGATGCTCCAGCTTTGGGTGCCCCCAGCAATTGGCTGCATGGAGCCGATCCTGCTGACCCCAGAACCACGGCACCGACCCCCCCCCTGGTCAACTGGAGCCCCCCAGCACCACCCACACCGAGGGTGGGCGAGGACCTCGCCGCCGGCCCCAGCCCCTCTCCGTACCTTCTTCCCGATGAGCTTCTTGCGCAGGAACTCCCGGGCCTCAAACATGTAGGGGATGTCGTAGAGGGGCCTCAGCTTCCTGTTCTTGTCCTGCAGGAGGGGCAGAAAGGGGCAGAGAGGTCACGGGGAGCTCCCAAAACCCCCCCGTGGAGCTGGAGCATCGCGGTGCGCTCCCCTTCCCAAATAGACCCCCAGCACCCATGGGTGCTTTGGGAGGGCGCAGACAGCAGATGGGGGGGTCACACTGACCGAGTGGGGCACGCCGAGCATGGCTGCAGCCACGGGGCTGCCAAAAGCCCCTCGGCCCTGATTTAGAAACCACGAGCACCCCAAAACCCAGCACACCCCAAACGCCGCACACAGCCGCGGCCCCTTCCCCTGCTCGCCACCTCCCGCCCAGGAGAGGGGGACCCGAAACGAGGAGAGCTCGGTAATTAACAAAGCTGGCAAGCTGGGTGCGCGGCCTCTGCTCACGCAGCTTCCTGCACAAAAGCTGCTCATTAGAGGAGCTCATTACTGGCCGTGATTAATAGCACTTGCGGGATGAGGACGCCAAGGGATGCGGAGGGCATCCCGTTGCTCGCTGCCCACCGGCGGCTCGGGGTAAATCGCGGTGATGAAACCCCTCCAAAGGCTGAGCCCGAGGGCAGTTCTCCAGCACAAACAGCAGCGGGGATTTGAGCAGCAACAGCGGGGCCGGGCACATCCCACGGGGGGCAAAAAGGGCCGGGGAAGGCAGGGCTGAGCCGAGACGCTGCGGGGATTTATTTGCAGGGCACGGCCCCACCGTGCCACTCATCAGGGTCTGCAGCAGCAAACCCGGGGGTCGGTACCAGGTAAGAGGCACGAGCAGCTACACGAGGTGCCTCTGGGATCGGGGCTGTGAGCAGCCAACACCTCGCTCGCAGACCTGGGGGCATTGTGCGGGGGGTGAGGGAGGTGCAACGCACCCAAAACCTGCTGGAGGAGGCTCAAAGGACGGCACGCGGCTGCTTTTGGGTCACTTTTTGGGTTCACCATGGGATTTCCAAGCCCCCGGACTTGCACCACACCTGCCCCATGGCAGAAAAATCCCCGGTGCCAGCAGTTCCCCGAGGGCTGCGGGTCCCTCCTGCCCCCAGCACCGCGAGCACCCAACGTGGGCACCTGGAGAGGGCGAGGGTGGGCGCACGGTGACGTCCCTGCGTGTCCCCAACAACCCAGATCTGGGGACTGATGAGCTCCTGGACCAGATACGGTGCCCCCAGACCCACTGCCCTAAGGGGCTCGTCCCCCACGGGCTGTGCCACCACCATTCTTTTAAAAAACTCGCTTTAAAAGCCAACGTGCTGCTGGGCTCCGTCTCCGGAGGGCCGCGGTGGCAGCTCCCCCTCGGGAGCTTCCCTGCTCGTGTCTGTGATTGTGGACAAGCTCTGTGCCTGTGATTTTGGACAAACCGCTCGTGTCTGTGATTTCGGACACTTTGTGCTTCGCCGCACAGGCTCCAGGCACAGCGAGAGCTCGCAGACACAAAATGTGCCACCAGTTTTCATGATCCTCATGTAAGAGGGGTTCTCCCCGGAGACTGCCGAACTGCACCTTCAGCCTGAGACCTCAGCCAGCCGCGGCTCAATGCAACACCCACGACACAGGCACCGAGTCTACGGCGCTTTCCCCAGGGATTTCAGCAGCAGTGGGAACGTTGGAAGGCTTGGAGGAGAGCTGCAGCACTCACAGGGCGGCCGCGGGTGCTCTCTCCTGCTCCAGAAGTTTCGCAATTACAGCAAAAAACCCAAAACCACCACTCCTCACGACTCACGCTGCCATGGGAGCAGCCGCCGTGTGCCGTGCCAGCGTTTGGTGCAGCCCCGAGGAGCTGCCCACGGCTGCAGCAGGCGGAGGGGCCCCGAGCTGAGCACCGCGTTTGCACCGCAGCCAAAGGAAGAGCCGGGGCTGCTCTCCCTCGGATGGGCACGATGCGAGGACTGGAGACCAGGCAGAGATTCAGCAGCAGCTGAAAGCGAGGGATGTTGGTGCTGGGAACGTCGCCCACCGCCCAGCCTGCAGCACGAGGCGAGGAGCAGCACCCTGGTACTGGAGGCAGGCGCTGCTCCCACCTGCACAGTGCCACCGAGCCCTGCTGCTGCGCCCGGGGAGCACCCAGCACCATCATCCTGAGGCTTGACAGGACTCCTGGACCCGATACCAGTGCTCGGCACAGCACCACAGAGGCTGGGTTGGCTGCCACCAGCTCGAGGGTGATCACGGCCACGCTGCCAGGAGTGGAGCAGCCCCCAGCTGGTGCCTCCAAATGTCCCCGCTGCTGCCTGCGCCGCTGCCAGGTGGCCCTCGGCACGGAGCCGGAGCCAGCACCAGTGCCAGCACCCCAGGGTGGGCTCCTGCTGGGCACGGAAACCCACAACCGGCTCTTGGCAGGGTCTCATCCCTTAAAAGAAGAGCTCCCTGCAGCGTGACGGGGACCCATCAGGCAGGGCAAAGGGAGGAGCTGGGTGCTGCTACCTGGTGGCCCCGGTAAACCCATACAGCAGCAGGGCTTGGCGCAGCACAACCGGTTGTCCCCAGTTGTCCCCGTGCCCGCAGGTGACACTGTGCCCAGGTTCTGTTTGTGGCACAGCCGGAGCTCAGCCATGGCACAGAGCTGGGGGGTGCACACCGCAGGGCATGGGGGCTGCGAGCTGCTGCCCTCCCTCGAAGGACCCTCACCGGAGCACGGTCAGGCTGCAAATCCATCAGCCCCCGGATCTGCTGCCCCTTGCCCCACGCCTGCTGCTCCTGCCTCTGCCCCTGCGGCTCCCTCGGTGCCTGGATAGCAAAAACCCATCCTGACGGCGGCGCTGGGGCCCCGTCCTGTGCCCGCAGCAGCCCGGGGCAGAGCCAGCACGGCACAGCCTTGGTGCCCAGCCAGGGGAAGCAAAGGGAGGAGAAAATTGAAAGGAACGAGATAAGGCAGAAGCAGCAGGAAATGAAGGAAATGAATCAGATGGGAGAGGGAGCAGGCGAACAAAGCCACCACGGCGATTTCGCTCCACGTTCTCCCATAATGAATGAGGCTTTGATGGAGTTTATGATCTCCCGGGCACCGCTCGCAGGCTGCTCACTGGACCTGCTCCCTCCCCGTGCCGCTCAGCGCAGCCACCGGTGCTGGAGACGGTGGGATCCTGCGAGGGCATCCCGCAGCCAGCAGCCAGCGGTGCCAAACCCATCCCGCAGGACACCCCTGCTCCACGCAGAGGCTGAAAACCCCTTTGCAGGTGCAGCGAGGACAGGACCCGCACCTCGCAGGGCACGGGGTCAGCAGAAACAGGATTTCTTCCCAAAAGGAGCTCCGATGCCCACTTGGGGGAGGCCGGCATGGACCCGTGATGTAGGACGCTGCACCATGGCCCAGGGGGGCTTTTGCTGCGCTCAGCAGCTTTTCTAGCACAGCGGGGGCTTTCTCCTCGCCCCCACCTGTACAAAGCCAGGTGAGGGCACGGGCATCATAAGGCCACGTTGCTGGAGAGGCTGTCTGGTGGCTGGAGGAAAAATCAGCCACCCTGCACGGGGAGCACGGCCCCTGCCACGAGGAGTGCTGGCACTGCCGGCACCGAGCCCCGAGCGCAGCACGCGGCGGCAGGATGCGTTATTCACACCGCTCCCCTCCCCGGGGACGGAGGCGTTTCCTCCACTTGCCTGGTGCCAGAAAAATTCCCAGCCCCGCGCCAGAGCTGGAGTCGAGCCGCGTGATGAATCCCACGGCGCTCGCAGCGGGGTCTGCGCGGAGCTGTTGTGTCCCCCCCTCCTCTCCAAACAGCCCCCGGGCATCCCCGGCAGCACAAAGCCGGCCTCGTCCCCTCGCAGCGGGGCCGGGCTGCTCCCCGCCGAGCAGCAGGGCTGACTGAGTCCTCATTTCACAGCCCAGCGCTGCAGAGCAGCAGAAGGCAGCAGCAGCCATCGCCCCGCTGAAAAATCACCGCGTGGGGACGGGGAGACAGCACCAGGGGCCGGGGAGCCGGGCGGGGGATGCTGCGGGGATGCTGCTCCGCCGTGCCTCCCACCCGCATCCCGGCACATCGGGCTGTGCAGCGGGAGGGCTCGAGGGCTTGTCTCGGTCCTGGGGCACTGAGAGACACCAAGGGACACCCAGGGACACCGAGGGGCACCGAGGGACAGCCAGGGGCACGCAGGGACAGCGAGGGGCAGCGAGGAGCCGCGTGCCCGCGCAGCCGCGGCCGCTCGCGGGCGGTGAGGAGCGCGCAGGAGCTGCTGCTGACCTCCCCCTCCACCCCTTCCCAATTACATCCTAACAAACGCGGCACGCAAAGCCAGCTTCCATTTGCTGATTGCTGCCTGCTGCCAAATATTGATTCTTTTTCAAGCGGAGCGGTGGCCCAGACGGAGCCGTGTGCTGCCCACAGAATAAAGGGCCGGCTGCGGCGGCGTGCGGCGCCCTGCGCCTCTCTGGGCGCTGGTGACTTGAAGCATCTCGTGGGAGATGCCTGTGACACAGTACAAGAGAGCCACCAGTGCAGCCAAAATCCCAGGGCAGCTGCTCAGGGGCAGTGACTTTGCAGGGCTCAGGAGAGCCCTGGGAGCGCTGCGTGCCCCAGGGGTCACCTCCCTGCTCTCCGCTCCCCTAAGTGGAAAGGAGTCAGGAGCCCCGAGGTGAGGAGGAGCCGGAGCCAAGCCCCCGCACACCCAAACCCACCCTCTCCTCCCTGCAAAGCCAGCGGCTGCCTGCTGCTCCCTGGCTCCATCCAAGCAGCTCCAGGACATCCACCTTGGAGGCTCCTGGGTGGCCCAGGGCACCCTTGGCTCAGCGCACGGGCGGCTGCCGTCCACGCACCTCTGCAAAAGAGGATGGCAAAGGGGATGTGGGCAGTGGGACGTGATGGGATGCGGGTGGTGGGATGCAAAGGGATGCAGGCAGTGGGATGTGATGGGATGTGGGGGTCGGGATGCACAGGGACGCCAGCAGAGCCATGCAGAAAGCTGCCAGCAGCAGGATGTGCACCGCGGGCCGCTCCTGAACTCCAGCAAGGTCACAGTGAAGCTTCAAAGCAAATAACACTGCTCTGGCTCCTAGCTGCTGCTTTGCACAGGCAAAGCCCTGTGCAAACACCAATTAATCCTCACTAACGAACTCCAAATTTATTGCTTGTTTAAGTGTCTATCTGGCACAGGCTGTTAAGTTCCTAATCCCGTCCAAGACGGCGTTTGGGAAGGGGAGGAGCGAGGACGGGGCTGTCGGGAGTGAGCAGCGAAGCCTGGCACAGCCCTGGCAGCGCCCGGCCCGCAGCGCAGCGCCGCGGGGGCTCGGCCCGCCAGCTCCGATTAAAATCAGCCACGAAGTGACCTGATGGCAGCTCCGCAGCCTCCGCACGAGGAGGGGCCAGGAGTCACCAGCAAAGACGCCTGAGCTCTGCTTGTAGGGGGGTGACAGCCTGGGATCCCGGGGGTTGCGCCCTCCAGCCCGCCCGGAGCGTGGCCGGCGGGGAACAAGAGCTCCCAGAGGGCTCCTCCACTCGCCACTTAACCAAGGATTTCCAGGGCTTGGGTAAAACATCGCCGCTGCATTAATGAGGAGTGGGGAAAAGCCGGCCCTGGAAGCAGCGCTCAAGTGCTTAAAAGCCTCTTCTGCAAACGCAGCTGCCGCTCTCCACGGAATTGCACAAAAGCAAACGTTTGCCTTAAAAGAAAAGAAAAAGCGGTGACCTTGGAGAGACACGCGGGGCTGCAGCCACACTAATCCGGGACACCCGGCCCTGATAATCTGGGACACCCACCCCAAGCCCTGCCGTGATGTGCTGGGAGCCACCGCTGGGCCAGGATGTGCTGCTGAACTGGGAACCACCACTGCACTGGGAGCCATCACCACACCAGGAGCCACTGGCACACTGGGAGCCACCACTGCACTGGGAGCCACTGGCACACTGGGAGCCACACCACGCCGTGCCGTGCCACACCGTGCCATGCCAGAAGCCACCACGGCACTGTGCTGGCCAAGGAGGGGCTGGGTGTCCCCCACGGCCACGTCTTGGTGACGCTGATGAAAAATGCAAACCCTCCCGCAATTCCCAGAACAACTAAAACGCAATGATCTGTGCCGGGAGTCGGATAATAGAAACGTTTAAGTGTCCAATACATATCGCCCTTAAACGCTACCCTGTCAGCCACCATTAAATACCGTTTTGCTGGCCTGTAAAAATGGGATTTCATATCGGAGGGGAAGTGGCCCAGTAGATCATTCTGGGAAGCCGTTCAAGAACTTGGACACACGTTTGAGGTTTTGCAAATAAACATTAAAAATCAATATAAAAGCAAGGACGCTAACTAAATTCTACGACCATCAAACATCCAGCAATTACGGCCACATATAAAGATATTGCTTTTTTTAAACCACTTTTCCAGCCAAGAGCTTGAACCGCAGCAGCACGCCCGTGAGCTGCCCCGCTGTCTGCACGCGGCGAGGGCTTCCACGTCCTCCCCGATCCCACAAAGCCGGGCGCCGAGTGGTGACATTTCGGGGTCTGGGTGCAAGGTGCTGTCTGCAGAAAAGCTGCCAAGCCCTGGAAAAGCTGCAGGAGGCGAGGGGAAAAAGAGGTTTTGGGAAGAGCTGTCAGAGCACAGCTCCAGGCGAGCGGCACTTCTGGCTCGGGCACCCTCCCCGCAGCACCAGACCCCCGCGATCCCGCGGCACAGCGCACGCCAATAGGCAGCCCTGGCTCTCCTGGCTGCCAGGGGAAAGGCATCAGGCATGCAGGAAAGGAAAATAATTAAAAAAAAAGGCTTATTAGCCTTATTTAATTAAAGGTGTGCAGCAAGGAAGTCGTTTTATTATTGAGCAAGTCGATGCATCGAGCGTCATCGCTGGAGTTTCTGGAGAAGGGGAGGGGGTCAGCTGCTCGCCCACACTCCTGGAAGAGGAGAATTTTAAACTGGAAATCAATAGCAGCGTGCTGCTGCTCGCAGATCTGTGCCAGGGAAGCCAGGAATAAAAAAACAGCTTCTTGTTTAAAATGAAGCATGGGGTGCTCTGAAAGCGGGTCCGAGCTGCACTGCCCTGGGGATGTGCACCCTGCACGGGGCCATGAGCGCAGGGGGACGGCACCCCCGGCCCCTCCACCTCAAACCACTCACGTGTGGCTCTAAACACGCAGCAGAACAAGTGAATTACGGCCCTCTTGTCAAATTAAAATCATTACACTGCACAGCAGCCAATTAGAGGCTATTTTCAGGAAGGCAGCGGCCCGTATCTGCCGCGAAGGATGGCGCCCTGCAACAGGAGGCGGCTGAACACAAAGCGCCCGCGGCTCCTCGCTGCCCTCCAGGGCTTGGGGCTCCCCGTGCCCAGATCCCTCAGCCCAGGACGATGGAAACCCACCCGGCATGGAGCAGGAGCAGGCAGCATCACCATCCTCGGTTTGGGATGGCCGCAAACCAGGCAGCTTTCTTTGTACCTGCACCCCCGAGCAGCGACGTCCTGGCACGGAGCTGCCTGCCCCGCGTGGGACATGGGACGTGGATGTGGTGGGTGCCAGAAAACCAAAAAGGTCAAGGAAGAAAAACACACGGAGCTGTGTGCACCCCGCGCCCAGGCACAGCGCCCCCATTTCCGACCTATTCCTCTTTTCCTGAAGCACTCAGGTGCCCTCCTGGTGCCTCCACGACCGAAGGGAACCCCCCGCTGCCCCCCTTCTCACCCCAGCCGTTCCTACAAGGCAGCCCCCAGGGCAGAGCACCCCTGCAAGGCCACAAGCTGCTGGCAGCTCTCCGACCCAGGGCGATCAGCCGCACTAATGACAGAGCCACAAATCCCGAGCCTGCACCCGCTGCCGGCTCAGCTTTGCACAGGGGAGCACGGCCACGGGCACCCGGTGCGCCCCAGGGCATCACGGCGTGCGTCACGGTGCGCCTGCAAGGGGGGCAGGATGTGACCCCCCCCGGGGTACAGGGCACCCTCCTGCGGGCAGGGAAATCCTTGGAGCAGCAGCGTGGGGGGTGCATGAAAAAAAATCCTCGAGTGCCCCCACGCTCAGCGCTGGGAGGTGGGGAGAGAAGCGCGGCACAGCAGCGGCCACAGCCCTCCCGCCCCCGCGCGCAGCCTCGGCTGAACCCGGCACGCTCGGCTGGCGGGGACGTGCCGACACCACATCCATCAGCGGGGACGGCGAGGTGGTGACAGCGGACACGGCGCCGCGCTCCCTGCTGCCGGTACAAGCGTGTCCGACACCGGGGCTCGGCCACGGGGCTTTTTAAAGAGGTGACTGCAGCCAGCGAGGAAAAAAAAAAAAGCACGCTGCTGCCGAGCCTCCGGGGAGGGAGAGGCTTTTCCCTGCCAGAGGCTCTGCACCGCCTCGAGGCTTTGTCTGCAAGGACGCGGAGGCGTGCGCTGGGTTTGACAGCACACGTGAGGACGCGGGGGCAGCAGAAGCACCAGCACTGCTGCCCCAGCGCCTCGGCCATGGGCAGGGACGGCACCGGGAGCAGCAGTGGCTCCAGGAACACGGTGCCAAGGCACCTGCAGTCCTGCAGCACTGGCAGCCGGGACACAAGGACAAGGGGCTCCTCCTGAAACAAGCGGCGCTTTGCTCCGGTGTCCCCTGCCTGCGCCAGCGGTGCCGGTCCCTGGGCGCGCGGCGTCGAGTGCCGCTTCCAGCTCCTCAAGCACCTCGCGCTGAGCCCTGCCTGCTCTTCTGGAGAAGTGCTCTCGGTGCCTGGATTGCCAGCAAAGCAGCTCCTCTCGGAGCAGCTCCACTCGGTGCCAAGGCGGCACGTGCCCTGGAACACTTCAGAGGAGCGATAACCGCGGGGCGGCCGCGGCTGAGGCGCAGAGGCAGGGTTTGAAGCGGCGATAAGGGAGAGAGCGCGCGCCGAGAGCCCCCGTGGGATGGGATTTAAAAAGCGCTGGCACCAGCTCGGCTCCTCGAGCAGCAGCACGAGTCCCACAGTGCCAGCACGGAGGGGTGGCTGTCCCCCAACCCCAGTATTTTGGGGTGGCACCACCGCCAGCAGCTGGCGGTGACCCCAGGGGGCTGCGCGGAGCAGAATTGGCACAGCAGCCGGCTGCTGATGAGCCTGGAGAGCAGAGGCAGCCCCGGCTGTGGCTCTTTTCCCGCTGGTCTCAGAGAGGTGAGGGGAAGATCAAAGCATCTCGGTGGATATTCCTTCAGTTAACGAGAACAGCCAGAGTTACAACCCTAAGAGGATTAGCCGCAAGCAGCCATTCTGGCAGCTCCATAATACTCAAAGGCTTCAGGGCAAAAGGGCACCTCTAAACTAATGGGGGTCAGGGAGAAGCTTCTCCCCGGGTGCCCGTTATCCCCCGGGCTGCAGGAGGGCAGGCAGGAGGCTCGGGGAGCCCCGGAGCATCGCTCACAGAGCGGGAGGCAGTGGGGTGGGCGCTGCAGCCAGGAAACCCCATCCCAAAGCTGCCCCAAAGCTGCCCCACAGCTGCTCCCCTCTCCATGCCGGGCACCCCGGGGGTGTCCATGCTCCTCCCTGGTGCCCCAGCAGCTGTGTACAAATTTGGGGAGAGATTCAGAATTTCTCCATTTGCTACAGCAGCGACTCCAGGAGGAGAGCAGAGCAGCACCCCGGCACTGCCGAGCACACAAGGGGCCAACTGAACCCAGAGCTGGGAGAGGAAGAGGAATGAAACAACACGGGTACAAAACAGGGGGAGCACTGCCCACACAGCCTCTGGCCCACACCAGGAGCCCCCAAAACCAGCAGCCCCCAAATCCACACACCACAGGGCTCCCAGCACCAGCCACAGAAGGAACTGGGGGGGTCGCCCCAGGGCTGAATCGTCCCCACTGCACCCAGGTGGGGGGCGAGCCCTCGGGTGAGCTTTGGAGCACCTCAGGCCCAGGAATGGCTCCAGCTTCATTAGCAGGGTCCAATTAAAGGCAGCAAACCAAGCTACTTTTGAACTGAACATCTACAGCAAAAAATAAAATAAAAAATAAAGAGAGAGGTCCCCGTTTTAATCGCTTTCATTATCAAAACGGACTCCCTGCTGGAGCCCTGTAATTGGAAGCCTACCATTTTAACGAGGTTTGCATTCTGTCAGAGTGCATTGGCAGGGCGAGGAGAAGCAGCTCTGCTTCGGGATCCCCCAGCCCTGCAGCGGGTGCAGATAGGTGCCCCCAGCACCCCAGCACCCCCCCAGCAATTCCCAGCCCACTGC